>NW_028238620.1:0-322787 GCF_009769465.1 Tauraco erythrolophus | reverse complement strand
GGTTGCTGTGCTTTGGGGTGCTCCGTGGGGTGCTGGGGTGGTGGGTGGCCGTGCTGTGGGGTTGCTGCCGTGGGGTGCCAGGGTGGTGGGTGGCCATGCTTGGGGTTGCTGCCGTGGGGTGCCAGGACAGTGGGTGGCCGTGCGTTGCAGGGCGCTGTGTGCAGCTGTGCATGGCAGGGTGCCGAGGCCGGGTGCCAGGCTGTAGGTGCGCCCGTGTGCAGGGTGCCCGGGGCAGGATGGCTGCGCATTGCAGGGTGCCTGGCTCGATGCAGGGCCGAGGGGATCGTGTCCCGGTGCCGGGTGCTGAGCTGGGCCCTGGTTTTCCGTGGCAGGCGGAGGAGTTTCACGCCCTGGTGCATTCCTTCCTGGGCCGCCTGGCCGAGTCGGAGAAAACCCTCAAGTTCGGTGTCTTTCCCGAGGAGGAGCTGGCGGTGCAGGAGTGCCAGAACCAGCTGCAGGTCAGTGCCAGCCCCGCCGGCCCCCATGGTCCCCAGCTCCGCGGGACGTGAGGTCCCATCGCACCGAGACACGGGGTTTGGGGTTCCAAGTGTCCCGAGGCTCAGAGATTTGGGGTCCCAGACCCCCCGGGCAAAGACGGCCGCGCTCAGCGCCCAGCATCCTCCTGCAGCGGGGGGGGGGGTGATCCCTGCGGCGTGAGGGGTGGGGGGGTGCACAGGGGTGCAGGGGCTGACACCCGGCGGTACCACGGTCCGTGCCCTCCCCAGGAGCTGATGCAGTCGCTGCAGTGCCAGCAGCTGGAGCTGGAGTGCATCACCTCGCTGGGGGAGGAGATCCTCTCCACCTGCCACCCGGACTCCGTCGTCACCGTCAAGTCCTGGGTCACCGTCGTCAAGAGCCGCTTCCAGGAGGTGAGATGGGGGCCCCCCCTCCATGGCTCCCCCCCTCCATGGCTCCCCCCTCCATGGCTCCCCCCTCCATGGCTCCCCCCTTCATCACTCCCCCCCTTCATCACTCCCCCCCTTCATCACTCCCCCCCTTCATCACTCCCCCCCTGCATTGCTCCCCCCTGCATCGCTCCCCCCTCCATCGCTCCCCCCCTCCGTCGCTCCCCCTCCATCGCTCCCCCCTCCATCGCTCCCCTCCTCCATCGCTCCCCCCTCCATCGCTGCCCCCCCGGGTGCGGAGCAGATCCGTGCCCGCGCCGAGGACGAGCACGGCCCTGCGCCTTTCTCACCGCCAGCGTCTCTTCGGTGCAGCCGTCGCCACCGGCACATGGCGAGGCGCTGGGGATGCTCGGCCCCAGCCCCGGCCCCGGCCAACACACACCGTGCCGGCCGTGGCTCAGCTCCTCCTGCGCAGACCCGGCTCTCCGTGAGCTGCCGGGACGCACCGCCCTGGCCGGCTCCTCACTCCCCCCTCGCTTCCCCATCCCGGAGCCACTCGGGGTCACCGGGGCCTCTCCGATCCCACCGGGATGGTGGGGGCTCATGCCCGTGTGATGGCAGATGCCACGAGGCCCTGGCAGGGAGTCCGTGGGGAGCAGCATCTCGGGGATCCCCGTCCTGGACCCCGCTCCCGCAGCGGCTCGGAGGCTCCCTGGCACAGCGGGTTTGCAGCCGGGAGCGCTGCCGGCGCTGCCGGAACGGGTCGGACGGGTTGGGCCGATCCCTCGCCCGCGTCTGCACAAAGCCCTTAGCGAGCAGAGATCTCGGCTGTCTGATCTGGAGCCGTGCCGGGGTCCTGCCGCCCCCGGGGCCGTCCTGCCAGCCCCGGGCAGCCGGGACGCGGCACGGCCCTGCCGTGAGGGCAGCCGGCACGTCCGCACCAGCGCAGACTTGCCTGCCGGCACGGCCGGTAGCCCTGAGGAGCGGTGCTCAACGTGCCGGTGGCAGCACCCGAGAGCTGCAAAGGCCCCTCGCTCCAGCCCGGTGGTCACGGGCGGGTCGTGGAGCCCCCGCGTCCCTGCGCCACGTCCCTGTGCCGCGTCCCTGCCCCACAGTCACCGGGGCTGCTGGCCGGGGGTCCGCGTGCCCGCCCCACGGCAGGGCTGGGCTGTGGGTCCCCGCGCAGAGCTTCGTCCCCCCACTAAAACAACGGCGCCGCGGTGCCCAGTTGGGATTGCGGATGCCGGGGGCTACAGCTGGCCCCCGGCCCCGTGGCACAGCCCCCCGCCGTGCCGCAGGTGCTGAGCTGGGCGCAGCAGCAGGGCGAGCGGCTGCGGGCGCAGGCGGCCGTGCTGGCCGCCGAGCGGGAGGAGGTGGCCCGGCTCATCGACTGGATGGCGGCCGCCGAGGAGGCGCTGAACCTGCGGGACCAGGAGCCGCTGCCGGAGGAGGCCGAGCCGCTGGAGGAGCTCAGCGCCCAGCACGCGGTACGGGACCCTGTGCCCAGCTGCCCACTGCCCCGGGGTCCCCCCCTACCCTGCCCGGCCCCGGGCGAGCGCTCCACCCGACTGGGGATTTTTGGGTGTACTGGGCTGAGGCTGTGGGTGCAGCTCGCGCACGGCAGCGACGCAGCGGCGCGTCTCGCACGTGCCGGCAGCCGTGGCCCGAGCTCACCGCGACTGCGGCAACGGCTGCCGGTGCGGGAGGGTCCCGGGGAGGGGGATGGCAGGGTCAGTCTGCGGCGGCCGTGCTCCCAGCTTTGGCCCCCTGCCCCAGGGGTGCCAGCGCGGTGGCAGGGCATGCCGGGGGCACCTGGGGCGCTGAGTGCCGGCGCTCTGCGGCAGGTGTTCATGGAGGAGCTGAACCGCAAGCAGCCCGACGTGGAGAAGGTCACCAGGAGCTGCAAGCGGAAGCTGGCGGCGGAGTTGGGTCCGCCGGCCACCCGCCGGCTGGCTGCACGTAAGGGTGACCGTTGCCCCCCGCGCCGTGCCACGCCGTGCCCTGGGACCCCCAGCTGTGCCCTCACCACCCGTCTCCACTGGCCGCAGGGCGCCGCAGCACGGGGAAGGCACAGGGCACGCTAGCGGTGCCGCTCGGGGGGCTGGAGCCCCAGACGCCCCTCATGGCCCAGCTCCTGCACCGCTGGCAGCAGCTCTGGCTTCTGGCCCTGGACCGGCAGTACCGGCTGGAGACGGCCCTGCAGCGCCTGCGGGAGGTACGCGCAGCCCCGGTGGTGCCGCGATGCCAGCCGGGTGTGGGCGGTTGGTCTCACTGTCTGCCGGCGGGAGCCCCCAGCCCTGGCTCGGACATGGATGGGGACGGTGCCCGGGGGTCGGTGGGATGGAGCTGGCAGTGCCCAGCAGCCTGCCCGGACCCTGTCCCTGCACACCCCTGCCAGCCACAGGCCGGCTGCTGGAGCAACCCGGAGTCAGGGGGTCCTGGGCAGAGACCCCTTTGCCGGTGTTGGCGGGGTTGGGGCTGGGAGCGCGCCGGCTGCACCGCAGCAGGGCTGAGCCCCGACGTGGGGCAGAGTGCGGTCACCCCGGCTGGCACGGTGCAGGGCACGGGGGGCTTAACGCCCGCCCGTGCCTCCCGAGCTGGAGGAGTTCGCCCACTTCGACTTCGGCGTCTGGAGGAAGCGCTACATGCAGTGGATCGGCCAGATGAAGTCCCGCGTCCTGGATGTTTTCCGCGGCATCGACAGGGACCAGGACGGGCGCATCAGCCAGCGGGAGTTCGTCGAGAGCGTCCTCGCCTCCAGTGAGTGCCCGCAGTGCCAGGCTCCCCCCGGCCCCGAGAGCCTGGAAGGGGCAGTCTGGGGAGAGGGAGGGCAGCACAAGCAGAGGCAGGGTCTGCCAGCCGGGATCCCCCTTGGAGCGGGGCTGGGACTTGGTGCCCGCACCAGCTGGCCTTGGCATGGGGCATGGTGGGCTGAGGGTTCCAGTCTCCCCCCGCAGAGTTCCCCACCAACGTCTTGGAGATGAACGCCGTGGCGAGCATCTTCGACATGAACGGCGACGGCTTCATCGACTACTACGAGTTCGTCAGCGCGCTGCACCCCAACCGCGACCCGCTGCGCCGCACCGCCGACGCCGACCGCATCCAGGACGAGGTACGGCGGGGCGGGGGGGCCGAGGCCGGGCAGGGCGGGGGTCCTGCCGCGGGTCTGAGCCTGGCGTGCCGTCCGCAGGTGAACAGGCAGGTGGCCCAGTGCAACTGTGCCAAGCGCTTCCAGGTGGAGCAGATCAGCGCCAACAGGTACCGGGTAAGTGCCAACCGGTGCCGCTGCAGCCCCCTGCCCTGCTGCCAGGCCCTCAGTGGCCCCCGTTGCCCACCCCGGGGTCCTGGGCTTGCTCTGACACCCTGCACTGCAGTGGAGGTCCCGCAGCCCCCCATGTGCCCCAGACTCTTTGCGGTGGTAGGGAGAGGGCACATCCCCGTGTCCGTGGCATCCCCATGTCCTGTGGGATCCCTGTGTCCTGTGGGGTCCCTGGCCCCGGGCACTGCGTGCAGGACAGGGCAGGGAGGGCAGCGCTGGCGGGGACGGAGGGACCCGACAGCCTGGTGATGGGTGGCTCTGGGCGCTGGTACCTGCCGCGGTGCCCCTCCTGACTCCCTGGCAGTTCGGGGAGTCGCAGCAGCTGCGGATGGTGCGGATCCTGCGCAGCACCCTGATGGTGCGGGTCGGCGGCGGCTGGATCGCGCTGGACGAGTTCCTGGTGAAGAACGACCCGTGCAGAGGTGGGTACCAACATCCCGCGCTGGGCACAATCCGCAGCCGGCAGAGGCCAGGAGAGCTGTGGCATTGGCGTGGCAGGTGTCCCCGGGCACCAGCCCACGGGACCCCGGTGCCAGCCCCGCTCTGTCCCCAGTGAAGGGAAGGACCAACCTGAAGATCAACGAGAAGTACCTGAGCGCAGACGCCTTCGGTGCCGCCGCCGCCGCCAAGTGCGCGGGGAACCAGTCGGCGCCCTCCTCCAAAGTGCTGTCCCCCACCCGCTCCAGCTCCAGCCTCAGCCTCTACAGCAGCGCCTCGGCCCCCAGCAGCCCCCTGGCCAGGAAGGTGAGGGCCGGGCAGCCTGCCGCCCAGTCCCGACCCCCCCAGCCCTGCCAACGCGGGCACTGACCCTCTCCCTCCCCAGTCGGTGCTGCGGAGGACGCGCTCCGGAGACCGGTGCCCGCGCTCCCGCGGCTCCCTGCTGCCCGACGGCGCCGAGCTGCAGTTCACCGCGGCCGAGGAGAGCCCGGCCGGGGCACCCCCAGGTGAGGGTCCTGCCGCTGCGAGGGTCCCCCGTGGGCTGAGGGGGCTGGGAGGGCACAGGGGAGCGGGGGGCGGCGTGGGGCAGGGCGGCGAGGCTGTGCCCTGGGAGCACTGCTGCGGGGGTACCAGAGAGCCCCCCACTCCAGCCCCTCTGTGCCCTGCAGAGCCACCCGAAGGGTCCCCTCCAGAGCACCGCAGCCCCTGCCGCTGACCCCCTGGCCGCCCACCTGGCGCCTGGCACCCTCGGCCGGCCCCACTCAGGACTCTCCTCGCCGGTGGCTGCCCGCCCCGATGCTGGAGGATGGCGAAGCTGCGGCTGCGTGCCCCGCGGGTCTCCAGCCAGGCGCTGCAGCCCCCTGAGCGGGCACCAGCCTGCAAGGGCCAAGCTGTCTGTCCGGTGCCCGTCCCACTGGACTTGGCCCTGGCGGATATGCAAACACCCCCTGACACACACCAAACCACCCCCTGGGCTCTGGCTGGCATGGCCCCCTGCCCCACCACCCCACCGGGCAGTGCAGGGGGATCCAAGCCCCGATGCCCCACTCTGAGTGCCCAGCACAGCCACAGGCTGCCGGGAGCATCCCGCCGGTGTAGGATCAGCCAGGGCTGCCTGGACACCCCCGTGCCAGACCCTTCCCTTCTCCCCCGGGCTCCTGCACCATCGGCGTGGCCGCCGGTGCCTCTGGGCATTTGGCATTGCGGGCATGGGGTCCCCCCGTCCTGCCACCCGCGCCCCGGCGGGAGGCAGCCGGGCTCGGCACGTGGGCACCGGGGCCCCTGGCCGGATGCAGAGCCCCATTTCTGGTGCTAACCCTCACCCCTCGAGCCTTCGGTGCGTGCGCCTGGTGCCCCGGCTCTGGCCGCTCCCCGTCCCGGCAGGGCCGGGGCTGCCGCGGGCGAGGGGCCCCTGGCACCTGTGCCCCCATCCCGCCCGCAGCCCCTGCGGCGGTGGCCCTGGCCCTGCCAACGCATGCTCACGCCGCCCCGCTAACCGGACAGCAGTAGCGCTGAATGTAACCCCGGCGGGGCACGGCCCCGCCGCCCACAATAAAGAGTAGGTTTGTTTTTCTATGAGCACCCGCCGCTCGCTGCCATCTGTCCGTCCGTCCGTCTGCTCACCCCACTGCCGGGCCGAGGGACCGCCACAGCCGGGCGGTGCGGGGGCAAATCCGGCACGGTGGCACGTGGTGGCTGGGCACGGCTGGGTGTGCCTCCAGCTGGGTGCCACCGGCAGAGACGCCCGGCGCCGGAGCCGCGACTGGCAAGCCCGGGGCGTTGTGGTGGGTGCCAGCGGGCACCGCGCCGTGTTACCTCCTTTCTGGGGAAAGCATCGCTGGGATTCCTGCTGCACCCCAGCGCCTCTGCCCGGGGCCAGGAGCCCGCGCCCACGGCGGGTGGCCCTGGGAGACGTGTCCCCATCCTCGTGTGCTGGCCATCCTTCTGCCACCCTCAGCCGCGAGGGCACCAGGAGCGTCTGCGCGCGGTCCCCTCCGGCAGCGTGTCCCGCAGTGGGGCAGCTGGGGGCCAGTTGGGATGGGGCTCAGCTGCAGGTCCCGGTGGGATGAGGCATCCGGAGCCACTGGCCGTGTGCCCGTTCCCGGAGCCGGGCACCCCTTGTGCACAGGGACTATCCACGGCCATCGCAGCAGCACGGCCCGTGCCCAGCACCCCCCTGCCACCAGGAAGTGCGGGACCCCACGTCCCGGGACTACTGCTGTCCTCCACCCCGCACCGGGGCTGGGGCTTTGCCCGGCTGCCACCACTCCATGCCGGGTGCCATGGGCCGGCCGCGCTTTCAGCCCCGTTTCCCCACTGTGCTCCCCTAAAACTCTCTCCACGCTCGTTTGGTTTTTTCTGGACAAACGCTGCCGCGTCGGAGAGCGGCCGAAGGGGGACAGGTCCGGAAACGTGCCAGAGAGCCTGTGCCAGGGCATGAGCCCGGCGAGCCCCCCTGCGCGGGTCGGGGCTGCCAACAGCCCCCTGGCAGCAGTGCCGAGCCCCACCGCGCTCCGTGGAGCTGAGCATCTGCCAACACGTCCCGGGACGGTCGGCGCGGCGCTGCCGGCACGGGCTGGGGCCGCCAACACGAGTTGCGTTGCACATTCCTCTGCCGATGGAACTCCCATCCGCCACTCCCAGCTGGCGGAACACGCCCGGCACCGCCGGCACCACGGTGTCAGCCGCATCCAGAGCCGCGGGCGGCGGCGATAACAGGTGTGGAGCGGCCGTGGCACACACGCCAACTGATCACGACATGCTGGCGCAGCCATGCAAACGCTGGCAACGCGGGCACAGGGTGGCATGACAGCTGGAGACACAGACCCGCCATGTGTGGACAGGGGCACAGGGTCCGAGCGAGACCGTGCCATGCCCAGGCAGCCGTGGGGCAGGGGGGTGCCCGGGGAGAGCCCCCGCGGCTCGCAACCCCTGCCAGGGCTGGCACGGGAGCACCGTATGGTGCGAGCACATCGCTTTGCTGCGTGAGCGGCTCCTGGGCAGCGAGTGAGGTTGGCAGCTCAGCCCCAAACGGGGGCCGGATGGCGCCCAAGCTGCCGTGGCCATGCCATCCAGTGAAGCCGGGTCGCACGGGGCTCTGCTCACGCGGCGGAGCTGCCATCATGCTGGCGGGCGCCCCCGGACCCAGCCAGCCCCCGCTGCAGGGAGGGGGAGGCGGGTGCCGCCCTGTTGCCCAACCGCCCCACGCTCATCCCAGCTGTGGGAACCCCGGGAGCGGGACCTGCCCCACCTGACGGGCCCACCCCGTGTGCCCCACACAGCCGCCCCAGCCCCGGACTGGAGCCACGCTCCGGTGGCAGCCTCCTCGTCCTCATCCCACCCGCCAGACCCGGCCGTGCCGTGCGGGGTGAAGGGGGCCTGGGGCAGAGCAGGGGGTGAGCCCCGGGGGTCCCAGCCCGCTGAGCGACCCCCAGCAGCTCCTCCAGCCCCGAGGTGACCCGCCCCGGCTCCTTCCCGTCTGCTCCCGGCTTTCCCGCTCCTGGCACGGCGGTGTCGCCCGGCTGCTCTGGCTCCCACCCGCAGGCACCGGGCTCTCTGGCCTGCGGTTTGCACCCATGTCGCACGTGAAGCCCTTGTCCAGAGCTTGGGGCACGGTGTTGCCAGGCACGGGGTGAGAGCCCTCCAGACCCATCCAGGTTGGGATGCCTGCGGGGCTGGAGGCAACGGCATGGTGGGGATGGAGGCTGGTGGGACCAGAGTCTTTAGTGCCGCACAGGTCCGTGTCACCGTGTCTGCTCTGCCCTGGGCTGGGGCTGGCATGGGAAGGATCACAGAATGGGTTGGGTTGGAAGGGACCTCAGAGACCACCCAGTTCCAACCCCGCTGCCATGGGCAGGGACACCCTCCACCACACCAGGTTGCCCAAAGCCCCATCCAACCTGGCCTGGCACACTGCCAGGGATGGGGCAGCCACAGCTTCTCTGGGCAACCTGTGCCAGTGCCTCACCACCCTCAGAGGGAAGAATTTCTTCCTTAGATCCTGCTGAAATCTCCCCTCTCTCAGTTCAAAGCCATCACCCCGTGTCCTGTCACTCCACACCCGTGTCCAAAGCCCCTCTCCAGCTTTCCTGGAGCCCCTTTAGGCACTGGGAGGTGCTGGAAGGGCTCCCCGGAGCCTTCTCTTCTCCAGGCTGAACAGCCCCAACTCTCCCAGCCTGTCTCCAGAGCAGAGGTGCTCCAGCCCTCGGAGCATCTCCGTGGCCTCCTCTGGCCCCGCTCCAGCAGCTCCATGTCCTTCTGCTGTTGGGGACCCCAGAGCTGAAGGCAGCACTGCAGGGGGGTCTCACAGAGCAGAGCAGAGGGGCAGGATCCCCTCCCTGACCTGCTGCCCACGCTGCTGTGGGTGCAGCGCAGGGCACGGGTGGCTTTCTGGGCTGCCAGCACACGGTGCCGGCTCATGGTGAGCTGCTCATCACCCAGCCCTGACCCACGTGCAGGACCCTGCACTTGGCCTTGTTGAACTCCGTGAGGTTCATCCTTGCCCTGCTGCTGCCCTCCCACTGGTGCCAACAGCGATGCTCAGGGTCCCCCAGACCCCCAGAGCTGTGGGGCTGTGCCCTTTGCTGCTGCCCCAGCAGACCCAGGCCGGCTGTGGCAGGGGCTGGACCTCGGGACATCCATGGACTGGGGCTGTTGGCAACTGGGACAGACGGACACAGTGCAGGAGGACAGGCAGCCTGGCAGCACGGGCAGCATGGATGAGCGCCGTGGGCTGCCCCACGCCGGGGGCTGCACTGGAGGTGTCAGACGGCGTGACCCGGTGGGCAGCAGCACCGTTTGCCATGGGCAGAGCGACGGCTGCCGGGCCCGGTGATGGCATTGCACGGTGGCGGCAGCGAGGCCCCTGCCAGCCCCACCGGAGCCCCTTCCCCGCAGCAAACGGCTCCACGGCCCCACCGGCTCGGCAGCTGGCACAGCCGGGCTGTCACCGCTCCCGGAGCCAGCAGCTACGTCCAGCCCGCACCGCGGCTGCCCACGGCGGGGGAGATGTGCCCGGGCCAGTCACTCCTCTCTGTACCCAGCTGAGATGTTTTGGTTGAGCCGCATACGGTTACGAATCGCAACCGCACATTAGTGCTAATTACCGTAACCAGACCCTTTCCTCTGCTTTGGGCGTCGTGCCCAAGAAAGCAAAAGCAAAACAGTGTCGGCAGGCGTAGCACGGAACAGCCCAGCATGGCACAGCGCGGCCCAGCATGGCCCAGTGCGGCACAGCTTGGCATGGAACAGCCCAGCATGGCACAGCGCGGCCCAGCATGGCCCAGTGCGGCACAGCTTGGCATGGAACAGCCCAGCATGGCACAGCGCGGCCCAGAATGGCACAGCATGGCACAGTGTGGCACAGCTTGGCATGGAACAGCCCAGCATGGCACAGCATGGCCCAGTGCGGCACAGCTTGGCATGGAACAGCCCAGCACGGCACAGCGTGGCACAGCATGGCCCAGTGAGACACAGCATGGCACAGCACGGCCCAGCATGGCCCAGCATGGCACAGCACGGCCCAGCGCGTCCCAATATGGCACAGAATGGCACAGAACAGCCCAGCATGGCACAAACTAGCCCAGCACGGCACAGTGTGGCACAGAGTGGCACAGACAGCCCAGTGCGGCCCAGTGCGGTACATGGGTTCCTGTGTGAGCAGCCATGCTGCCTGGGGCAGGGGCCAAGGTGCCCCTCCTACCCATCCCTGATGAACCCCCATCGGCCACCCGTGCCAGGCTCCTGCTCACTGGCCCGCCATGCCCGTGCCGGGCCCCGCTGCGGCCCCGACACCGTCCTCGCTGCCAGTGTGAGCTGGCAGGGCCCTGGCACGGCTGCAGCGGGCACCGCTGGTCCCGACCCCACCAGCCGTGAGCGGGTCAGTGCCCCGCAGCCTCGTCAGCAGGAAGGTCTGCGGTGGCGGCACCGCTCCAGCGGGTTGGTGCCAGGCCCTCCATGGCGGCGGTGGTGAACACTTATCCCTGTTTGCCTTTGCAGCCGGCTTCTGGGACATGATCTCTGCTCGGTGTGCCACAGGAACGGGGCACGGGCCTGCAAGTGGCTGCCAGCCCTGCCAGGGGGGATGCAGCCCCTGCCCCCTCCCTGGCCGTGCCAACGCTGCCCCGAGGGTCCGGGGCATCCTCTGGGGCAGCCCCATGTCAGCCTCGGCTGCTCTGGGGTGACACCCTCCCGAGGGTCCCTCTGCACTCCAGGGACCACCGGCCAGGCGCTGCCCAAGCAGCGGGCACAGAGGGCTGTTTGGCCATGCTAGCCCCAGCGGAACGCCCCTCGGCACGGGGTGCACCGCCACTGCCGGGGTTTGCCGCACCAGCAGCAGGTGCCAGGGCTGTGTGCCCGCCGGACCACGCCGTGCCACGCCGCAGGCTTGCCCGGCCAGCCTGGATACCGGCAGCTCTCCAGACAACACACTCCCACGCACCGTAAACATCGTGCCCAAGCGCGGCGCATCCCTTCCTCAGTGCATCGCCCGCAGGGCTGGCACCGGGAGGGAGGGGGCTGCAGGGTGACTCTGCGGCGCCCAGTGGCCCTAAAGGGCCCCTTCCCCCTGTGCAGTGCCCGCTGCCCTTCCGGTGCCCACTGAGCACCCACAGCACCAGGGAGAGGCAAGGGGGTGCTTGGGGTGGGGGGAGTGGGGCACTGGGTGTGGGGTCTGGGCAGAGGGAAGGGGGCTGGTGGCGGCGGTGGGGCAGGGGTGTTTGGGCAACCCAGGAGGCAGCGGGATGCCTTGGGCACATTTTGGGTGATTCCAGCTCCACCTGCACATCCAGAGATGTGGGCAAGGTTGGGGGGGCCGGGGAAGGGTCCCCCTCACCCCCCAGCTGCCGCGGTGCCAGGGTCAGGCTGCGGCTGGATGTCCAGGGTCTGTCAGCCCCACGGCCTGGGGTGCTGCCAAACAGACCTGGCGGCCGTGCCAATTCGGTGGGGAACGGCCACGCAGCGGGCTGGGTGGGGTCGCTGCGGGGGCTGCCATGGGATGGAGCTGGGGGTGCCCAGGGGCTGCGGCTGCGGGTGGGTGTGGGGTGACGGGCAGAAGGATGAGAGGCCGCTGGGGCACGTGGAGGTTTCCCCCCAGCCCCTTTCTGTTGGCCGTTTTGGGGCCACCGAACCCCTCATCCCGATCCCACCCAGCCCTGGTCCTGCGCCCGCCGGGGCACAGCACAGGGAGGGTGGCGATGGGGCCGCGGGCAGCTGGACCCACCGCAGGGGGGGAGCCGGGCACCCCGAGGCGGCGCGGGGAGGGCTGGCCCGCGTGTTTCGGGCAGGGCTGGGCCGGTGTGTCATCCCCAGGGGCGGGGAAGGGAATGGTTTTAAACCCGCTCCGGTCCCCGGCAGGAAGCAGCAGCGAAGCAGTGGGACCGTGGGCATCTGCCAGGCGAGCCCGTCCTGCCGTCACCGCAGGCAGGTAGGAGCGCAGAGGGGCTCGGCCAGGCGTCGCGGCACTGTGCCGGAGGCGCTGGCGTAGGACCTGGGCGTGCGAGGAATCAGGCATCGCCGGTGCCCGCCGGCCCGGCTGGGCTGCAGCCCAGTGCCAGTGCGGGACAGTGGGCATAGGGCGACAGCCGCACGGTGCTGCCACATGCCACCACCGCCGGCCCCTGTGGCCAAGCGCAGTGGGAGGATGCTGGTCCTGACCCTGGCATGTGCCGGGAATGGGACAGGGGGTGATGACTGTGGGGCGGGATGGCTCCCAGGGAAAAGCCTGGCAGCCTTGGGGCACTGGCGGGCACAGCGGGGCTTGGTGGGGCGGCGGGTGGCGAGGAAGGGCAGGCAATGGGGCAGCGCAAGTGGGGCACTGGCAGCACCATTCCGCGGTGCCCACTGAGGTGGGTACAGGGGGCTGTGGGATTGCCCCCCACGAGGGCAGGGGGCAGCCCCCATCCCACAGCTCTGGCGGAGCACCAGCCCCGCTACTGGCACCTAACGGGGCAGGTCCGCAGGCGGGAGCACCCGTCTGCCACCAGCCGTCGGTGGGACCCAGGCCCGGCGTCCCCCGCTCCGTGGCAGCCGGGAAGGAGTGTGGGCTGCCCGCCGCCCCGCTCAGAGCAGGGCCCCCAAAGTGCCTCCCCGTCCCCGTTTCCCTTCCATCACTGCCCAGACAACTCCTGCACTGCCCTCCCTCTGCCTGAAACACCCCCAGCCTCAGCCTGTCCCACCGGAGACCACCCCGCAGACCTCCCCCACCCCACCAGTCTCCCACCCTCAGCCCCAGCCCCTCCCCAGCTCTGCTGCCCTTCCCCGGCAGACGTCTCCTCCGCCACCCTCTCCCTAATCCCAAGCCCCCCACCCCACCAGTAAAACCCGTCCCTTCTCCCAGCCCTTCCCCGCGGCCCCCAGCAGCCTCTCCCACGGCTGGCGCCGGCCCGTCGGTGCGCGGTGCGGGCGCAGGTGTGCGGGGTGGTCCCGTAGGTGCAACGCTCGCCCGTGCGCCGGGGGCAGGAGGCAGAGCCGCCCGCGGTGACTCACGCGGGCTCGCGGCACCGGTGGGTGCGACGGGGCCGCGCGTGCGTGCGTGACGCCGACCCGCGCCGGGGCTCGCACCGGTGCCAGCACGTTTCCCGGCACAGCCAGGAGCGAAGGCGCGGAGCAGCGGTTGCTGCTGCCAGGAAGAGCTGCCCGCGTTGGGAGAGACCGTGGCCGCGGGGACGGCCGCAGGTGCCGGCGCCTGAACCTCCGCCAGGAATCTCCCCGGCTTTGTCGGCAGAGTCGGTTACTAAGAGTTTCCACAGGGCTGACGCCTTCCGACAGCGGGGAGGAGAGCCCTTCCTCCGCCCGCGGCCCCCGCGCCTGCCCGGACCACGCCAGGGACCCCACCTCGGCCCAGGGGGTTCCTGCCCCTGGCCCCCAGCCCCGATGGGAATTGGGCTTCCGAGCTGCCGCGGTGTCACGGGTGGCAGTGCCCAGATCCTCTCTGTGCCCTGGTTCCGGCAGCTGGCTTGGGTCTGGATCTGCCTGGGGGTCTCCAGATGCCGCAGCCGCACCAGTGCTGCCCACCGCCGTGCCTAGGCATGGCCAGGCTGAGCCGGGCTCCTCCTGAGTGTGGCACAGCCTGCACCATCTAACCTGGCATCTCTCTGCCAGGAAAGGGCTGCGGGGCTGGGAGTGTCTTTCCCAGCTCTGGAAGGGAGCATGGAGCCTGGAAGGCGGCAGGGACCCTGGAAGGTGGCACGGACCCTGGGAGGTGGCACGGACCCTGGGAGGTGGCACGGACGCTGGCCCGGCGTGGGCAGAGCCGGTGGTTTTGTGCTGCCAGCCCTGTCGTGTGTTCTGCACGTGCGTGGCACCAGGCACAGGGCTGCCCAGCACTGCCGTGAGCCGGCAGGACGAGGAGATGGCCCGGCAAGAGAGGGGACCCCCCGCTCCCAGCCCACAGCCCACGGCAGAGCGACTCCCCCCAGCCTCGGCCAGCAGGACGGGCCCCTCGCTGGCCGCCACAGCAGCCCCCCACCAGGCAGAGACCCCCCAAGTCCCGGCTCTGCTCCCCTCCCCTCATCCCGCGTGGCTCCGGCGGCCGTTCCGGAGGCAGGAGCAGGGCCCCGCGGCCGTCCCGCCAGCCGTCCCCACCTCTTGGCGCCCGAGCCGGCGCGATCCTGAACCGGCAAAGGCAAACAGCATTGCCTGGGCAGATCCGAGCCGGCGCGGCCGCGCTCGCGCTGACATCACGGGGCGGACGAAGCCGGCGCCTGCCGGGACCTTTCCCCTGGAGCGCGGCTGGGACCGAGGAGCCTCGGGGAGGAAAAGGTGCTGGTGTGGCTGGGGGGGAGTGGGACGAGCTGGAGTGGGCACACGGGGATGGAGCCGGGCACACGGAGCCCATTCAGAGAGACAGGCCCTGGGCACAGCGCCTGCCGGCGTTGGCACCGGCACGCCGCGCTTCGCTCCCCGGTGCGTTTACGCTGGCAGCGCAGGGCAGGACGCGGGTCGGTGAGCACGAGGTGGGGTCCACGCCCCAGTGCCGGTGTGGGCAGTGGGATACGGCCGGTCTGTGCCGTCCCCGCTCAGCGTGACTGCCGCGGGACGGTCGCCGTGGCTCCGGCTCTCCCTGGGGCTGCTGTGCCAGCGCCCTTCCGCGTACGGCGGTGCCCACCGTGGCCTGTCCCAGTTCTCTCTGGCTGTGTCCTTGCAGCACCGCGGTCCGGCCGGCTCGGCTGCGGCACCTCGGGCAAGCGGGTCTCCTCCACCTGCCACAGTGCTTCGTGCTCGGCCCCATGGCCTTACCGTAGGGCCGGTCCAGCCCTGGCACACCCCGGTCTGCACTGGTGCCCGGGAATAAGGAGCCATCGCCGCTGCCTTGGCCAGCCCCGTCTCTCCCCAAACCTGCTCCGGTCTCCTGCCGTGTCACCAGCTTCCAGCTGGAGGACCGGAGGGTGTCGGGCACGGATGCCCCACTGCGCAAGGCTGTGCGTGCCACAGCCATTGCCCAGCGGCCGTGGCTGACCGTGGCTCCCCGACCTCTGTGCCGCCCGTACCAGCCACACGTGCCCTCCAGCCTCCTGGAGTGCACGGCCCAGCGCTCGACGGCCTCATCCTGCCGCCGGCACCGTAATGTGGCAGTGTAGCGGCTGTACCGCGGGTGATCCCAGCGTGCCCGGGAGGTTTTCACGCAGGTCCGTGCGCTCCTGCTGCACTCACCCGCTCCTCCTTCTGTTGGCCCCTTCCCGCGCTTCCCGAGCCATGCCCGGAGAGCGGATACCCCAGCTCAGTGCAGCGGCGGGCACCAGGCAAAGAGCCTCTGGGGATTCTTCTGGGTGCCTGGCAGCTCCAGCCCCTGTGCTGGCACTGGTGCGGCTGCGGGGAGCGCACCGGGAGACGGGGCTGACCCCCTGTCCCTGGCCGAGGGGAGCGGCCTTTCCGCCCTGGCTCGGGGTTTGCTCATCCCCGTGTCGGTGTCAGTCGCAGCCCGAGCGAGTGCCAGTGCCCCCGGGGAACGCTGCTTTTGGCTGGTGCTTTGCCCCAAGCCCCGCTGCCCTCCAGCCTTTGGCTGGTACTGTTCTCCCCCCGAGTTGATCATGCAAACCACAAAAAAGTTGATTTCTCACTGAGCTTTCCCATTCTCTGCCCTCTCTCCAGAGCGTCTCGTCAGCTGTGAGAGGATTGCAGCGGGAGGATGGAGAGCAAGCCGGCAGTGAACGGCCACGCCGCCCCTGTCTCTCATGGCGAAGACATGCCGGGAGCAAACGGCCTGTGCCGGGACACGCTGCAGTGCAAGCAGAGAAAAGCAGCGGATGGGGATGTGGCGGAGATGGACGTGATGGTGAGGGACGCTCCTAGTGAGCCCTCGGAGGCAGCTGGCAGCATTGCTGGGGTGTACGTGGAGGCTTCAAAGAAGATAATGAGCTTTTACGATGCCACCAGGGAGCATCTGCTGAGTTTGGATCCGGCGCTCTGGCTGCTGGAGGCGCAGGCGGCCACGGGCTCCATCGCCGACCCGGTGAGGAACAGGCACGTCTCCGTAGCAGAAGCTGTGCGGCTGGGGCTGGTGGGGCTGGAGCTGAAGGAGAGGCTGCTCTCCGCCGAGAAAGCTGCCACGGGCTTCGTGGACCCCTACACAGAAGATCGCATCTCCCTCTACCAGGCGATGCAGAAGGAGCTGGTCGGGAGGGAGCAAGGCACTCGCCTGCTGGAGGCCCAGATGGCAACCGGCGGCGTCATTGACCCGGCCACCGGCTGCCGGCTCCCGGCAGGCGCTGCCTGTGAGAGGGGATATTTGGATGAAGAGATGGGGCAGCTCCTCTCCGACCCCAGCCGTGAGGACAACAAGGGGTTCCTCAACCCCAGCACCATGGAGAGAGTCACCTACACGGAGCTCATAAAGATGTGCATCGTAGATCCGGCCTCGGGCCTCCTCCTCCTGCCCCTGCACATCACGTTCCCGGGGCTGGGAGGGCGGGTGAGCAGCAGGGACCTGCTGGACTCCGGCATCATCAGCCCCGACACGTTCCGAGGTCTGGAGGAGGGAAGAGTTTCTGTCCAGGAGGTAGCGGAGAACGACGCCGTCCGGCAGTTCCTGCGTGGGACGAGGAGCGTGGCGGGTGTCGTCCTGCCTTCCGGCGAGCGCAAGAGCCTTTACCAGGCGCTGAGAGAGCACCTCCTCGTGCCGGGGGCTGCTCTGATGCTTCTGCAAGTCCAGGCCTCCACCGGCAGCCTAACAGACCCTGTAAAGAACAAAAGCTACTCAGTCGATGAGGCTGTCAGGGTTGGTCTTGTCGGCCCAGAGCTTCACGAGAAGCTGTCTTCAGCTGAGAGGACCATCACTGGATACAGGGATCCCTACAGCGGAGAAATGCTCTCTCTGTTCCAAGCCATCAGGAAGGGCTTTGTCCCCAAAGATCATGGCATTTGCCTCCTGGAGGCTCAGATGGCCACGGGAGGTATAATTGCTCCGGGCAGGCACCTCCATGTCCCCGCAGAGATGGCGTGCAAATGGGGGTACCTGGACGAGGCCACAAGACAGCTCCTCTCCAGCCCTACCAATGACATGAAAGGGTTCTTCGACCCCATCTCCAAGGAGAAGCTGATCTACGCCGACCTGCTCCAGCGCTGTGTCACTGATCCCAACACGGGGCTCCTTCTGCTGCCCCTTGGTGGAGAGAGCGGAGAAGGATCCCAGGGAACCCACCTCTTCTTTGACCACAGGACCCAAACGGCTCTGGAAAACACAGAGGTGCACATTGCTTTGGGTAAATTCAAGGGAAAGTCGGTGTCTCTCTGGAAACTGCTCTTCTCAGACTACATCCAGAGTGAGCAAAGAGCTGCCCTCAGCCAGCAGTACCTCGCGGGAACGCTCTCTGCGCAAGAGTTGGGTGAGGCAGTCAGTGCCGCCATCCAGGAAACGGCTTCCACCGCTAACGTCACCTTCGAAGGACTGAGGGAGCGAGTGACAGCTGACCAGCTCCTGAGCTCTGAGATCATCAACAAAGATCTGTTCAAGAAACTGAAGGAGGGAGAAACATCAGCCAAAGAAGTCGTCAGCATGGACACCGTCAAGAAGTACCTGCAAGGGACGGGTAGCATCGGTGGGCTCCTGCTCCCTGACTCCCAGGAGAAGATCAGCATCTACCAGGCGAAGCGGAAAGGACTTTTGAGGCCAGGAACGTCTCTGATCCTGCTGGAGGCACAGGCTGCTACTGGCTTTATCATTGACCCAGTGGCCAACAAAAGGTATTCCGTGGACGAGGCGTTAAGAGCAAACGTCATCGGCCCAGATGTTTACGACAAGCTGCTGGCTGCAGAGAAATCGGTCACCGGCTACAGGGATCCTTACTCAGGGAACAAGATCTCCCTCTTCCAGGCCATGACGAAGGAGCTCATCGTGAAGGAACACGCCATCCGCCTCCTCGAGGCCCAGATCGCCACTGGCGGCATCATCGACCCCGTCAACAGCCACCGCATCCCCGTGGAGGTGGCCTACCGGCGCGGCTACTTCGACAAGAAGATGAACTTAATCCTTTCTGACCCCAGCGATGACACCAAGGGCTTCTTCGACCCCAACACCCACGAGAACCTCACCTACCTGCAGCTGAAGGAGAAGTGCATCACAGAGCCATCCACCGGGCTCTGCCTCCTTCCTCTGAACAGCAGAAAGCGCCAGTTCATCGACGAGGCCACCAGACGGGTGTTCAGGAGCTCCTGGCTGCCTGTCAGGTTTGGGCGGTTACGGGGGGAGAGGGTCTCTGTGTGGGACCTGCTGAACTCTGAGTACTTCAGCGAGGGAAGGCGCCGAGAGATATTCAACCATTACCAGCTGAGGAAGCTCACCCTGGAGCAAATCCGAGTCATGTTGGAGGAGGAAATGAAAAAATGGGTCCCCATCAAGTTCCCAGCCCTGAGAGGCAGCGTCAGCGCTTACCACCTGGTGGAAACAGGCGTCATCGACAAGGCCCTGTTTGAGAAGGTATTGGAGGGATCCGTCACGCCAGAGGAAGTCCTGCACATGGACTCCGTCAGGAAGTACCTCTATGGTTCCGGCAGCATCGGAGGGATTGTACTCCAGCCATCCAACCAGAGGTTAAGCATTTATGAGGCCATGAAGAAAAACATCATGGTACCAGCAGTAGCCCTCCCGCTGCTAGAGGCCCAGGCTGCCACAGGCTTCATCATCGACCCGGTGAACAACCAGAAACTCTGCGTGGATGATGCCGTCAAGGAGGGGGTCATTGGGCCAGAGGTCCACGAGAAGCTGCAGCATGCAGAAGGGGCTGTGACAGGCTACAAAGACCCTTTCACAGGCGAGAAGATACCCCTGTTCCAGGCGATGAAGAAGGGCCTGATTGCTGACAAACAGGCCATGCAGTTGATGGAGGTACAGATGGCTACAGGAGGCATCATTGACCCAACGTGTGGCCACCATATCCCCACAGAGTCTGCCCAGAAGCGAGGGTGCCTGGATGAGGACACAAGCAAGGCCCTTTCTAAGCCCACCGAAGACAACAGGGCCTTCTGTGCCCCGGACAGCAAAGAGACCGTGACCTACGCCGAGCTCATCAAGCGCTGCCAGAAGGACGAGGTTGCCGGCTTCCACTTGCTGCCTCTGCCACAGGCAGCAGCTCCTGCCTACACCGAGGAACAAATCCAACGGATCTTCAAGGAAACTGTGGTGAAGGAAAAAGGGGTCTCTCTCTGGGAGCTAATCCACTCCGGGTATTTCACCGAGGAGCAGAGGAGTGACTTCGTGGAGAGGTTCCGGTCCGAGGAGATGTCACTGCAGCAGCTGGTTGCTCTCGTGCTCAGACTGGTCGGGGAGATGGAGATGAAAGCCCGCACCCACATCACCTTGGAGGGCCTGCGGGGCCCCGTCCCCGCGGTCTGGCTGCTGGACGCCGGCATCATTACCGAGAAGACGTTTGAAGAACTGGCTCGGGGCACAAGAACTCCCGAGGAAGTGGCTGCAACGGAGAGCGTGAGGAGGTACCTGCAGGGCACGGGCAGCATTGCCGGGGTGCTCATAGAAGCATCCAACAAGAAGATGAGCATTTACGACGCCATGAAAAACAATCTCCTCCTCCCTGGGGCTGCTGTGAGGCTGCTGGAAGCTCAGGCAGCCACAGGATCCCTGACCGACCCGGCGACAAACCAGAGACTCAGCGTGAGGGACGCCGTGAAAGCAGCTCTTGTCGGGGAAGAGCTCACCGAGAAACTCCTTCTGGCTGAGAGGGCGGTGACCGGCTACACAGACCCCTACACGGGGGGCTCCATCTCGCTTTGCCAAGCGCTCAGGAAAGAGCTGATTCCCCTGGGAGATGCGGTTCCCTTGCTAGAGGCCCAGCTGGCCACAGGAGGGGTCATTGACCCCGTCCACCACCATCACCTTCCACTCCAGGCTGCGTGCAGATACGGCTTCTACGACGAGGAGCTGAACCAAACTCTCTCTCAGCTGAATGACAGCACCAAAATCTATTTTGACCCAAACACAAAGGAGAACGTGACCTACCAGCAGCTGAAGGACAGGTGTGTTCGTGAGGCCGAGTCAGGTCTTTGGCTCCTTCCTCTGTCGGAAAATGCAATGTTCTGCGTGGATGAAGAAACCATGGAGGTGCTGAAATCTGTGACTGTTTGTGTCAACACAGGGCGGTTCAAAGGACAGACGGTGTCAGTCTGGGACCTTCTCAACTCTGAATACCTCTCGGACAGCAAGAGGAGAGAGCTAGTGCAGAAGTACAAAGATGAGAACACTGAAGTGCTCCATGAGATCGTAACGATTGTCACCAAAATCATCGAAGAGACTGAGACACAAGGCAAGAAGTTTGCATTCAAGGGCCTGCGGAAAAGAGTATCTGCCAATGATCTCTTCCAGTCTCAACTGATAGACAAAAAAACCCTCGATGAGCTCAACCAGGGGAAGAAAACCGTCAAAGAAGTCACTGAAATGGACTCTGTCCGCAGGTACCTGGAGGGCAGCAACTTCATAGCAGGGGTCCTGATACAGCCGAGCAACGAGAAGATGAGCATCTACCAGGCCATGAGGAAGGGCATCCTGAGGCCAGGCACAGCACTGGTGCTGCTGGAGGCGCAGGCTGCCACCGGCTACATCATCGACCCGGAGAAGAACAAGAAGTTTTCAGTGGAGGAAGCATTAACTGCAGGTCTGATCGGAGGGGAGATTTTCGAGAAGCTGCTGTCAGCCGAGAGGGCCGTGACGGGCTACACCGACCCCTACACGAAAGCCCCCATGTCCCTGTTTGAAGCGATGAACCAAGGACTGATTGTGAAGAGCCACGGCATCCGCCTGCTTGAGGCCCAGATCGCCACCGGCGGCATCATCGACCCCGTGCACAGCCACCGTCTCCCGGTGGAGGTGGCCTATCGGCGCGGCTACTTCGACCAGGAGATGAACCAGATCCTCTCCGACCCCACCGATGACACCAAGGGCTTCTTCGACCCCAACACCCACGAGAACCTCACCTACATGCAGCTCCTGGAGAGGTGTGTCCAAGATTCGGAGACTGGGTTGCACATGCTACAAGTTGTACAGGAAGGAGGAAAGTACTTCTACATTGACGAGGTTACAAAGCAGGTCTTGCGCTCAAGGCCCCTGGAAGTGAAAGTTGGAAAGTTTAAGGACCAGACTGTTTCCATCTGGGAAGTTCTCTGCTCTCATTACATCTCCGAGCAGAAAAGGAAAGAACTCGTGATGCAGTACAAATGCAAAACCCTCACGCTGGAAGATCTTACAGCCCTCATCCTCAAAATAATTGAGGATACAGAGCAAAGGGCAGAAGCCCTCAAGGTGAAAGGACTCCGGGGGGATGTGTCAGTGTCGGAACTGTTTGACTCTGAGATAATTGACAAGAAAACTTTGGATCAGCTGCAGGATGGGAGTCTCACACTTGCCAGCCTCACAAAGAGGGACGCGGTAAAACGGTACTTGGATGGCACTGGATGCATCGCCGGGGTTCTGCTCCCATCAAGGAAAGAGAAGATGAGCATCTACCAGGCCCTGAAGAAGGGCCTCCTGACAGAGCCATGTGCACTGGGGCTGCTGGAGGCACAGGCTGCCACCGGTTTTCTGATTGACCCCCTGAAGAATAAGAAGCTCTCCGTGGATGAGGCCGTCTCGTCCGGGCTGGTGGGCAGCGAGCTGCACGAGAAACTCCTGTTGGCAGAGAAAGCTGTGACGGGCTACACAGATCCTCAGGCAGGAAATAAAATATCCCTCTTCCAGGCCATGAGGCAAAAGGTAACAGCCAAGGAGCACGGCGTGCGCCTGCTCGAGGCCCAGATCGCCACCGGTGGCATCATTGACCCCGTGCACAGCCACCGCCTGCCCGTGGAGGTGGCCAACCGGCGCGGCTACTTGGATGATGACATGTTTCTCCTCCTTTCTGATCCGGATCATGGTAGCAAAGGTTTTATAGACCCAAACACCCATGAGAAGATCAGTTACAGTCAGCTCCTACAGAGATGTTCCAAAGACAGAGACACCGGATGGTACCTGCTGCAGGTCATGGGAAAAGGCGATGACTATTTCTACATTGATGAGCAAACAAAAAAAGCCCTTTCGTCTACCAAGGTACAAGTGTCTGTTGGAAAATACAAAGGACACGTGTTATCACTGTGGGAACTTCTCTGCTCGGAGTACATCACAGAAGAGAAAAGGAAAGAACTGGTGAAAAAATATAAACAGGAATCCCACCATATCCTACAGGGCATCATTGATACAATACTGAAGATCATCAAAGAAAAAGAAGAGGACAGAAGTGACGTCTGGTTCCAAGGGCTCAGACAACAAATAACAGCTTCAGAACTTCTCAGTGCTCAGATAATTACAGAAGAAACAATGGAAAAACTCCACGAAGGAAAAGAGACGGTGGAAGAAATAGCACGAATGGATACCGTGAGAAGATACCTTGAGGGGACTGGAAGCATCGCCGGCGTGCTAGTGCCTTCCAAGGCCGACCCCGCCAAGATGGAGAAGATGAGCATCTACCAGGCCATGTGGAAGGGCATCCTGAGGCCAGGGACAGCACTGGTGCTACTGGAGGCGCAGGCTGCCACCGGCTACATCATCGACCCACTCACCAACCAGAAGCTCTCCGTGGACGAGGCCGTCTCATCTGGGCTGGTGGGCAGCGAGCTGCAAAAGAAACTTCTTAGTGCAGAGAGAGCCGTGACGGGCTACACCCATCCCTGCACGGGACAAAAGATGTCCCTCTTCCAGGCCATGAAGAAGGAGCTCATCGTCAAGGAGCACGGCGTGCGCCTGCTCGAGGCCCAGATCGCCACCGGCGGCATCATCGACCCCGTGCACAGCCACCGTCTCCCGGTGGAGGTGGCCTACCGGCGCGGCTACTTCGACCAGGAGATGAACCAGATCCTCTCCGACCCCACTGATGACACCAAGGGCTTCTTCGACCCCAACACCCACGAGAACCTCACCTACATGCAGCTCCTGCGCCGCTGCGTCCCCGACCCGGACACGGGGCTGCTCATGCTCCACGTGATGGACAAGGGCTCGGTGCTCTACCAGCTGACCGAGGACGCCCGCAAAGCCCTCCAGACTGCCCGCACCACCGTCAGCGTGGGGCTCTTCCAGGGACAGAGCGTCACCGTCTGGGAGCTCCTCTTCTCCCGCTACGTCCCCGACCACCGGCGCCAGGACCTCCTCCGCAAGTACAAGGCGGGGACGGTCACCGTCTCGGAGATGATCACCATTCTCACCGCCATCATCGCAGAGGCTGAGGGCCAGGGCCATGACACCACCCTGGCCCACGAGACACCGGTGGAGAACGGTGAGGCTGCGGGCTCCCACCGGGAGCGGGAGCGGGAGCGGGAGCTGGAGCGGTCCCTGAAGTCCCGCACTGTCGAGATCTCGGTGGGCGACTTCCATGGCAGGAAGGTCTCCCTGTGGGAGCTCCTCTTCTCCAAGTACATCTGCGAGGCCAAGAGGCAGGAGCTGCTGGGCAAGGTGCACGCTGGAGGGCTGGACCTGGAGCAGCTGGCAAAGCTCCTCACCGTCCTCATCCAGGAGGCGGTGGAGCGGAGCGGCCAGGTGAAGTTCAAGGGCCTCAGGAGGCAAGTGACCGCCGTCGGACCTGCTGGACTCGGGCATCATTGACAAGGACACGCTGGCCGACCTCGTCCAGGGCTCCAAGACGGTGCAGGAGGTGACAGAAATGGCCTCTGTCAAGCGCTACCTGGACGGCACGAGCTGCATCGCCGGCGTGCTGGTGCCCTCCAAGGCCGACCCCGCCAAGGTGGAGAAGATGAGCATCTACCAGGCCATGTGGAAGGGCATCCTGAGGCAAGGCACGGCCCTGGTGCTGCTGGAGGCGCAGGCTGCCACCGGCTTCGTCGTCGACCCGCTCACCAACCAGAAGCTCTCCGTGGACGCGGCCGTCTCCTCCGGACTGGTGGGCAGCGAACTGCACGAGAAGCTGCTGTCAGCCGAGAGGGCCGTGACGGGCTACACCGACCCCTACACTGGCGACAAGATCTCCCTCTTCCAGGCCATGAAGAAGGAGCTCATCGTCAAGGAGCACGGCGTGCGCCTGCTCGAGGCCCAGATCGCCACCGGCGGCATCATCGACCCCGTGCACAGCCACCGTCTCCCGGTGGAGGTGGCCTACCGGCGCGGCTACTTCGACCAGGAGATGAACCAGATCCTCTCCGACCCCACTGACGACACCAAGGGCTTCTTCGACCCCAACACCCACGAGAACCTCACCTACATGCAGCTCCTGCGCCGCTGCGTCCCCGACCCGGACACGGGGCTGCTCATGCTCCACGTGATGGACAAGGGCTCGGTGCTCTACCAGCTGACCGAGGACGCCCGCAAAGCCCTCCAGACTGCCCGCACCACCGTCAGCGTGGGGCTCTTCCAGGGACAGAGCGTCACCGTCTGGGAGCTCCTCTTCTCCCGTTATGTTCCTGACCACCGGCGCCAGGACCTCCTCCGCAAGTACAAGGCGGGGACGGTCACCGTCTCGGAGATGATCACCATTCTCACCGCCATCATCGCAGAGGCTGAGGGCCAGGGCCATGACACCACCCTGGCCCACGAGACGCCGGTGGAGAACGGTGAGGCTGCGGGCTCCCACCGGGAGCGGGAGCGGGAGCGGGAGCTGGAGCGGTCCCTGAAGTCCCGCACTGTCGAGATCTCGGTGGGCGACTTCCATGGCAGGAAGGTCTCCCTGTGGGAGCTCCTCTTCTCCAAGTACATCTGCGAGGCCAAGAGGCAGGAGCTGCTGGGCAAGGTGCACGCTGGAGGGCTGGACCTGGAGCAGCTGGCAAAGCTCCTCACCGTCCTCATCCAGGAGGCGGTGGAGCGGAGCGGCCAGGTGAAGTTCAAGGGCCTCAGGAGGCAAGTGACCGCCTCGGACCTGCTGGACTCGGGCATCATTGACAAGGACACGCTGGCCGACCTCGTCCAGGGCTCCAAGACGGTGCAGGAGGTGACAGAAATGGCCTCCGTCAAGCGCTACCTGGACGGCACGGGCTGCATCGCCGGCATGCTGGTGCCCTCCAAGGCCGACCCCGCCAAGGTGGAGAAGATGAGCATCTACCAGGCCATGTGGAAGGGCATCCTGAGGCAGGGCACGGCCCTGGTGCTGCTGGAGGCGCAGGCTGCCACCGGCTTCGTCGTCGACCCGCTCACCAACCAGAAGCTCTCCGTGGACGCGGCCGTCTCCTCCGGACTGGTGGGCAGCGAGCTGCACGAGAAGCTGCTGTCGGCCGAGAGGGCCGTGACGGGCTACACCGACCCCTACACCGGCGACAAGATCTCCCTCTTCCAGGCCATGAAGAAGGAGCTCATCGTCAAGGAGCACGGCGTGCGCCTGCTCGAGGCCCAGATCGCCACCGGCGGCATCATCGACCCCGTGCACAGCCACCGTCTCCCGGTGGAGGTGGCCTATCGGCGCGGCTACTTCGACCAGGAGATGAACCAGATCCTCTCCGACCCCACCGATGACACCAAGGGCTTCTTCGACCCCAACACCCACGAGAACCTCACCTACATGCAGCTCCTGCGCCGCTGCGTCCCCGACCCGGACACGGGGCTGCTCATGCTCCACGTGATGGACAAGGGCTCGGTGCTCTACCAGCTGACCGAGGACGCCCGCAAAGCCCTCCAGACTGCCCGCACCACCGTCAGCGTGGGGCTCTTCCAGGGACAGAGCGTCACCGTCTGGGAGCTCCTCTTCTCCCGTTATGTTCCTGACCACCGGCGCCAGGACCTCCTCCGCAAGTACAAGGCGGGGACGGTCACCGTCTCGGAGATGATCACCATTCTCACCGCCATCATCACAGAGGCTGAGGGCCAGGGCCATGACACCACCCTGGCCCACGAGCCACCGGTGGAGAACGGTGAGGCTGCGGGCTCCCACCGAGAGCGGGAGCGGGAGCGGGAGCTGGAGCGGTCCCTGAAGTCCCGCACTGTCGAGATCTCGGTGGGTGACTTCCATGGCAGGAAGGTCTCCCTGTGGGAGCTCCTCTTCTCCAAGTACATCTGCGAGGCCAAGAGGCAGGAGCTGCTGGGCAAGGTGGCACGCTGGAGGGCTGGACCTGGAGCAGCTGGCAAAGCTCCTCACCGTCCTCATCCAGGAGGCGGTGGAGCGGAGCGGCCAGGTGAAGTTCAAGGGCCTCAGGAGGCAAGTGACCGCCTCGGACCTGCTGGACTCGGGCATCATCGACAAGGACACGCTGGCCGACCTCGTCCAGGGCTCCAAGACGGTGCAGGAGGTGACAGAAATGGCCTCTGTCAAGCGCTACCTGGACGGCACGGGCTGCATCGCCGGCGTGCTGGTGCCCTCCAAGGCCGATCCCGCCAAGGTGGAGAAGATGAGCATCTACCAGGCCATGTGGAAGGGCATCCTGAGGCAGGGCACGGCCCTGGTGCTGCTGGAGGCGCAGGCTGCCACCGGCTTCGTCGTCGACCCGCTCACCAACCAGAAGCTCTCCGTGGATGCGGCCGTCTCCTCCGGGCTGGTGGGCAGCGAGCTGCACGAGAAGCTGCTGTCGGCCGAGAGGGCCGTGACGGGCTACACCGACCCCTACACCGGCGACAAGATCTCCCTCTTCCAGGCCATGAAGAAGGAGCTCATCGTCAAGGAGCACGGCGTGCGCCTGCTCGAGGCCCAGATCGCCACCGGCGGCATCATCGACCCCGTGCACAGCCACCGTCTCCCGGTGGAGGTGGCCTACCGGCGCGGCTACTTCGACCAGGAGATGAACCAGATCCTCTCCGACCCCACCGATGACACCAAGGGCTTCTTCGACCCCAACACCAACGAGAACCTCACCTACATGCAGCTCCTGCGCCGCTGCGTCCCTGACCCGGACACTGGTCTTTACTTCCTTAATGTTTTTAGAAAGTAATTGTAAATCTTTTTGCATTTTGTTCTTTGTTATTTTGTTGGTGAAGAATTCCGCCGTTTTTAATATTTCCTTTGCTTCTGGTATTTTTCTTATTTTTTCCTACTCCTGTTTTTTAAAATTCCAACCTGTTCAGAGAATTCTGTTATGGGTCTCTCTTCTGTTCAATAACCCACCTGCTCCAGGCAGAGCTTTTACGTGACTCCACCGAGCATCTTGGTCCGACACAGGACCCGTTGTCTCCTGTAGTCCGTCAGGAGCACGGGAATCCGCCTGGGTCACCTCGGGTCATTTTGGTGAAATGCGTTGTCCTCATTTCCTCATCCATGTTTAAGAGGAAGTAGGTCTGTTGTGGGGTATGAGGTGTAACCAGAACCGTATTTTTATTCTCCTTCCAGTCTGTTTTCTGATGCGTGAAGAACAATTTTTTCTTAGCCGTTTTGAGGGCGTTATTAGAGTTGCCAGTTTTCAAACTGGAATTTTGTACAGAGAGCGTATTTCCAGTGCCTGAAGGGGCTACAGGAAAGCTGGAGAGGGACTTTGGGCAAGGGCATGTAGTGACAGGACACGGGGCAATGGCTTTGAACTGGGAGAGGGGAGATTTCGATGGGATCTGAGGAAGAAATTCTTCCCTCTGAGGGTGGTGAGGCACTGGCACAGGTTGCCCAGAGAAGCTGTGGCTGCCCCATCCCTGGCAGTGTTCCAGGCCAGGCTGGATGGGGCTTTGGGCACCCTGGTGTAGTGGAGGGTGTCCCTGCACATGGCAGGGGGTTGGAACTGGATGGTCTGTGAGGTCCCTTCCAACCCAAACTGTTCCATGATCCTATGATTCCGTCTAGGCACTGTGCCAGGGTGGGGTTACCTGTTCTGCAGTGGGATCCATTATCTGTGTTTGCTCTCAATGCCTCAGCCTGTCTGGTTTCTCCGAGGGTGTCTGGACTACGCACACCCTCGTCTTGGAGTGGTCTAGTCTCTCACTGGTCCATACACTCAGTTCAGTTGCCATCTGGGCTTTCCATCCCTCCAGTTCTCCATGGAGCCTCCACAGAGAGCTGCACTGTGGGATCCACGCAAGAGCTAAGAGCCCGTGGCGTACGTCGTCGTGCCGTATTCCTGGTCCATCCATCCGCAGTCAGGGGAGCCGGCAGCGGAGCCGGCCTGTGTCCTGAGCCGACTCAGCTCCTGGCCATGCTCCTGGCGAGGCGGCAGCCCCAGAACCACTCTGCCGTAGAGTTCAAGGCTGAAGAACTCCACTACTGTTTAACAGGAGGAAACTCAACTCTCCTTAAATGCACTGCCTGAGGTCGTTTGCCTTAATTAACCCGGTAATGTTGCGGAAAATGGATTTTTTTTGCCAGAGCTTGTATTGCTGATAGCAGAAACAAGTGTAGATGAGCAGTGGAACCCCTTACGTGACCTGCTGCGTAGCTCAGGGATCTGCATGGGCTCAAAAAGCGATGGGACGGATGGACAGGAGAGAAGTCCACTGAGGGTCGTTAAATGCAAAGACACACCTCAGTCCCAGGAGGTCCCTCAGCCACAGGCTACCAGAAGGGAGAAGACGGGATCAGGGAGGTGTTGGTACGGGAATGCACTGCTGTTACACGCTTAGTGTGGACTCTGGTGGTGGACAGAGCCGACCTCACTGAGGAGGAGGAGAGGACACGTGGCTGCATGGTGCCTTAGCTGCTGGCTGGGCTAAACCAGGACAATGGCCCACTGTGGCTCCCTGAAGGAGCCGTGTTGGGCAGCCACACACGTGCACAGCCAGGAGCTCCCGGTATTTAAATGGCTTTGAACTGGAAGAGGGGAGATTCCCGTGGGATCTAAGGGAGAAATTCTTCCCTCTGAGGGTGCTGAGGCACTGGCACAGGTTGACCAGAGAAGCTGTGGCTGCCCCATCCCCAACCCAGGCCAGGCTGGATGGGGCTTTGGGCAACCTGGTGTAGTGGAGGGTGTCCCTGCCCGTGGCAGGGGGGTTGGAACTGGATGCTCTGTGAGGTCCCTTCCAACCCAAACCATCCCATGATTCTATGATTCTATCTCTGCAAGGAATTCCTGTCCCCGGTCCGGCGGTGACACCTAACAGGGATGTGGTGGTGGTGACGGTCCTCCCCGATGACGGACCCAGAGAGCGAGCTGAGGCGAAACAGACTTTGGGGCTTCTGATCCGGAGTCACATCATGACTCACCTGTCGGACGTGTGGTGGTCAGATCCCAGGAGATGTCCGGAGAGGCTTGTGATACGTGCTGGGGAAGAGGCAGTGACTGTTGGCCCCACACTCAGGAAGGTGGAGGAAAGAGGTTCTGGCATTAAAACAGGGTTCAGGGAGGAAGACGAAAGCCAGGCAATCCATGACAGCATTCGCTGAAATGATCTGGGTACCACGTGGAGGTCAGAGACTCAAGCAAAGACATGAATTCACCAAATGAAGCTGAAAAGACGTTGTCATAAAAGTTCTGCATCTGCAAGCAAAGGAGAGGCCAAACTTGCACCGTTCAAATATGGTGAAAACCAGGATGGAGAAACGGAAAAGGGAAGAGCGGTTTAAAGACGCAGAAATCCTGATTAAATAGAGTTCAGAAAAAAAGCAGAGAACCCAGATATAAATATCGTGTGTAGGGCTGAGGAACCGGGATGCCTCATCCTGAAGGGAACCCTGGCGGGCCATGGGCTTCTCGGGAGGAGGCTGGGCAGAACGCTGCCACGCCAAGGGATAAAGTGCACGGGAGGGTGTGCCGGCGGCAGCGCCGGGCGGTTACCGGAGAGCGCGGAGTCGGGTCAAAGTCACGAACACGCCGGCAGAGAGCCCTAGACGAGCAGACAGGCGTTGGGGCATGTCGCTGGCTGTCAGTGCGGACACATGGTGTCCTCCGCAGCTGGGAGGGAGGGCACAGCCTGAGCGGGGGCGTGGGAGGGGTGTAAAACCATAAATGACGTGGACACGGTGAGGAGGGGACGGATTGATGAGGGGGATGGATGCTCCGAGGGCTGGAGCACCTCTGCTCTGGAGACAGGCTGGGAGAGTTGGGGCTGTTCAGCCTGGAGAAGAGAAGGCTCCAGGGAGACCTTCCAGCACCTCCCAGTGCCTAAAGGGGCTACAGGAAAGCTGGAGAGGGGCTTTGGACACAGGCGTGGAGTGACAGGACACGGGGTGATGGCTTTAAACTGGAAGAGGGGAGATTTAGATTAGATATAAGGAAGAAATTTTTCTCTCCGAGGGTGGTGAGGCACTGGCACAGGTTGCCCAGAGAAGCTGTGGCTGCCCCATCCCTGGCAGTGTTCCAGGCCAGGCTGGATGGGGCTTTGGGCAACCTGGTGTAGTGGAGGGTGTCCCTGCCCATGGCAGGGGGTTGGAACTGGGTGGTCTGTGAGGTCCCTTCCCACCCAAACCGTTCCATGATTCTATGATTGTTGCTGTTTTCCGTAACGGATGAGGTTGTGAAACAGCAGGAACGATTTCTGGTCGCAGTACGACCGCGGCGGTGGCTGCCAGGGTGTCACGGAGGCAAAAGTGGAAACGCTCAAAGGGAAGAAAAGACAAGGAGAAGGGATCCCTCGCAGCGAGGGAGCCGTCGGCAGGGCCTGGGGAACCCACGCGGAGAGCTGGGCCGTGGAACGCCTGCAGATGCGGTCGGGGAACGCCGTCAACGGCGACGGAGCAGATGGTGTGAAATTACTCAGCTTTGCAAAGAAACGTGCCAGCTGCAACAACCGCAGGAAGACCCAGGAATGCCAAAACCGGCAGATTCTGCTCAAGGTGGGTAAAACAGGCGGACGGGGGGAGCAGCAGCCCCGGCGCTCACGGCCGGCTCTGCGCTGTCGCTGTCAGCAGCCGACGATTCCACGTGTGTTCCGCGGCTGCCGGAGTAAACACAGCGGTAAGATCAGGGAGGGAACGCATCCCTGCCCAGCTCTGTCCGTCCCTGCCCAGCCGTGTCCATCCCTGCCCAGCTCTGTCCATCCCTGCCCAGCTCTGTCCGTCCCTGCCCAGCCGTGTCCGTCCCTGCCCAGCCGTGTCCGTCCCTGCCCAGCTCTGTCCATCCCTGCCCAGCTCTGTCCGTCCCTGCCCAGCCGTGTCCATCCCTGCCCAGCTCTGTCCATCCCTGCCCAGCTATGTCCGTCCCTGCCCAGCCGTGTCCGTCCCTGCCCAGCTCTGTCCGTCCCTGCCCAGCCGTGTCCATCCCTGCCCAGCTCTGTCCGTCCCTGCCCAGCTCTGTCCGTCCCTGCCCAGCCGTGTCCGTCCCTGCCCAGCTCTGTCCATCCCTGCCCAGCTCTGTCCATCCCTGCCCAGGCCGTGTCCGTCCCTGCCCAGCTCTGTCCGTCCCTGCCCAGCCGTGTCCGTCCCTGCCCAGCTCTGTCCGTCCCTGCCCAGCCGTGTCCATCCCTGCCCAGCTCTGTCCATCCCTGCCCAGCCCTGTCCGTCCCTGCCCAGCCGTGTCCGTCCCTGCCCAGCCGTGTCCGTCCCTGCCCAGCCGTGTCCGTCCCTGCCCAGCTCTGTCCGTCCCTGCCCAGCTCTGTCCGTCCCTGCCCAGCCGTGTCCGTCCCTGCCCAGCTCTGTCCGTCCCTGCCCAGCCGTGTCCGTCCAAAGGCACTGTGTAACGTCCCGAGAGGAGACCGGGCTCCTCGGTGGGGCTGCAGCCAGGAGCTCAGTGGTGGCCCAGCCTTGGGGCTGCGCTGGCGTAGGGCAGGGTGGACGAAGAGCACCTGCACCTTCCAGGGAATTCGGCCAAAGGAGCCGCCAACAAGAACATACCGGCACAAACCTGGTCGAGAATGAGCTGGGAGGCGGTGATGGGATCAAACCTGGCCGGTCCCACCCATGGATCAGGACACCTGGAGTGATGCTTATTTCTTCTGTTGACATGAGAAGGAAACAGAGGCAGGCAAACACGGAGACACAAACCTGACCAATTAGTGTTAATGAAGACGATAACCAGGAACAAGCCTGGTGGGCAGCACTCATTGATGACTAATTAACAAACTGCAGGCACACCTGCAGGGACACTGGGACTTGGCAGCTGGCGCCGACCCAACCCTGAAGGTCTCAGCATCAGCAGCTGGAGGGGTCTCAGCTGGCTGGACCTGGGGAGGGTCCCACAGACTCTGTCCCAAAAACTGGCTGCTGAGTGAGGGGCTCCGCGCTGGCGGCTGGAGCGGGCCCGTGGGTCACAGCCCGTGTGTGCGGTGTCGGCTGAGGGGGGGTGGTGTGCATCCTCCCCACTCTTGGTGCGTGTGGGTGCACGTGTGTGTTCACCAGCAAGCTGCGGGCTGGACAAGACAGCGAGCGGGGGACTCACGGAGGGGGTCAGGAGCCGTGTGCGTGTCTCTGGGAGACACGTGCGCCTTCGCTACTGGTTGACCTTGCAAATGGCAGGGCAGCAGACATGTCCCTCAGCCTGTGCAGAGACCACTGACTTTCAACCTGAATTATTCCATGATCCTGACTTTCTGTTGCGTTTCTTTTTAAGAGAGTAGAATGGCCTGTGTGGCCCCAGCAGCTCCAGCCTTGGCACCTCGCCTGCCCATCGCTGAGGCCCTTGCCCAAGCACGGCGGCACTCTTGCTGTTCCAGGACATGCCGCAGCCTCGTCGGGCCATGTTCTCCTCTGCCTGGGGACCAGCACAGAATCACACAGAATCCCAGAATGTCAGGGATTGGAAGGGACCTCAAAGGATCATCTAGTCCAATCCCCCTGCCGGAGCAGGACCACCTAGATCAGATCACACCACAACGCGTCCAGGCGGGTTTGGAACATCCCCAGAGAAGGAGACTCCACAACCTCTCTGGGCAGCCTGTCCCAGTGTTCTGTTACCCTTGCTGGGAAGTTCTTCCTCATGTTTAAGCAGAACCTCCTATGTTCCAGCTTAGATCCATTTCCCCTTGTCCTATCATTGGATGCCAGTGAGAAGAGCCTGGCTCCGTCCTCATGGCAGTCACCCTTTGCATATTTATAAACATGAATGAGGTCCCCCCTCAGCCTCCTCTTCTCCAAGCTAAAGAGACCCAGCTCCCTCAGCCTTTCCTCATAAGGGAGATGCTCCACTCCCTTCATCATCTTCGTGGCCCTGCGCTGGACTCTCTCCAGCAGTTCCTTGTCCTTCTTGAACTGAGAGGCCCAGAATTGGACACAATATTCCAGATGCGGCCTCACCAGGGCAGAGTAGAGGGGGAGGAGAACCTCTCGACCTACTCACCACACCCCTTCTAATACACCCCAGGATGCCATTGGCCTTCTTGGCCACAAGGGCACACTGCTGGCTCATGGTCATCCTGCTGCTTATGGTCACCAGCACGCCCCGCTCACCCTGCCGAACCAGCGCCTTGCAGAAGACCCTCCACCCAGGAGCACGTGCAGGCAGTAATTAACCCTCCCTGTGTGTAATCAGGCGCCGAAGCTGCCAAGATGAGCATCACACCCACCGTCCTGCCACATCCGCTTCAGGCTGGAGGGGCAGAAGGTTTTATTTGGGACTGTGATGGAAGTCGGGTGGCCTTTCCTGGGACACCAGCTCCCGCTGGATTTTTTTGGCTGCCTGTTCAAAGCCTCTCCCTCCCTTTTTGCCCGTTTTACCCTTCCTGGAAACTTGACTCCCTCTTCCAGGGCGGCAAACAGGAACAGCCGGTGCCGGGTCGCCGGGCAGTCGGCCGCCTTCCTGGGTGTGACATCCAGCTGCGTTGGCAGCAGCACGGTGCCCCCGCGGCTGCCGCCCGCCCCGGGCTGGGAGAGCCACGCCGTGCCATGATCTGGTGCACCACGGACCCCGGGCACGGCCACAGGCAGGAACGGTGCACCAGCCACGCTGGGCTCTGGTGGCCCCTGGAGCTGGCCCCTGGGCCCGAAGGGCACTGAGCCGTGGCCTCCAGGAGGTCAAAGTCTCCACCTGCAGCAGGGTGTGCCCGTCCCCTGCCTGCCTCCTGAGCCGGGGTGCCGTGCCCTGTGTGCCACGCTGCCTCCTCCCCACCTTCCTCCCTAGTCCACGCAGCCGCAGCCACCTCCCCCGAGCTCTCCGCTGCCCTCCTGCCCCCCGTCTCACTCGTGGTTGGATCTCCAGTCCCACAGCATCTCCACCTGCCCTGGCAGCATCTCCTGTGCAGTGGCCTCTTGGCCACCAGGCTCCTGGCCCCAGCCCAGGGCTGCACGGCTGCCGCATGGCTTCGTGCCTCCCAGAGCCATCCTCCTCCTCGCCAGGGCAGATCCAGGGATCTCACCCACTCGGTCTCGCAGCTGCCTCCCAAACCCCTCGGAGCCACCCCCAGCCCCGTTTCAGGGTGAACCACGGTCTCTGCTGGTCTCTCACCTGAAGCCCCTGCCGTGCTCCCTGGCCCCCACGCACAGGGACTGCCTCCGTGCCAGGACGTCCCCTGCCCGGGACACCCACCGCGCAAGTCAGCCGGGTGGGTGGGACGCGCCCCCCTGCGCCAGTGTCCCAGCACCTCCCGCGTGGGACCAGCCTTCCCCACCCAGCTCAGCCGCGTGCTTGGCGGTGCCGGACCACCCTCGCTCCACCGATTCTGGCAGCAGCTCCGACCCACAGCTCCGTGTCCCCTGCGGGCAGGGCTCGGAGCCCCGGCCACCTGCACGGAAGCTGCCCACGCTGACCCCATGCCACGGTTTGGGGGCATCACGCTTGCCCCCTCCCACCCACCCCCCCGAGCTCGCAGCTCTTGCACCTTCACTGGCCAAAGCCAACGCACCGTCGAGCCGCGTCCGTAACCTCCACTGGCCAACCCAGCCGGCGGCCCCTCCGCGGACCAGCTGCCGATAAGCCGGAAGGGGTAAAGGCGAGATGGGGGGAGACCCCCCACCCTCCCTGCCCGCAGCCAAAAGCAGACCCGCTGGCGAAGCGCTGGGCACCTTCTGACGGAGGGCGCAGTCGGATCGCCCTGTGCCCCGGCTCTCCGCGGCGCAGCAAGCCCCGCGTCCAGAGCACCTTCCGGATCCCCGAGCCCCGGGCACAGGGGCACCTGCTTTGTGTTTCAGGGTGGCCTGGCCGAGCGCTGTGAACAGCAGCGTCAGCGCGGTGGCTGCAAACCCCCAGGGGCTGTGGCCATGTCTGGTCCGGCAGCAGCGGCCGCACGTGTGGCCACCTGCCCGGAGGCGTTGGTAGCCAGGCTGCACGGCGTGGGGGGCGCGGGCTCAGCAGGAGGGAGCGCGCAGGGGCTCAGCCAGACCAGAGCAGACACGTTACGAGGGGCCCATTCATCAAGCGACCATCTCCGGAGCTGGATTTTCCCTTGCTGCTCTCAGCAGGGTGTTGTACCAGTGACCACCACTGGCGTGGAACATAGAGTCATGGAATGGTTTGGGTGGGAAGGGACCTCACAGACCACCCAGTTCCAACCCCCTGCCATGGGCAGGGACACCCTCCGCTACACCAGGGTGCCCAAAGCCCCATCCAGCCTGGCCTGGAACACTGCCAGGGATGGGGCAGCCACAGCTCCTCTGGGCAACCTGTGCCAGTGCTTCACCACCCTCAGAGGGAAGAATTTCTCCCTCAGATCCCATCGGAATCTCCCCTCTTCCAGTTTAAAGCCATCACCCCATGTCCTGTCACTCCACACCCGCGTCCAAAGCCCCTCTCCAGCTTTCCTGTAGCCCCTTTAGGCACTGGGAGGTGCTGGAAGGTCTCCCCGGAGCCTTCTCTTCTCCAGGCTGAACAGCCCCAACTCTCCCAGCCTGTCTCCAGAGCAGAGGTGCTCCAGCCCTCGGAGCATCTCCGTGGCCTCCTCTGGACCCCCTCCAGCAGCTCCGTGTCCTTCTGGTGTTGGGGACCCCAGAGCTGAAGGCCGCACTGCAGGGGGGTCTCACAGAGCAGAGCAGAGGGGCAGAATCCCCCCCCAACCTGCTGCCCACGCTGCTCTGGGTGCAGCCCAGGGCACGGGTGGCTCTCTGGGCTGCCGGCGCACGGTGTCGGCTCATGTCGAGCTTCTCATCATCCAACACTCCCATGTCCTTCTCCTCAGGGCTGCTCTCCATCCATCCCCACCCAGCCTGTCCTTGTGCTTGGGATTGCCCCGACCCACGGGCACGACCTTGCACTCGGCCTTGTTGAACTCCATGAGGTTGGCACAGACCCACCTCTCATCTGTGTCCGAGGGGGGGGGAGGACAGATGCTGGACGCTCATAGATGGGCAGCAGAGCTGTGTTGTTTGCCAGCTGGGAGATGGACCGAAGGGCTGACCCCACCAGCTGCACCCAGCTCTGCACATCCCAGCGGTGCCCCGAGCTCAGCTCTGCGGATGTCCCGACAGCTGCGGCTGTGGCACATCGAGGGGCTCCGTGGCCCTCACCGGAGCCACAGCTGCACCAGGAACAGGTGCCATCTCCTGACGTGCCCTCAGGGGAAGACTGTGGTGGGGGAACCTGGGCCAGTCCGTAAGTACGCGATGCACCCTTCCCCTGGCCGTGCCCAGGAGCTGTGGAGGGAAACTCTTCTGCCAGGAAGCTGGGAAGCTGAAGGAAAAGCAAGTTCCCTGGGAAGGGTGGCAGGAAGGAGCTGCTGCCATGGTGCAGCCCTGGCACCAGCCCAGCGCCGCTGCCTCACTTTCCCCCCTGCTGCCGGCGGGGTGGCCTGAAGCACCGGGGAAAGTCTTGCCGATCCTCGTTTCCCAGGAATCACGTGTCAGGGTGGAAGATGCTCGAGAGCTGCTTTCCCACAGAGATCAGCGTTGTGCAATCACGTATCTCCAAGCCGGAATGAAAAGCATTTTTGTCTTTTTCTGTTTGTCCATGGGTACCTGCCCATGCCCGTCCCTTGGGTGCTGGGCTCGACTGGATCATTGTGGGTTCCGAAAGGGACATTTTTGTTATTCTTTCCTTCAAAGGCACCTGGTGTTGCTCGGCTCAGCTGGGAGAGAACAGGCGGAGCAGGCGCGGCAGCGTGAGCCGCCTGCACACAAGGTGAAGTTCCCCCTCGGGTCCAACGCCACCGGCTCACGTGGCTCTGCAGGTCCCGAGTCAGCTCCACGCCTGCCAGGAGCACCCACACGGCGCGTGGGCGGCTCCACGCCTTGGGACACCCGTGCCGCTGGGAATCCCGGAGCACGAGCTCCACGCCGTGGGTCACGCCAGGCAGAGAGACACCAGCTGCTGCGGATCTTCCCTGGTTAATGTCGGCCCCTGCCGTGTGCGGGGGCTGCCCGTGCGCGGCTGTCCCAGGAGGGATGTGTGCCTGCGTGTCACCCCGGGATCCCAGTGCTGCTCCGGGCTCGGCTGTGCCTGCGTGTCACCCCGGGATCCCCACGCTGCTCCGGGCTCGGCTGTGCCTGCGCATCACCCCGGGATCCCAGCGCTGCTCTGGGCTCGGCTGTGCCTGTGTGTCACCCCGGGATCCCGCACTGCTCCGGGCTCGGCTGTGCCTGTGTGTCACCCCGGGATCCCAGCGCTGCTCCGGGCTCAGCTGTGCGGCTGTGGGGACCGGCTGGGAGGGAGTCGTGCCAGCAGCTGAGCTCCGGCAGAGGAGTTTCCCAAATCAGGCGCCGAAGGAAAACACCACTCCGCGACCAGCCCAGCGCCGAAGCATCCCTGGGAAAGCCGCCTCCCGGCTCTCTGATGTGGTTGGCGGCTGCTTCAGCCCCGGACACCTACGCCTTCCGGTGAGGCCGAGCCAGCGGGCTGCAGGTAGCCCAGCGCGGTGTCTCCGTGCCAGGCTTCCCGGGAGGCTGCAGGACCAGCGGGTGTCACGGAGCGCAGCGGCCGACAGGAGCATCCCGTGGGTCCGCGTTCTGGCGTTGCTCCCCGTGGAGCAGTCAGGGAGGGGGAGGCAGCACACTCGTGAGTCCTGCCCGCTCGCCCGGCGCTTCTTGGCTCTGCTCAGGGCACAGCCCCTCTGCCCTTAGCAGCCCGCAGCTTCGGGGCCAGACAGACGCCAACGGGTGGCAGCCCTGGCCATCCAGTGCCAACTGTACGGATCCTGACGCGGCACGGACCCTGACATGGCACGGATCCTGGTGTGACATGGATCCTGGTGTGACATGGATCCTGACGTGGCACGGATCCTGACATGGCACGGATCCTGGTGTGACATGGATCCTGACATGGCACGGATCCTGACGTGGCACGGATCCTGGTGTGGCACGGATCCTGACGTGGCACGGATCCTGGTGTGACACGGATCCTGACGTGGCACGGATCCTGACATGGCACAGATCCTGACATGGCACGGATCCTGGTGTGACATGGATCCTGACATGGCACGGATCCTGACATGGAATGGATCCTGATGTGACCCGGATCCTGACATGGCACGGATCCTGATGTGACCCGGATCCTGACGTGGCCCCTCTCTCTTCTGCCGAGCGCAGGACCCGCAGTCACCCGCAGACCTGCATGCCCCACCACGCGCGGAGGCACAGAGCGCTGGTAGGTGCCGTGGCAGCCGGCGCGGGGCTTCGCGGCTCCGGCTGTTCGTGTACCTGCCAGCTGCACCCCCGCGTGTGGCCGAAGGGGAAGGGCGACAGCTGGTTGTCAAGTCACTAAGTAAGGAGGAGATGTCTCCAAAGGGCCCCCACCACAGCTCAGAGCGCGGCACGGCCAGACACGCTGGCTGGGCGATGGGTCCGAGGCGTGAGTGGCAGCGCTCGCACCCCGGCAGGTCGGTACGGCTGGTCAAGCTGTCTGGGAAGCGGGGAGCCGGGGCGGCAGCGGGGCTGGGGGTAACCTGGACAGGCTCCTCGCTGAGATGTCTCCAGGACTTGTGCAGACTGGGAGCTAAAGAACCGCTTCCGCATGAGACAGACGGCTGATGTACAGAGCATCTCCCTTCTGATGAACAGCTGAGGGAGCTGGGTCTCCTTAGCTTGGAGAAGAGGAGGCTGAGGGGGGACCTCATTCATGTTTATAAATATGGAAAGGGTGACTGCCATGAGGATGGAGCCAGGCTCTGCTCAGTGGCATCCAATGATGGGACGAGGGGAAATGGATCTAAGCTGGAACATAGGAGGTTCTGCTTAAACATGAGGAAGAACTTCTTCCCAGTAAGGAGAACAGAACACTGGGACAGGCTGCCCAGAGAGGCTGTGGAGTCTCCTTCTCTGGAGATGTTCCAAACCTGCCTGGACGCGTTCTGGTGGGATCTGATCTAGGTGGTCCTGCTCCGGCAGGGGGATTGGACTAGATGATCCTTTGAGGTCCCTTCCAATCCCTGACATTCTGGGATTCTGGGATTCTGTGACTCTGTACCACCTTCCTTACGCTGTTCTGCCGCTGCGGGGTTTGCGGGTCAGTTCCGGTTCTGCAGTCAGGACCCCACCGTCAAGATCGAGCCCCGTGTTTGCTCACGAGGCCTCACGGCCAGCAGCGCTCGGCTGCAGCTGCCCGCGCCACGTGTCGGAGTCGGGCTGGTGCCTTCCAGTGCCGAGGGAACGGGCCCCATGACACCGGTGTCACCGGGTGAGGAGCTGGTGACGCTCCCAGGCAGCAGACAGAGAGGCAGGAGCCCTCCTTTGAGTCTCAAGCCTGACGGTGAGCCACAGGAGCAGGGGGAAGGGATGGAGGCAGGTCCGGACACAGTTGCACACACACGGGGGGCACCGCGTGCACGCAGGCACCGGCCGCACGGCGCTCCGCTGGGCTCTGGCGCGCCGGGCAGGGAGAGCATCCCCATGCCTTTAACGCAGCCGTGCCCAGCGGCTCGGGAAACGGGGCCGAGAGGACATCAGCCCATGCCATGGCGCTGAAGCCAAGTGCCAGGAGGGGACGCGCGCCCCATGCGCCTGGCAGTGGGTGGCCCCAGCAGTGAGCACGTGAGACAGGACTAAGGTCTGGCACGCAGCACGCATGCAGCCCTGCCCAGGAGGACCAGGGCTCCTGCTCCGCGGCACAGGGCTGGCGATTGCGAAGCTGAGAGGCTCAGTGCAGCCTCTGCCATGCTCCCTTTCCCTGGGGAAGGTGTGCAGGTGCTGGAGTCACCCATGGGACACAGGAATGGCCACCTGCCTGGAAATGTGCTGGTGGGCACCCTTCTTCTTCATCAGCCCTTCTCGGGGGGGTGGCAGAGGAGCAGGTGAGCCCTGGGGCTGTGGAGGGCCAGGTTGTCCTGTGCCAGGGCGTGCAGCCCCCTTGGTGGCTCCAGGGGCTGGCACAAGGCTTACTGGCAGCAGCATCCTATATTCCCCTGGGGAAATACCTCTGGGATGCAGCACTGGGCACAGCAGAGCTGACCTCACTTAATCCGTCTCCAAAAAGCCTTTGACAGTGCCGTAGAGAAGATCATGAAAGAACTAAGCTGCTCCAGGGTTAAAAAGAGAAAAAAAATTGTCAGATCCCAGAAACAGGCCAGGACGGAAGAGTAGGACTAAATCCTCAGTCCTTGTTGGGAGAGAGGGAGCCCTGTTCTCTGCTAAAGAGGGGACAATCTGGGAAGAGGGTCGAGGTGAGGCACCAGCGTTTCCATGTGGCACAAGGCTGCTTAAGCCAGCTGGTGCCCGTGAGAGTGGTGGGACTGCTCAGAGACCTGCACGGGCAGGAGGGTCAGGGCTGTGTCACTGCAGGTGACATTTGCAGTGCAGGTCACCCCCGCTGCCCGGGCAGCCAAGGGAGAGCAGGTCCCTGCAGCCGGTGGTTCCTTTGTGGACACGTCCTATGTCAGACACGTGTACATGGTCAGAGGAGTCACAGTCTGGGCTCCAGCGAGCATCCTGGTGTGCTCTGCGCAGCTCCAACGGGACCCGGGCTCCAGCTCTGAGAGAGGTGTCCACCGCGGGGAGACAAACCACAGCCTCTGTTGGGACAAATGCAAAGTAACGCACCTTCCAGGGAAGCCACCAGCTACCAGCCCTTCGGAGGTGTCCGAACGAGCTGAGCCAGCTCCAGGTAGTGGTCCAGGGCCACGGGTACAGCTCAGAGGAGAACCCTGCTTGGCCACGGTCAGCGCTGTGCCATGCCTGGGATGGGGGGGCCAATGCAGAGAGCTCAACGTTGCCTTGCCGGTGCTCATCCGGCCAGGCCGGTGTGCGGGGTCTGCGCCGCGCAGAGCAGGTGCCGGGAGAAGGGAGAGGTGGGATCCTCCCGCCTGCCCCGGACCCTTTGCATCCCCTTCCGCCCCGCTGCTGTCTCGGATGAGGCCCAGGACAAAGCTTTTGCTGCAGCCCGACCGGAGCAGCTGAACCTGCGGTGACGTGCAATTAGCAGCAAATTTGTGGCATCCGTAACGAGCCGACACAACGCCGGCTTCCCAGGAGGGAGGAAAGGCAACAGCAACGGGTCCTGTGCCCACCTTCGCCCCTGGGAACAGGGGGACCTCCTGCCCAGGTGTGTTCCCCAGCGCCCAATCGACCTCGGTGAGTCAGAGGGAAAATGCCTCCGTGTGCCGATCATCCAGTCTGGCGAGCACCTACGCGGGCAGGAATGTGCACCCGCAGCAGGACACCCCGGGAAGGAAGGGCAGGGGCAGGCAGCACCTCCTCCGCACAGGGGCACCGGCTCACGCACGCCCACACGGGGCCAGCGCCACGCCAGCACCCGCGCCGCGTATGTGCGGCCGCACACGCAGGCTCACGCGGGCATATTCCGGCAGCCCCCTTGCACACGCACAGTCACGCTCACGGGCGCACACGTAGAGGCACAGGCGCACACGCGGGTTGATGGGAGCACACGCGCGGGCAGAACCGCGCTCGGCCACGGGCACGGTTGGCACCCAAGCACAAACAGCTACGCAAATGATTCGGACACCGGAACGATCCAACCAAAGCCACCCTTGTCCTGGAAGCGGGCACCAGGAGAGTGGTGGCTGCGGTCTGACGGGACACGGCCCGTCCTACGCTGGCACAGAAACGGACCCAAACACGGGACTGAGCTCCAGCCTCGCTCAGCCCGGAGCTGGCCGGAGCCACGAGCCTGCCTCTGCCAGCGAGCCCACCGCAAGCGAGCAGTGATCACTTGTCCCGAGCTTCTGGGCAGACGCTGGCCACGGCATGGGGTGGCCCCCGGCTCACCAGGAGCGTGAGACGTGTCCATCCTGGGGCTGCTTCAGCCAGAGGCGCCGAACCCCCGCTCCACGCGCTGCGAATGACGGCAGCAGCCACCACAGCTCCGGTGCCTGCGCGGTCCCAGGCACGGCCACGGCGAGGGACAGGCTCGGTCTCTGTCCCAGTTGGACACCAGGGACAGCTGCAGAAGGGTGGCTGCAGCTCCCCCCGCCACCAAGGGGCTCAACCAGAGCAACAGCAGATCGAGCAAGCCCAGATCCGTGGAGACTTCCGTGGCAGCCGGGACCTCGGGCTGGGCAGTCCATGAGCGGTCGTGCTGGACACCTGTCAGAAGAAGGTGGTGGTGGAGAGTCCAGAAGCCTCACTGTGCCTCTGCACCCCCCGCAGCCCGAGCTCCGGTGGGAGACGTGCCCCACATCTCGCAGCGGGGCTGGTCACCGTGCCCAGCCCCTGCCACCCCAGCCAGGCTCCCAGAGTAGGGGCTGCCAGGACACCGTGCTGTGGTGGTCCGATGTCTGCATGTCAGCTGTGCTCCCGTGTCTCAGCACAGGGCAGGGCCACCAGTCCATCCCCAGGGGCGGGGAAGGGAAGGATTTAAATTGGGCGCTTGCCTCGGCTGCTCATCCTGGCTGAGAGGCGGCGGGAGGAGGAGGAGGACCAGAGCCTGCCGGGAACCAGCCACTCTGGATACGTGTCCAGCAGGTAGGACAGAGCCCCTCTGGAGGGGCACCGGGGGCACCGCACAGCCCCGCTCCAGCATGGCACTCTCCATGCAGCTACCGGGGCCTACAAGGGATGTGGGGACCTCCCCTCCACCCCAAAGCCTAGTGCCCAGGGGCAGGCGAGCAGGAGGTCTCCAGGCAGGACTCAGTCCTTTCCAAGTAGGGACAAAGCGACAGAGTGGCCCCAGGGCTGGATGGATCTGCCGCTCCACATGATGGACTGAGCGGATCGGGACCTTGCGGTCGGGCAGGGAAGCGACCAGAGCCGTGGGCCCTGCCGGAGCCTGCGGGCACCGAGCCAGGAGCTGCGGTGGGTCTCGGCTGGGAGCCAGGCGGCTGCGGGGCTGGGGGCTGACGCGGTTTCACGCCCCAGGGTGCAGGCAGAGCTCGGGACCGCGGCACAGCCGGGCCCCCCCCAGCTCACCCCGGCTGGAAAACCGCTTCCACTGGGGCTTCTTGGGCTGGGCTGCTGCAATAGCTTGGCAGGGCAGGCAGCTCCTGCGCCGGGAGCTGCGTGTGCAGCCAAGCCCCAGCATCAGGGGCTGATTAGAGACCAGCTAATGACAGCTTGCAGTTGGGCAACGTCTTTCCAGTATGGGGTGTTTACACGACATCCGTGTCCTACATAGGTGTCGCCAGCTCCAGGGCGTGACACGGCATTCCGCTTTGTCCCGGACCGAGTGCCACCCCGGCAGGCAGCACAACCAGCCCGTCACCTCCCGGGAGGGCTGGGCTGCGCGGGGCACTGGAGGGCAGGGAAGCTGCTCTCCGGGGCCGGAGCCACAAGGTGGACCGGAGCCGACGGCCGGAAAAGAGCCCGAAGCCATGGGCAGGGCCCCCGGAGAGGCAGCGGCTGGGCTGTGGCTGGGGGGTTACGCCTCTCCCCGACCGTCACCCATCCGCACCAGCACCAGCCCGATATTTCAATGGATCAAAAGCGGTGACTCAGAGACTTCGGGACCAGTTAGGTAAACAGTCGGAGAACTACGCTGTGACCCTGATAATGAGTTAAACGTGTCATTAATGTCAGTCACTGCCGTTTACGGGGGATGGGTGTTCCCAAAGAAATGTTCTGGGTTTCGTTGCTGCTGTCTTTACAAGACTGTGGCCTCATCACCACTCAGTGTTTGGATGCTGGAAGTTTATGGGACTTCCAGAAGGGACCAGGGGGCCGCGTGGGAGACGTCCCTCGAGGATCACTACACAGACCCAAAGCGTGTCCGGTTCACGAAATCCACCGAGCCGAAAACAGCCAGGGGTTGACACAGAAACGGGGGAAATATCACACCCACCGCCCCGTCCTCCATCCGTCCCCTCTTCTCCGCTTACGGCCTAAGATGGAAACAGGCTCCGGGGTACCCGGACCCGCGTGGCCGTTCCGATGTCTGCTGGAGAGCGCGGCTGCCTTCCTCCGGACCGCGTCGGACAGCCCCGCCGGCGTCCTGGCTGAGGGGCTGCATTTAAGGGGTGCCAGTGCCCTGGCTAAGGGGCTGTGCTTTAAGGGGTGCCAGTGCCCTGGCTAAGGGGCTGTGCTTTAAGGGGTGCCAGTGCCCTGGCTAAGGGGCTGTGCTTTAAGGGGTGCCAGTGCCCTGGCTAAGGGGCTGTGCTTTAAGGGGTGCCAGTGCCCTGGCTAAGGGGCTGTGCTTTAAGGGGTGCCAGTGCCCTGGCTAAGGGGCTGTGCTTTAAGGGGTGCCAGTGCCCTGGCTAAGGGGCTGTGCTTTAAGGGGTGCCAGTGCCCTGGCTAAGGGGCTGTGCTTTAAGGGGTGCCAGTGCCCTGGCTAAGGGGCTGTGCTTTAAGGGGTGCCAGTGCCCTGACTAAGGGGCTGTGCTTTAAGGGGTGCCAGCATCCTGGCTAAGGGGCTGCATTTAAGGGGTGCCAGTGTCCTGGCTAAGGGGCTGTGCTTTAAGGGGTGCCAGCATCCTGGCTAAGGGGCTGCGCTTTAAGGGGTGCCAGTGTCCTGGCTAAGGGGCTGTGCTTTAAGGGGTGAGGGGGCGAGGGCACCCGCCGGTCTGGCTGTGACGGGTGGCACTACCGGCAGAGTACGTGCCCGAGCTGGAGAGGCACCGCCACAGCCGCCCTCAGCAACCCGCTCTCAGTCCCTCCCTGCTCACTCCTTTGTGTTTACAGCCGTACAGAGAGTTTTACCCACCGTCTCACCGACGTAACCATGAGCTAACAACAAAGACTGACCACTCATGACCTGCTGCGGCACCGGAGCTCGGCGCTGCCCGTGGCAATACTTTCCCTGCCAAGTGTGGTTAGATCACAGCCCTCGTTGCCGCGGGACGTGGTAGAGGCTGACACCAGACCTGGGCCCTCCGGATCCGCGGAGGTCTGCAGCCTGTGGTGGCTACAGACGGTGGGCCAGGACAAGCCCGGGCCAGGACATCTGGAGGGCCATGTGCCAGAGGGCTCGGCCAGAGGGAGCATCTCTCTACCATCCCGTTCCTAGAGCAGTTTCCCTAAATATCTGGAGAGAGCACCTTGGCCCGGCTGCAGAGCAAGCACTCAGTCACACAACCCCCCCCACTGACTCTGCCCTTGTCCCCAGTTGCTGGCACTGGTTAGAATGGTCCCTGGGATGAGGTCTGGCATCAGCTGACCAGCTCTCCCATGGATGAGGCCCAGGTGCCATCCAGAAGTCAGCATAGGCAGCAGACCCCCGTTTTGGAGGAGAGGAGAGTGTCACAGGATGGAGTTGGGAGCTCTGCCAAGCCAGTGGCCTTAGAACAAGCAGAGACCCAGACACATCTCACCTTCAGCAGAAGCACGGCCTTAGAGAAGGTTCCTGCCAGCTCGGACCCACTGCTGCACGTGGATCTTTCCAGCCGCTCCTCTGTCACTACGACCATTCCCTCGTCCTGTGTCGTGCCGGGGTGGTGTGGGATCCCACAGTGAGAAGAAAGATCTCCATGGACAGCCATGAGCCAGGCTGTGCGTGCCACCATGCTCAGGGCTGGCGGTGTCCCACCACGCTCACAGCCCACCTGTGACCGGCATGATGACCAGCGTGATGGTCTAAGTGGACAGGACAGCAGATGCCTTGCAGCACCAGCCAGCTCCTCTCCACAGCCAGACAGTCGCTGGTGGCACCCCGTCAGCACGTCACTGTTGTTTCTTGGCACGACCTGTGCTTGCCAAATGACCACCAGCTAAATCCGCTGGCCCCAGGGCAGCACAGGAGCCAGTGCTGAGGGAACGGGGAGGTGAGCAGTGGCCATGCTTCCTGCTGGCACCCTGTGGCACCAGCCCAAAAGCCAGCAGTGGCTGTGTCACCAGGAACAGAAGAGGAGGGTCAGAGAGGCCACAGGTTTGAGGTGTCGGGCTCCGGGAAAGCAGGCAGCTCCTCGGGAGCCCGGAGCGGGGCCAAGGTGGGACAGGCACCGAGCCTTCCGCTCTCGACGCGGCTGCATCCCTGCGCCAGGACTGCCAGCTGCGCGGGGTCGTGTAGAGCCAGGGCTGCAGCTTCTGGAGAGCTCTCATCCGCTGCTCGAGAGGGAGCTGGGTGGCAGCACTCTTGGCCCCGGGGTTGCTGCTGAGAGAGGGGGACAGCAGCAAAGCCCCAGATCCCACTCCGCTTCCCTCTGGGCTCCTGAAGGGGAGCATCTCCTGTCCGGGGAGATGACTTTCTTAACACGCACCATGAAAATTGCGCAAGAACCTGAGTCTCACCACGTCTGTTCTTTCTCTCTCCTCAGACACCCGCGGTGCCCCGCAGCAGCAGGACTGTTCCCCAGAGACACGGCAGAAGATGAGCGCAACCCCTCAGAACAGCAAGTCAAGCAACACGGGAGGCAACCTGATTGCAGGTGGACACAAAGAGATGGGCGGGGGTGGGAGTAACTTCATAGCCGGAGTCTTCATCCAGGCCATGAATAAGAAGATGAGCATCTACGACGCCATGATGAGGGGGCTCCTGACACCAGGTACGGCGCTGGTGCTGCTGGAGGCACAGGCTGCTTCAGGGTTCCTCACCGACCCCGTGAGGAACGAGAAACTGTCGGTGAAGGAGGCGCTGACGGCAGGACTCATCGGCAGAGATTTTTACGAGAAGCTGCTGTCCGCAGAAGGAGCCGTGACAGGGTATGCAGAGCCGTACACAGGACACAAGATCTCCCTCTTCCAGGCCATGAAGAAGGAGTTCATCGTCAAGGAGCACGCTATCCGCCTGCTCGAGGCCCAGATCGCCACCGGCGGCATCATCGACCCCGTGCACAGCCACCGCCTGCCCGTGGAGGTGGCCTACCAGCGCGGCTACTTTGACCAGGAGATGTGCCAGTTTCTTTCTAACCCCAAGAATCAAACTAGAAGTTGCTTTGACCCCAACACGCATGAAAACCTCACTTACACACAGCTCCTCCGCCGTTGTGTCCCCGACCCGGACACGGGGCTGCTCATGCTCCACGTGATGGACAAGGGCTCGGTGCTCCACCAGCTGAACAAGGACGCCCGCAAAGCCCTGCAGGCTGCCCGCACCACCGTCAGCGTGGGGCTCTTCCAGGGACAGAGCGTCACCATCTGGGAGCTCCTCTTCTCCCGCTACATCCCTGATCACCAGAGAGAGGAGCTGCTGAGGAGGTACAAGGCGGGTACGGTGACCATCCCGGAGATGATCACCATTCTCACCACCGTCATCACCGGGGCAGAAACAGAAAACGGGGATCTGAGCTCCTCCACAGTTACACCCAACAACGAGGTGGGAGCGTCACAACCCGTTCAGGATACGCACTCCCAGGAGCAACAGTTGAGAAAGTCCTTGAAGTCTGCAACCATCTATGTCACTGCTGGTGAGTTCCAGGGGCAAAACATTTCCCTGTTGGATCTGCTCTTTTCCAATTACATCCCTCAAGGGAAGCGGCAGGAGCTGCTGGAGCTGTACAGAGCAGGGATACTGACCACAGAACAGGTAGCTGCCGCGGTCACCACCATCATCAACAGAACAGAGGCTGCAAATGCCGCACTCGTGGCAAATGCCAGGAGTCCACACAAGGCAGGGACAAGGGCAGGGGAAAATGGAGATGATTTTTCAACGCAAGATGCACAACTAGATAACATCTTGAAGTCCACCACTATCGATGTGCCAGCTGGTGAATCGCAGGGGAGGCAGGTCTCTGTGTGGGACCTGCTCTTCTCCGACTACATCCCTGAGGAGAAAAGGCAGGAGCTCCTGGAGCTGTACCGTGAAAGGGTACTAACTCTGGAGCAGATGATAACTGTTGTCACCACTCTCATTAAGAAAAAAGAATCCACAAACAGAAAATTCCTGGTTGCAGTCAAGGCTTCCAACAAGGACACTGTGCCGGCGGCAGGAGAGAAGGATGACGGCTCCTCCAAAGAAGAATCATGGAAAACTACCTTGAAAACCACAGTTGTTGACATGGAGGTCGGGGAGTTTCAGGGCCACAAGGTCTCTGTGTGGGACCTACTCCACTCCAAGTATATTCCAGAGAAGCACAGACAGGAGCTCCTGGAGCTCTACCAGGCAGGAGAGTTAACCCTTGATCAGGTGAAAACCGTTGTCACCACCATTGTAACCAAGGCAGAGGCAGCGAGGGCAGAGCAACTGGCGAATGCCAGTAGTCCGAGAGCTGAGCCGACAGTCGCAGCAGCTGAGCACACCCATGTGGAGGAGGACAGGACCTGGGAAGAGACCCTGAAGTCCACCACAGTTGAGATTTCTACGGATGAGTCCCAGGGGAGGCAGGTCTCTGTGTGGGACCTGCTCTTCTCTGACTACATCCCTGAGGAGAAAAGGCAGGAGCTCCTGGAGCTGTACCGCGCAGGGACATTGGCCTTGGAGCGGTTAATAATTGTTGTCACCACTCTCATTAAGAAAAAAGAATCCACAAACAGAAAATTCCTGGTTGCAGTCAAGACTTCCGACAAGGACACTGTGCCGGCGGCAGGAGAGAAGGATGACGGCTCCTCCAAAGAAGAATCATGGAAAACTGCCTTGAAAACCACAGTTGTTGACATGGAGGTCGGGGAGTTTCAGGGCCACAAGGTCTCTGTGTGGGACCTGCTCCACTCCAAGTATATTCCGGAGAAGCACAGACAGGAGCTCCTGGAGCTCTACCAGGCAGGAGAGCTGACCCTTGATGAGGTGAAAACCGTTGTCACCACCATTGTAACCAAGGCAGAGGCAGCGAGGGCAGAGCAACTGGCGAATGCCAGTAGTCCGAGAGCTGAGCCAACAGTCGCAGAAGCTGAGCACACCCACGTGGAGGAGGACAGGACCTGGGAAGAGACCCTGAAGTCCACCACAGTTGAGATGTCTATGGATGAGTCCCAGGGGAGGCAGGTCTCTGTGTGGGACCTGCTCTTCTCTGACTACATCCCTGAGGAGAAGAGGCAGGAGCTGCTGGAGCTGTACCGCGCAGGGACACTCACCGTTCAGGAACTGGTGAGCACCACCAGCAGCATTGTGACGGACAGCAAAGAAAAGCACCTCACCACCCTTCCCCAGCAGACAGTGGATCTCCTCCAGTCCGAGGGCTCCTACATCACTTTTGGCCAGTTCCAGGAGCAGAGGGTGTCAGTGTGGGAGCTCCTCTCCACCAAGCAAGTCTCCGAGTACAAACGAGAGGCACATCTCGACACTTACGGCACAGGAGGGCTGACGGTGAACAAGATCACCATCACCACCACCGTCATCACAGGCCCACAGCGCAAGAAGAGGCACCACCAGGACCACTAGCAGCACCCGCCCCAGAAGAGGAGCGAGCTCTTCCTCCTGGGGCAGGCATGGCCCAGGTTGTTGGGAGGGTTTGCTCCCCACTAACCCAATTTTGGGCAGGAAAGAGTGGTGACAAACCCGTGTGTGGAACGGGGCGGTCGCCTGGTTAAACTCCTTGCTGTCTCAACTACTGCTTGGCCGAGATTTCTTTTGTCCAACAGAGCTTTCCAGGGGGTTCTGGGGAGGGACCAGCGAGGCTGTGACTGCGCCTTTCTGCCGTGCACACACAGGCACTGACAGAGAACAGGGGCACGCGTGGCCAGCACCCACGTCAGATGGGCTGGAGAACGCCATGAACGGGAGCGGGCAGAAACCCCGGTGCAGGAGCTGCGGGCAGCACAACTGGCCACCCCAGAAGAGCTGCAGAGGGACAGACAACCTCTGCTCAGGATGGCCAGGACCCCGGCCCTGCTGAAGAGCAAGCAGCGGGGCAGCACACGTGGCTGCGGTCGCCCGTGGGACATTTAGCCCTGACCTGTCCTTCAGCTCCACCGGGGCCACGCGGGTCTGCTGGGCACCGGGAGCTCTGGAGCTGGAGCTCGGCCCCCAGGGCTCCGACACCTGCAACGGTGAGGGGCTGCGGGCTGCGCTCACGTGCTGGGACCAGCCGTGCTTCTGCGGGGCGAGAGGACACCGCGTGCAGGGCAGGGCTGCTGCCATGTGTGCCGAGGAACTGCACGTCTCTGTGCTTGTGAAGGTCGCTGCCGTCACAGATGGAGGAGCACCCACGGGGCATCCCCACGCTGCTCAGTGCAGGGGGTCAAGCGTGGCTCCCTGCCCCTCACCCCTGTGTGCGTGTGCAGAGCCACGTGCACAGAATCATAGACTCATGGAATGGGTTGGGTTGGAAGGGACCTCACAGACCACCCAGTTCCAACCCCCCTGCCATGGGCAGGGACACCCCCCACTACACCAGGTTGCCCAAAGCCCCATCCAGCCTGGCCTGGAACACTGCCAGGGATGGGGCAGCCACAGCTTCTCTGGGCAACCTGTGCCAGTGCCTCAGCACCCTCAGAGGGAAGAATTTCTTCCTCAGATCTCATGGAAATCTCCCCTCCTCCAGTTCAAAGCCATCACGCCGTGTCCTGTCACTCCACACCCTTGTCCAAAGCCCCTCTCCAGCTTTCCTGGAGCCCCTTTAGGCACTGGGAGGTGCTGGAAGGTCTCCCTGGAGCCTTCTCTTCTCCAGGCTGAACAGCCCCAACTCTCCCAGCCTGTCTCCAGAGCAGAGGTGCTCCAGCCCTCGGAGCATCTCCGTGGCCTCCTCTGGCCCCGCTCCAGCAGCTCCGTGTCCTTCTGGTGTTGGGGCCCCCGGAGCTGAAGGCAGCACTGCAGGGGGGTCTCACAGAGCAGAGCAGAGGGGCAGGATCCCCTCCCTGACCTGCTGCCCACGCTGCTCTGGGTGCAGCCCAGGGCACGGGTGGCTTTCTGGGCTGCCAGCGCACAGTGTCGGCTCATGTCGAGCTTCTCATCATCCAACACCCCCACGTCCTTCTCCTCAGGGCTGCTCTCCATCCATCCCCACCCAGCCTGTCCTTGTGCTTGGGATTGCCCCGACCCACGGGCACGACCTTGCACTTGGCCTTGTTAAACGTCACTGGGGGGGGGGGGAGGGGGAGGTGGCACCGTGTGTCACCCCGCTGCTGCCCTCTGCCGACCAGCTGCTGCCGGTCCCTCGGTCCGTCCGTCGGTCTGTCCCCGCAGACACGGATATCAGCCCGGCACTGGCGGCCCTGCCCGCCTCACAGCCCACCCGCAGCCCGTGGCACGGCTCACCGGGGCGGCGGCTCTGCCCGGTGGCACCTGCGCAGCCTGTGCAGACGGAGCGGACAGGGCAGGGCGCCTGTGCCACTCTCCAGCTGCCCTCGGTCCGGGTCCCAGTGTGGGGCCCCTGGCACCGGCCCCCGCAGCGCGGCTGCTCCCAGTCCAGCCTCTACAGTGGATCCCTCCAGCCCAGGAGCCATGAACACCCCCTGCCCCAGCTTGGGCGCCCGAACACCCCCCTGCCCCAGTCCAGGTGCCCTAAACATCCCCTGCCCTGGCCCAGGTGCCCCAAACACCCCCTGCCCCAGCCCAGGTGCCTGAACACCCCCCCTGCCCCAGTCCAGGTGCCCTGAACACCCCCTGCCCCAGCCCAGGTGCCCCGAACACCCCCTGCCCCAGTCCAGGTGCCCTGAACACCCCCTGCCCCAGCCCGGGCACCCCAGGCAGCCGCCAGCCCCAGCCCAGCCTGGCCCCCCAAGCATGGGGCCTCGGAAGCCCCCACAGTCCATGACACGCAGCTCCAGCCCTGCCCAGGGCACCTGGGCACAGCCCTGCCCTGCTGTCCCGTGGGGTCTCATTGAGCCACCCAGCAGGTCCTCAGAGTGCCCCTCTTGAGGCATACATGCTCCCGGTCTTGGTGCTGGGCACGGCATGGCATGGCCTCCCTGCTGTGCCCCACGGTGCCAAGGCCCGTCAGGGCTCCCCAGACCCCTCAAACCCACACAGGGCCATGGCACTGCCAAGGAGCTCTGTGGGGCTCTGGTGGACACAGGGAGGGAGGTGTGCCCCAACACTGCCAGCTCTTGCTGGACACGGGGAGCGGCACCCGCTGCGCTGCTCCGGAGCTCACGTACCACACCATGCCCACTGCCTTGCCAGCTCTCCGCTCAGAAAGGGACAGGGAGGATGCAAACCATTGCCTTAGCCAGGGACAGACTGCCCAGGGATGAGCCCCACCGCCGGGTCACACTGCCCGGGGGTCGGTGGCACTTTCTGGGGGCCTGCTCAGATCCCGAGAGCTGCGAGGGCTGCAGCCTCCCCCGGAGCTGCGGGCAGGGTCAGCTGTCCTGCCGGGCACGCTGCCCACGGTGTGGCTGCCACAGGGAGAGGCTCAGGGGGCAGCCCTGGATGTGCCCGTCACAGCTGCGGGTGCCTCTGGAGAGCGTTCCCTATGCACAGAGCTCTGGTGCCATGCGAGAGCCCCGCAGAGCCAGGCACGCGGGCTGTCCGTGCGGCTGGCAGAACGGTCTCGTCGCAGCCACCCCCGTGTTACACATGGGCAGCTGCAGAGCTGTGCCTGCACCCCGGGGCACGGCCCATGGCAGGAGCACCCATCCCTGCTGGGGAGGCACAGGAAGGTGCTGATGGAGGTTCCCATGAGACATGACACTTCAGTCCCAGGGGCAAAAGAGCTGCTCCATCGGCGGAAGCCCGCTAACAAAAACCTAACACAGGGCTAATAGGGGCACGCAGCAGCACAGGGACCTCTTACCCACACTGCTCCACAGAGGGAATGGAGCTGCTGGAAATTACTAGGAAGGGAGCAGAGAACAGAACACCATCTCCTGAGGTGTTCACTGTCCCATCTCATTGTCCCATCTTGTAAGCACTCGGAGAAGCATAAGAATGTTGAAACATGGGGAAGGAAAGAGGAAGGACTGAACAGCCTCAGATGGAGAGATGGCCGCGGTGGATGGCACAGGAGTTGGCAGCGGGGAGATGAGTTCATTGTCTTTTCCAGCATAAGGATTGAGGGTTATTGCAGAACCCAGCACGAAGCCAGTTCAGGTGGAAAGAAGTAATTCTGCACACATCAGGTAGCTGAGCTGAGGAACTCCCTGCTGCAGGATGTCCCTGGATGCTCAGAGTTTCTATGGATGCAAAAAGCAGTTGGAGTAAGCCATGGGGGAAAATCTATCCGGGGCTACTAAACAGCAAGAGAGGTCATTGTTTCAGGAGCTACCAGAGGCACAAACCCCTGGGGCCTGGGAGGACATAGCAGGGAAGTGCTGGTGCACGCTCGCCTTGTTCTCGCTCCGCTTCCTACACACTCGCTGCTGGCTGGTGCCCCGTTTCAGAGCCAGGCGGGCCGTGCAGGTGCAGCCCCCCTCCATTTTCTTGCTTCTTGCAGGGCATCGGTGCCAGCCGGTGCCACTGGCTCCGGGGTCAGCTGAGAAGGCAAGCGGAGAAGGGCGGGCAGGAGGACTCAAGCGGCCAGGGTGGAGAGGCTTCTGAAAGGAGCCAGTGCCAGCCCCAGCCTGCCTGTGGATGGAGGCTGGGTGGGTTCCAGATGGCTCCCTGGGACTCAGACTGCGCTGCCACAGGAAGTGCTGAATTTCCAAAAAAGCAGCTGAAGGAAAACAGGACGTTGTGTAAGGGGAAAGCTGCATACATTTGCATAGTTATGAGCTGGTTGCATAACTGAACGCATCTGAATCGTGCCTGAACGCTCTTCGGGGGCGTGGGGGCAACAGGGCACAAGCAGGGGTCAGGCAGTCCCAGTGCCTGCTGCCCAGTCCCTGCAGGAACGTCGCGCCGCGGGGGATGCGCGGGGCAGCTTCTCACTTTCAACGGAGAGGACTGGGGTTGGGCGCAAAAGCCCCGGGACCTAACCTGCTGGAAAAGGAACGGGAAACCAGCAAACCCACCACTGTGCCCACAGGGCAGGCGAAGTCGCGGCCATGAGGGGGGAAGCGGGTGGGATGCCCACTGTACGGCAGCTTTGCCGCCCATTGGGGGCCGCAGACCTGCACGACGGTGCCCTGGAGCGTGGGACGCAGAGCCAGCCATGCCCACCAGCCCAGCGCGAGCACACCAACCCGCTCGAACAAAGCAAACGTGGTTGGCAGGGCGCTCCTGGGCCAGCGTGCCTGCTCCTGGCTGGGCAGCAGCTTCCCATAGAAATCCTGCTGCAGAACGGGCAGGCTCCCTGCACCTCTGCTCTGGGGGGTTGTTCCAGTCTGCCTCCACCAGCTGCTGGAAACGCCTCCCAGTTTTAGCCAGGTCGGACCGATTTCTTCTTCTGCAAAGCCTGTGCATCGGTTTGAGCAGAGCTCCTCCTGCTCCAGTGTTTGCCACCGATAAGGCTGCCCTGAGCAACCTTATCTCCCCTCAAGGGCTGTTTTGAGGAGCTATCAAGCGGGGCTGCTCTCATCTCCTCTCTGCATTCCCTCAGTCAGCTCCGTCGCTCTTCTCCGCACCTTTGCTGCAACGAATTCGTGCTTTCTATTTAGCATGGCTGGTGCATGGTCTGTAAATAACGCTCTGTTCAACAGCACCGGCACTATCTGCCTCTCCTGGGCATAACCCCAACGGAGCCAAGAACGCACCACGTCTGCGTGGCTGCGCTGCACGGCAGCCGACGGTCATCCCGAGGTTGCTGAATGCACCCAGGCCTTTTCCTCTTTAATCACTTCCCAATCAGGGGCCTAATTTAGGGCATAAATGTTTGTTCAGTGACTCCAGGGCATGACTTGGCATTTTGTGCCATTCCATTTCCTCAGCCTTCAATGTCACCCGCTGCCCTGAACGCTGTTCCTGCCCTCTGCTCCACCGTTTCACTCTCACCTGCCAGCTCACCGACCTGCACCTGATGTTTTATGACAAAGTCCCTGGTAAAAAAATGAAATTAATTTGGCTCTTAAAGCCCATATTCTCCCTTATAATTCCCCTTTCAGCACAACCCGATCTCCTAGTGGCAGATGGGACATGGGATGTGTCTACATCTACAGTAAGGATAACTACAGCAGAAGTAACTTTTTTGGCTTCGCTGCTGTTGTGTGCAACTGTCTTGGGTTTGTCTTGGCAGCACAAAGAGGGGGTTTTAGCAACACAGCTCCCGAGTGTCTCCACCAACTTTTTTCCCCAAACCCCAAAGACGACAGCTGACGTCACCTATATGCTCAGCTGAACGTCTGCTCGTTTCTGCTAGTGGAAGTTTTGACCTCAAAGAGAAAAGGAACGAAAGGTGGTGTTGTGATGAGAGCTTTGCTTAATTTTCCACTTAACTGCTTCGCTTCTTTGTCTTCACAAAAGGTCAAAAGAGTGTTTAAAGGCTGTTGGGACAGGGAACCCCTCTGCTGCAGTGTGATAGCCCAAGCCACGCTTACCCCCCTGCTGGTGTAGCAGCAAAGATAGGGATTTTACCTCAAAATCCTCCAGGCTGGAGCCCCCAGGGCGGCAGCCATCCCCTGTGCCCCTGGCCCGTGCCAGCTGCGGGGCTGCACATGGGCAAGCTGGGGGATCATTCACACTGGGTGCAGGGCACTGTGCATGGCAATGTCATAGAATCATAGAATCATGGGATGGTTTGGGTTGGAAGGGACCTCACAGAGCATCCAGTTCCAACCCCCCTGCCACGGGCAGGGACACCCTCCACTACACCAGGTTGCCCAAAGCCCCATCCAGCCTGGCCTGGAACACTGCCAGGGATGGGACAGCCACAGCTTCTCTGGGCACCCTGTGCCAGTGCCTCAGCACCCTCAGAGGGAAGAATTTCTGCCTCAGATCTAATCTGTCCCCCCCCCCCCCCCCAACACCTTGCTGCTGGGCAGCCACAGAAACCGCCTGTCCCAGCTCATCCGCCTCCACCAGCATCTTCCAGAGCTGGCATCTGGGAGCAGGGGCACAGAGCCTGGAGCCGGGCAGCTCGGGCGTCCCGCCGGAGGTTCTGGGGTGGGCTGCGTGTCCTGGAGAGCAACGGGGCTGCTGAGGGAGGCCAAGCGGGGAGGGACCTGAAGGAACTGGCTGAGATTTACAGAAGGAAACCACAGCTGAAGCGCAGGAAATACCCCGGCAGCCGAACGCCGGAGGCCGGGACATGGAAACGTGGAGGCCGGGGGCCACCTCAGCCTCAGACAGCACCGGGCGTGCTGCTGCGCGGAACACGCTGTCCTCTGCCGAGAGCACTACCTGCAGCCTGGCCTCCCTCCTTGCCAAGGGGCCGGGAGGCAGGAAACTCTGCGCGAGTCCCTGGCCAGAGCTGCGGAGCGGCTGAGCCCTTCCAGCTGCCGGCGGGAGCCTGCCAAGGAAGGGGGCGCGGGCAGCGAGGTCTGACACGCACCAGGCAGCCTTGGCGCGTGACCGGCTACGAGCAGCAGACAAATTCAATTCAGCCTTCTCCAGTGGCAGCACCGGTGCGAGCAGCAGCGTCGCCCGCTCCGACAGCAGGCTCTCGCAGGGCTTCGACTCCCACCTCCCTCTGCCATCCCTGCCCTTGACTCCGCTCCCCGTCAGCCGCTCCGTGCGCAGCGCCGGGCTCCCTCCCTCCACCTCTCCACTCAGACAGGGATGCCTTCCTCCCTCCCGGCAATGCCCCCCCTGCCTCTGCCCACTGGGTCCGGCTCCATCACCCAGCGCCTGTCCTGCAGCCCGTGGCCGTGCCCTCACGTCTGCAGATGGTCCCACAGCCACCGTCTCCATCCAGCGCCTCCATCCCTCCGCGCTGCCCCGCACACCCGCCTGGCTGCTGTCCCCTGCTCCCTCCTGCTCCCTGCTGCTCCCTCGCAGGCGGACGAGCCTTCCCCAACAGGTTCAAACTGTCCCATTTTTGGTGCTGAGCTGGGACCGGTCACAGCGAGTGCCCTCGCCCCAGCACGCACCCATGCACCGTGCCCTGTCCCTGCGGGCAGCCTCGCCGCTGTTTACGCGGCGCGCCGTTGTGCACGCGCTTTCCACGTATGGAAGCACTTATGGAAGCGCTGGGTACGTGTTCCCGGCACTGCGTGGGAGCTGCCAGCGGGAACGCACGCAGAGCTCCAACGAGCAGGGCTCAGACATCGTAAACGTCTGCAGCCCCTCACCAAAGCCTCTGGCCTGGCCTTTGCCCCGAGACATTTGCAGACGTATGAGCCATCCCAGGGGTAACAGGAGATGCTCTCAGCGGTAACAGTTGTAAGAAGTAGTCTGAGGAACCTGCGCTGCCATATTCCCAGGAAAGCTCTGATCCCGCAGCGCTAAATGCACGCTGGGCTGTCCTCCCGCGGATTCACACGTCGGAGTCACGCGCTGACACCAGCGGGTCACACGCCTGTGCGGGTCACACGCCTGCGCGGGTCGCGTGTTTGTGAGGACACACGTGGCATGTGGGGAGCTGCAGCACGGGCGAGGTCAGAGCCCGACGCGTTGACTCCAGGAACACGAACAGATTCCCGAGGAGCCGTGCGCTGCCGCACGTTTGCCCTGCAGAAACACGCTGCAGGAGGACACAGCAGCGGGGAAGAGGTTTGTCGGCTCCACGGAGTCATCCTGGCACCGAGACCGAACCTTACACCGTAACAGAGTGCAAGTTGTGCAAAAACACGTGATGTCATCACGTCCCAGCCCTATCCATCAACTGCGGATAAAAATAGGCAGGAGCCAAGAGGGGCCTCCCAGCAGGGAAGGGAGGGAGGGAGACAGGGAGCTTCAGCCCAGACCTCGGCACCGTAATAAACACCAGCGCGCCGCAGGAGCCGGCGCTGCCCCGGCCCCGGCACAGGCTCGCGGGGCAGCACGGCGTGGGCGCCCCGCTCCCGCGGGGAGGGATGGTCCCAGCTGCACGGCATCGCCCTGGCTTTCCTGCAAAACCTGCAGAGCGTTCCGGAAAGGAATAAAAGCCAATGAATCCTGAAAGGGGTTCGACAATCCCCTCAGACCCCAGCAATTTGAAGTCGGAGCGCGCTCGAAGGGATGCAAACTGGGGACCCGCATTAATTAAAACGAGGGGCTCCCCGTCACCGCGAGACCCCTCAGGACCCCCACGCTGCAAAGCAGCTTTCGGATCCTCTGGACTCTTCCGGTCACACCGTGGCGAAAAGCACAGCAGGGCAGTTCAAGCCACAGTCCTGGAGGGAGCAGTGCCCAGGACACCGGGTGAAACTGGGGGAGACCAGAAAGGAGTCCCAGTTCCACATCTCCGAGTGCCCCCTTGCCCAGGGACTGCTGAGCAGAACCGGTCCGTTCGCCCTTCCCGACAGTGGAAAAAGAGAACTGACCCCAAGCAGCAAATCCTTCCTGCCTCACCGCCCGCATGCAAGAGTCATGGAATCATGGAATGGTTTGGATCGGAAGGGACCTCACAGACCATCCAGTTCCAACCCCCCTGCCATGGGCAGGGACACCCTCCACTACACCAGGGTGCCCAAAGCCCCATCCAGCCTGGCCTGGAACACCGCCAGGGATGGGGCAGCCACAGCTTCTCTGGGCAACCTGTGCCAGTGCCTCAGCACCTTCAGAGGGAAGAATTTCTTCCTTAGATCTCATGGAAATCTCCCCTCTCTCAGTTCAAAGCCATCACGCCGTGTCCTGTCACTCCACACCCTTGTCCAAAGCCCCTCTCCAGCTTTCCTGGAGCCCCTTCAGGCACTGGGAGGTGCTGGAAGGTCTCCCCGGAGCCTTCTCTTCTCCAGGGTGAACAGCCCCAACTCTCCCAGCCTGTCTCCATAGCAGAGGTGCTCCAGCCCTCGGAGCATCTCCGTGGCCCCACAGCCAAGGTCAGACAGCTGTTTAAGGAGGTCACGTTCAGCACAAAAGTGTGGAGGCTGCCAGGACGGACCAGGTTTCTCCTGCTTGCTGGTTATGTGACAGTCAGGACAACCAGTAAATGAGAGACCGTATGACTTACACCTGAAAGTGAACAGGCAAGACAAATATGCTCTACTATTTATCATCCCGTAAAGAAAAAGGAAGTAATAGAAGGAAGATAAATAAGTTTACTCTGATAGGATGAGAGGAAATGGCCTCAGGTTGCACCAGGGCAAGTTTAGGTTGGATATTAGGAAAAATTTCTTCACTGAAAGGGCTGTCAGGCACTTGGACTGGCTGCCCAGGGAAGCGGTTGAGTCACCATCCCTGGAGGGATTTAAAGGAGGTGCAGGTGTGGCACTCAGGGACATGGTTTAGCGGGGGACTTGGCAGTGTTGGGTTTACAGTTGTACTTGATGTTCTTCAAGGTCTTTTCCAACCTCAACGATTCTATGATTCCATGTGGATGAGGCACTGATGATGAGGGGCTTGGGAATGAGGTAGTGGGATATAGGGCATTCTCCGGATGAGGATGAGGGGGCAGGGATGATACAGAGGACCATCACTGCTGTGGGAGCATCCACTGGTTCTGCATCACCTCTGCCTCTCATCATTCCCGTGGAGTGTCCAAAGAAGTCAGGGGTATCGCACGCTGAGAACCCTGTGCTCAAAGTGGCTGAGAGCTGTAGGATCCAGCCATCTCCTGCTGCTGGATGCAATCTATAAACCTTAAAGGACCTTAAAGGTTGGCGTAACAGCTGCTGATGCAGAGAGTGGCCGGTCCAGGGACACAGCCGCATCCCGCAAAGGACGTGTCCAGCAGATGTGACGTGAGAACAGCAAAGGTCCACAAAGAACATGTGAAGACCAAAAGTGTTTGCTGCCCAGGGAGCACGGAGCCGCAGACGGTGCGAGAGCAGCTCCCCCGGGCCGGGTCTGAGCCCTGCACATCCCCGCTTCCCGTTTGTGCCAGTTGCTAATGGTGGATCCCAAGAGGAAGCGCGCTGGAACCGGGGCAGGGACGGAGCAATATTTCATCTGCTGCAGACTCACAGCTGCTGACAACCCGCCGCTTGGAGCCCTCTCGAGCCAGAGGCTGCATCTGCGCCTTCCTGTTTAATAGCCCTCAATCAATTTTTCTCCCACAAATTTGCCTAATGGCTTTTAAAATCCTTCCCTGCTTTGGCGGCTGTAAACACCCTACGGCAATGAATTCCACCATGTGTCACCCACGGACGTTTCACCCCAAGAAACACTCCGTAAAAAATGACTCCCATTCCTGTGTCTGACAGCTCTTGCCCAGCCGTTCCGCCAGGCACCCCAGCTACCCTCCTGTGAAACGGTGAGGAACCGTTCCTACGTGCTCCCTCCGTGCCCATCCTGGTGCTCTGTGGATCCCCCGCTCAGCTGCTGCTCTCCAAGCTCAGTCCTTAGTTTCCTGGGAAAGCTCATCCGCACTTTTGATACCCCTTCCTGTGCCACAAGAGCCTCCGCAGCTCTTCGCAGCCAGCTTCAGAGCCGGCTGTCCTGAATGGTTTGGTGTCATCAGCAAACTCTGCCAACTCGTTGTTCATCCCTTTTCTGCATTGTTTAGGGACGTGTTGGAAAGCGGTGCCTGGTACGGAGCCTGCCGTAGGTGCCACGTACGTTCTCTGGCCGTTCAGCGCCTGCGTTCCTCCAAACCTCTCGGGCAAGGATCAGCCTGGCAATCTGTCACCATTCGTATTATCGGCCTGTTATACAGTCTGCTCTTTTGCCACCTCGTTTTGAGACAATTCCTCTGGCTGTGCCGTGAAGAAGGGCTTCCCACAGCGTGAATGCTCCAGCAGAGAATGGACTTTGCTTTTTTACTGCAGCCCTGCCTCTCCAGTGACCCCGTCTAGACCCTCACCATCCTTGGGCTCTACGTGTCTTCTGCTCAGGTTCTTGCCTTCAGTGTTTTTGAATCACAGAATCATGGAACAGTTTGGGTTGGAAGGGACCTCACAGACCACCCAGTTCCAACCCTCCCTGCCATGGGCAGGGACACCCTCCACTACACCAGGTTGCCCAAAGCCCCATCCGACCTGGCCTGGAACACTGCCAGGGATGGGGCAGCCACAGCTTCTCTTGAGCTCTGCTTTTTACCCTTGGCCAGTTATTTATCTTTTGCTGTACACTTGGCCTGTCTTCCTCGTTGGGACAGGGCTTTTCCTTGCAGAGGACGCCTGTCAGCACTGACAGGTCACCCCCAGCACAGGCTGACCCCCCTCAGGAACAGCCGGACTGGCGGACAATTGGCAGAGCTGCAGCAGGGAGCCAAGTCCACGGGAGGCTGTCACGGGAGTGCCGTGGGGGCTCCTGGAGACACAGGCAGATAGGGGCAGTGCCCGGGGTGTGCTGCGAGCTTTGTGTCTGCTTCCAGCCTTTTTATTCCTTGTCCTTATTCCCAGCTGAATGTTTGACTTCCACTTTGATAAGAAGCCATGGTTTCCTTCCCTCCGAGTCCTGTCTGGTGGGCACAGGACAAGCTCACCGAGGAGTTTGTGGCACCCAGGCTGTATTGATGGTGGCACCAGGGTAACTGTTGCCACCAGCTACAGCCCTGCAGCACGGCCATGGGCGCTCTGGCAGGGGGCTGAGCTGCTGCCGCCAGCTCCCCATGGCACACCCTGGCCTGAGCCCACCTGGGTCCATCGCTGCTGGAAGGCTGTTGGCTGCCAGCGTGAGCCCTGTGCCAACCCCGGCAGACCCTGTCACCACCTCCCGGCCTGTGAAAGCCTGTCCTGGGCCATGGCCACCTCCCGGCACAACCTCCACTGCACCAGCCTGGTTGACTGCCAGGCAGGACCTGGCGGTGGCCATGCCATGAAACGCCTCCTGTTTGTTTATGCTGTGCTTCAGGGAACGCCATTATGTGTACGATACCTGGTGTGCATCGTTGGTGCCTCCTTGTCCAACACCACCCTCCCGGTGCACCCTCTCGGTTAACCACACCGGCTAAAAGCAGTAACTGTCTGGAGGCAGAGGATGTGTCCCAGAACAGCAAGCAGGCACCAGTGCTTGTAAGGAATCAGGGTGGGACACACAGCCAACGTGCTGAAAGAAACCGGAGATGGCCACAAAGAGAAGAAAAACATCAAATGAGCCAGAAACTTCCCCGAGGAATGAAAACATCTGTACGATTTCTTGCTCGTAGCTGGTGAAGCGGTTTCTGGGTGCACAGTGCCTGGGTGGGCACCGGAACCCAGCTGGTTGCTCCACCTGGGGTGCAGCCCCCGGTACCCACCACGGAGCCGCGGCTGTTGGGGTGGCCGAGCACGGGCACCACGGGCACACCGGGAAGGGCCGCCGCGGGGGCCGCGGGAGCACGGAGGCCCCGCCGAGCGGGACTGGGAGGGCGGCAGATGCCCGGACGGAGGCCGGGGCGAGGAGAGGGCCCGGCACCGAGACGGGCGGGTCCGGCCTGGCAACCGGGGCTCCGAGGCCGGTGAGACAAGCCCCGGGGGCGGGGGGGGCCGCCGGCGGGTGCGGGGTGCGGGCACCGGGTCCTGCGCGCGGCGGGGCTGCGGCGGCGCCGGCCGGGAGCGGCGGGGATGGGCGGCCGCGAGGCGGGGCGGGGCGGGGCGAACCGGCGGCGCATCCCGGGGCCGGGGGCCGCGGGCCCCTCCCGGCGGGGCGGGCCGTGCGCGGCCGCACGTCCGGAGCGGGGCGGGCCGAGCCCGGGGCGGCCCCGCGCGGCGCTGTCAGCCCGCGGCGCGGCTCGGAGCGGAGCGGAGCGGTGCGGAGCGGTGCGGAGCGGAGCGGCTCCGTTCGGCTCGGAGCGGGGCGGCCCGGCCCGGCCCGGCTCGGCTCGGCTCGGCTCCGTTCCGTTCGGCTCGGCGCGGCGATGGCGGTGCCGGTGCCGGAGCCGGACGCGCGGCTGGCGCAGGAGAAGGAGGAGGAGAGCGAGGAGGAGAGCGAGATCCTGGAGGAGAGCCCGTGCGGGCGCTGGCAGAAGCGCCGGGAGCAGGTGGGCGCGGGGCGCGGCGGGACGGATGCCACCGCTGCCGCCGCCGCTGCTGCTGCTGCTGCCGCCACCGGGCCCTGCGGGCACCGAGCGCTGCCTCTCGCCCGCGGCCGCCCCGCGGGAGCCCGCTCCGGGGCAGGCGGCGCCGCCAGACCGTGTCCCGCCGGCCGGGGCCGGCGCCGAGGCGGCCGCATCCCCCCGGGCACGGGCAGCCCTGCTGAGATCCGGCCGGCGCCCGCAGGTGCCCGGGGCGGGGGCGATGGCTGCGGCCGGCGGCCGATGCGGAGAGCTGCTCCGGCGGGAGGCGGGGGCAGCCGGAGGCGCGGGGTCCCCGGTGCGGGGGGCCGTGCCGTGCCCCGGTGCGGGGTCCCCGGTGCGGGGGGCCGTGCCGTGCCCCGGTGCGGGGTCCCCGGTGCGGGGGGCCGTGCCGTGCCCCGGTGCGGGGTCCCCGGTGCCGGGGGCCGTGCTGTGCCCCAAGGGAGCGGGGCAGTCCCGGTCACGCAGCCCGCAGCGAAGGGCAGCGGTGCCCGAGGGACCAGCCGTGCCGGGCCGGGCCGGGCCGTGCCGGGCCGCCCGCTCGCAGCCGGTTCGTGGGCCGTGTCGGTGCTGGCGGCTCTTGCTGGACTCGGTCTCCGAGCTGCGCCGAGTGGCGGGGCCGGTAAACAAGGTGGCAGCCCCTACGGGAATGAGGATTTGCCGGGTAGAACGCGGGTCGTGCACTCCATAGCTGCAAAACGCGGTTCCTCCTCTCCAGACGAGGGGTTTGGACCGTTTCAGCTTATCTTCCCAGGCCAGGGGCTCCGCACAGCCCTCCTGCAGCGTGTCCACCGGGGTTTTGCAGTGCTCTCGTCGTCACTGCCTGCCCTCTCCTTCCAGACGTGTGCCCCATACCCGTGTACTGACCATCTCCCCTGAAAGCGGAGCCTGAGTCTCCCTGCCCCTGCCAGGGCACCCAGGAACAGGGATCAGAGTCAGTGGGTGAATCCTGACCCCAGGCAGGGGTGGGACAGCATGGACAGACAGACGCCGCCAACACTGCCAGCTCCTGAAGGGTAAAAGGGCCCATCCAAGGCCAATCCTGTTCTTCCCACTGTTACCTGTTAAGGGCCTGACCTGTCAGTAGTCCATAGCACTGTCTGCCCGCGGGCTGCCCGCGCTTTAGGCTGTTTTCCCAGTCTGGGCTTTGCTGAGATTTTGATAACCCACTAATGTTGGTACCATCAGCACCTGCCCTTCTCGCATCCCTCTGGGCTTTCTGGTGCTTCAGCACCCACACATCACCCCTCCATCTCCGTGCCCGCTACCCTACCACCTCAGCCTCTCATCTCTACATCAGGGCCTGGCATCAGGGCGTACATGCCGCGTGGCTGGTGCCTGAGCCTCATCCCACGGTGTGCGTGCCAGGACCTGACCCCATGTTCAAAATCCCATGGCTTCTTCCCCTGCTTGTCCTCGGTGCTCCCAGAGCATCAGATCCCACCCATGTGGCACATCCGAGGTGTCGGAGCCAGCTGTATCTGGGTCTCGTGTTGTTTCCTTTATCTTTTTTGGGACAGGCTTTGCTGACGTCCATCATGGGCTGTCCGTCTGTCTGCACCCCGCGTCTGACCGAGCTTCGGCTGCCGGTGCAGGCGTTGCGGTGCGTCCTCTGTGCCGCCGGTGAGGCGTGGGGTGACGGCACAGGCGCAGCTGACAGACAGACCCGGCCTCTCCGGTGGTCCCTCTGCCGGGGCGGGACAGCTGGAGAGCTGCATGGAAACTGGTGTTTTAGCTGCGAAGGCAGCTCTTGTAATTAGATCTACAGACTTGAGATGACCTCCACTGCGTGCTGGAGACAAGTGCCAGGTGGAGAAGTTCGGTGTGGTACGGATGGGGCCCTGTGATTTCCATGCATCCGAGCTGTAGTTGCGTTGTGGTTTTTGACACAGTTCTTGGATGATGATGCGTGTGGGTCTCTGACCCGCTGCAACACCCTGAAACCCCCACTTGGCCTTGGAGGTCGCTTCTCACTTGAACCGTCTCCATCTGTTTTGACCTAACAATGACATGTGACGGCGCGTACTTTAACATGTCGTTTTGGGAAGGAGCCTTCTGGAGCGGAGCTGCAGCGGCTGGAACTGGCCCCTGGAACTTCGTCCCCCCATGCAGCGTGTGGAAGTGGAAGCAAACGTGGGGCGCAGCCCGCCCAGTGACATTTCCCCGCGGATGTTCTGGCCGTCGGTCGCTGTGCCGCGCTGTCCGTCTGCGGGGAGTTTTTTCTGCCGGAGAGGTGGGAAGGGGGGACTGGCCTTCCCCGGGTGTTGCGGGACGGCTCGTGCGTCTCGGCGGTTTGTGATGTGGTCGCACATCACGGCGATGGGCTGTCACGTCTCTGGGGACACCAGGCGTGCCGACGGCTCACCGGGCCCGCGTTGCTGTGCCGAGGCTGTGCCCCCCTGGGAAGCGAGCGTTCGGGCGACGGGGCTGGAGGGTCCGTAAAGCGGCCGTGACAAAATGCGCGTGAACTCGAACAGGGAAGTGGCAGCGCTGCCGAAATGGCAAAGTGAAGGAAGTTTTGCATAAGAGAGTAGTTTGTTGCGAATTCCTAGATGTTTAGTTATGTGCCAGGAAGACAAACCACCCCTTGCTGTCGGTAAGCTGTGGATACGGCGTCTTCCAACAGCCGTTCTGTTTAACACACATTCTGATTGCCGTAAGCGCTCCAGGTATTTTCTCCAGTAGGGATTTTCCCTCACTGTCCTGATGATTCATTGTAATTATTTGTTCTCCTGAATTTGCTTTTGCCAAAACAGTCGAGCCCTGCGTGGGACCCACAGTGCTGTGCTTGATGGAAGGTCTTGCTCTTTTGGGAACAGGCCCAGGGAGGTGGGAGAGCTGCCGGTGAGCTGCCGTCTCTGTGGCAGGTGGCACGAGCCCGGGAATGTGGCTCGGAGCCGTGTCTGGAGCCGGGAGAGCCGGAGCGGGCAGAGGCAAGCACCCCGTAGGGTGCTTTGATGCTTAAACCATCATGCTCAGGAGTACAGGCCGGGCAGCAGTTAATGATAAATTAATGATGATTAATGACAAATTGCCGGTGTGTCCGTATTAGTTACACGCACACGAGGCCCACACCTTTGATTTTACGCGTGGCCGCCGCAGCCGTGCTCCACCGGGAGGATGCAGAGCCGCCGCTCACCACCCCGCTGTGCGTTACCACGGCGCCTTTCAGGTACGGACGCAGCAGCTGCGATGTGCCGTGATGTTAGAGCTGTGCCGGCTCTGGCCGTGCCCACCACAGAAGAAAACATTTCCCTGATGGCTTCCTTCGCCTATTTAGAAGGCTCCGGGGGGACCTTCCAGCACCTCCCAGTGCCTAAAGGGGCTACAGGAAAGCTGGAGAGGGGCTTTGGACAAGGGTGTGGAGTGACAGGACACGGGGTGATGACTTTAAACTGGAAGAGGGGAGATTTTGATGGGATCTGAGGAAGAAATTCTTCCCTCAGAGGGTGGTGAGGCACTGGCACAGGTTGCCCAGAGAAGCTGTGGCTGCCCCATCCCTGGCAGTGTTCCAGGCCAGGCTGGATGGGGCTTTGGGCAACCTGGTGTAGTGGAGGGTGTCCCTGCCCATGGCAGGGGGGTTGGAACCAGGTGGTCTGTGAGGTCCCTTCCAACCTAAACCATTCCATGACTCTATGATGCATCTCTTCATGATGGCTATGAAGTCACAGGTTTCCACGAGCAGTTCAGGAAATAAAAGCACTTACAGTATCTCTGCAATGTATGTGGAGAAAGAGTCACCTGAATCCTTCGGTGACTTCACGTTCAGTGTTGGCACAACCCGTTGTTCTGCCTCTTCCATTTCTCTCCCTGCTATTGGTGTGGAAGCGCAGCGAAGGAATGCTGCTGCTGTAAACTTTTCCATGTAGGACAATACTTTTTTCAGTGTTGGTTTGATGACTCCATTTACTTTTTCCACCCGCCCTGTGGAGTAAGAGTAGCAAGGAAGAAGAAACTTGGTTTACTGCTTATGTTGAGAGTTTTGCCACTTTCCTTGTCTGAACACAGATTCCTGAACGAACCCAACACCTTGTTACTAAGATCAAACTGTCTCCATCCACGTTGATTTGCTCTGCAAACCCTGTATCCATTTGGAAAGGAGGCTGTTATGACCAGTAGATGTTGACTCTGCTCTTCAGGAGCACTGGTACCGCCACATTAATCTGTTACGTACACTGGGGTCAGGCCATTGTTTCAACAACCTTTCCAGCACAGCCGAAACAGGGAAGATCTCGATTAGATCTAAGGAAGAAATTCTTCCCTCTGAGGGTGCTGAGGCACTGGCACAGGTTGCCCAGAGAAGCTGTGGCTGCCCCATCCCTGGCAGTGTTCCAGGCCAGGTCGGATGGGGCTTTGGGCAACCTGGTGTAGCGGAGGGTGTCCCTGCCCATGGCAGGGGGGGTTGGAACTGGATGGTCTGTGAGGTCCCTTCCAGCCCAAACCATTCTGTGATTCCATATCTCTCCCATCCATCTCTGGCTCTCTCGGCCCGCTGGTTCTGCCCGTTGTGCTCCCCACGGGAACGTCCTGGACCGAGCGTGCCCTGGGTTGCTTTGGTGTTCCTCAGGCCCCTTTCCCTTCGGAAGGGAGCACGTGCTTGCTGTGGCAAAGTTCAGCTGTGGTTCACGGGGCCGCGTTTTAGTGTTGCTTCTCCACTTGTAACTCCGTCATTGCCTCCAACGCGGCGTTGTGCTTCACGGAGCCGGCGGCTCCTGGCTGGAGCGGGGCTGGTCGTGTTTTCCCTTGCAATAGTCCGTTGCTCCCCTTTTGGTAAGAGGCTTGGTGACTGGATGTGTAGTGATGCAGAGCCCTCCAACTATGAGCTTTGACTTCTGAAACCAGCGGGAGGAAAGAAGGGAAAAAGAGAAACAATAATAGACAGAGAAGAAATGCTGAAGCAGAATTTAAAGAAAATAAAGTGATACGAAAAAATCTGCAAGAGGGGGAGACGTTGACGTGTTGCTGGAGGAAAAACGTCAGAAAACGAAAACAAAATACGGTGAAGTAATCTGAGCGTCGGAACACGCTGGGGCACAAGGAGTTCCCCTTTTTTAGGGATGTTTGCAGCTTGCAGTGAGGATAACCAGTTCTGCGACAGATTATCTGGAAAGCATCCAACTCTTTAATATTTGCCACCAGAGCTATTTTTAAGAGCTGCTTTGTTGCCAGCCCTCCCGGGAGACCGGGACTTGAAGCGTGTTTTGTTGTGAAGTGCTTTTCCAGAGCAGAGAGGATCAGCTGAAGGACTTGGCTCTTTCTTCACATGCCATCTATTTTTTTTCCTCCCCCTTACTGGTTTTACAGCTTTCTGTTTGCTGTTGTTTAACTTTCCAAGACGAGTTTACTTGTCAACAGGCTGACCTCAGCGGATGGGACGGGTTAATGCATTAAAGCTTTGCTCTGAGCTCCGGGTAGGGGGTGGGACACCCCAGATGGTTTTAATCGAGGACATTCTCGGAAGGAAGATGAACTTGTCTGAGCTAAGGTGGCATAACTCCCAGTTAGACAAGCTTTGCTGGAAGCAGGTAGTGGAGTCGGCTTCTCAGTGTGTGTTCTGTGGGTCTGGCAGCAAACGAGACTGCGTGCCGGATTCGGTGTCCCCCTCGTTACCCCCCTGGTTCGGGTGGGCCGTGCACGAGGGCGGTTCAGCCCTTGGCCTCGGGCCCGCTTCCCCCGTGCTACTTTCTCCGTTTCAAGGATCCTTTAATCCATCCCGGTCTTGCCCGGCCGTAACAATCCTCTGCCTTGTTCTCCGTGCCAGGGAGGGCGGTGACGTCAGCCCAGCGGTAAAGGTTGGTGCAGAAACTTGTCCTTCTTCGTGCGGGAACACGCTCCTTTAGTTCCAGTCGTGCTCTCCAGCAGAACGCCTTTCTGCTCGCCGCTCGTTGCTCCTGGGCTACTCGTTGTGCTCCCGCGGCACGACCCGTCTGCTCGGGCTTCTCGTGTCCCAGATGCTCAGCACTCCCCGGCTGCTCCTTCGGCGCCCCCTCCAAACGAGACCCGAACGAGCAGTGTTGCAATTACCGGCACTCTCCATGTTTTGTTCCCATTCCTGTTTTCAACCGAGCTTTTTTGGCCCTTTCGTTGGTTTTCCCGTGCAGGTACTTTTGTTCCCCGTGGCCAGACGTGGTGTGTGAGCGTCGCAGCCTTGTCCCCCTTTGTGCCCCGTCTCCGTTCCCCTTTCTCTCCGATGCAACCAGAGAACACGCACAGTCCCAGAGGCTTTTCCACGTTACTTCTGGGACAACGGGGGTGTCCCACACTTGCGTTATGGGACGGATTGAAGGATGAACAAGCGCTTGTTGGTTGGCTCTTCCACGTCACGAGTTGGCATTTGACAGCGCACACGTGAGAGGCAGCGTCTGAGCCAGTACCATACTGGTCAGCGAGGTGGTTTTGTTCACTTTCACTGGAATCGTGCTGCCGACAGCTCAGCTGTTCGGCTTGGGGTGGCTCTCTGCAAATCCCCCTGCCCGCGCGCCCGGCGGGGCCGATCGCACCGAATCCCTGTCTGCGCTGCTCACCGCTCTCCTGCCCGCCTCCCAAAGCGTTGCTGATCGGAGTTTTCTGGCTGGGCTTGGATGACCAGCCAGCGCAGCCCGCTGCTTGCTGGGCTCGCACCGCAGAGCCCATCCCTGGGCCTCTGTTCCCAGCTCGGGCTGGTGGGCGCTGGGGTCCCGTGGCAGTGGGATGGCAGACCGCATGCCTAGCTGGTCCGTGGGCACCTCCTGCTCCCACCTCCCGCCCCGGCCTGTCTGGGCTCGGCACTGCCTGGTGCCCAGGCGCAGGCTGGTGCCAGGGACCCTTCCCCTTTCCCACTGTGCTCGGCAGAGCCTTCTCCACCGCCCGCTGCAGACGCGCTGGGCCGCGTGTGCCCGGGTTCCAGCGATGCTGCCGGTGGATTTCCGAGGCGCGGTTTAGCCGAGGAGCAAAGCGGTGCTGGGCTTCGGCTGACCCCGGGCTCACGTCGCCTTCCCAGGGGCGTGCGGTGTCCTGGGGGTACAGCCCACAGCTCCCGGGGATCCGGCCTCTGGCGGGGCAGTTTCGGGAGCAGCCCCCATCCGCGGGCCGGGATGTGCGCAACGGTGCATCTGCCCAGGAAACAGCAACGCGCCTGTTGCCTGCAGCATGCAGGATCCCTCCCAGCTCTTATCTGGGCACTGGGAAAACGCTCTTCTGTCCCTGATTGTCAGCTGTGGAAGGAGAACAGGGATCACGGTGTTTGCTCCGGTGGCTGCTGGGCAAGAGGGAAGGGCAGCCGTGGGTATGGAGAGAAAGGAAAGACTCCAGCCCCCCTTCCCCCGGGCGGAGGGGACAGGCTGGCGGGTGGCTGCGTTCCTGCTCCGGATCCCGCTGGGAGAGGCTTCCCCTCCCTCTCTGCAGGTATTAAACAGCGCCCTGCCTTGCCCCCCGGGCAGGGGATTTCCTGGGGATGGACAAGGAGAGTTCATGGAAAAGGGCTGGATGGAGAGAATCATAGAATCATGGAACAGTTTGGGTTGGAAGGGACCTCAGAGACCATCCCGTTCCAACCCCCCTGCCATGGGCAGGGACACCCTCCACTACACCAGGTTGCTCCAAGCCCCGTCCAACCTGGCCTTGATGTCCTGGGACGGGAGAGCTCTGCTGCTGCACGTCCTGCTGCGTTGCCCATGATTCCGTCTCCCTGCCTCGGCCTCCCCTGCCTGCCGGAGCTGGGCACACGGCTATTTTCCTGGTTGCCTGGCTGAGTGCCAATCTGCATCTGCCCACGGCTCCGCTCCTACTCTCCTCTTTGAGGCTCGCCGCTCCGCCAGCGCTGCCCACAGCGACTGCCGCCCGCCCGGACCTGCCCCGCTGCTCTCCGTGGTGCCTCGATGGTGAGCTGCAGCAGAGCTCGCCCTGGCCCGTCTCGTTGCCTCCCGGCTCCGTGAGCGCACGCGGGCCACCGTCCCGGCTCGGCGGGGTCTCTGCGGCCGGTAGCGCGTTAGCCCCGTATCCACGCTGCTCGGAATCACTGCTGGGAACGTGTTTTTGTGAGATGTAGGATCAAACACTTCGCTGCCATCAAAATATTTTCCGTCTCATGTGTTCCCTTCACCTGCTGGTTGTGTAACACGATCACACGGAGAGAACAGGTTTATCTGGCACCGCAGATCCCCCATCCCGCTCCTGCGCAGTCACGAGGCGCCGTGGGCTCGGTCCGTTGTTCGGCTGTGGGCTGCACGCAGCGATGCGGGTGATGTCACCCCGCGGGCTCCTCCGTCGCAGCCGTTGGCATATCTGCCACGGGGGGAAATCAATCCGGGCAGCGGAACTGCGGGGGCTGCCACTGGCCCCAGGGGACAACGGGGCTGTTGGCGGCAGGTGCGGTGCTTGAAACGGGACGCTGGCAGCAGGGAGCTCGCAGCGGCGATGCTGAGCCTCAGACCCCAGGCAGAGAGCTCCCGGCTCAGGAAAGGGGGATGTCTTGACTCGTCACCCGGGGAATCGCACGGCACAGCAGGACCGTGGATGAGCCCCCCTCGCCCCCTGGGTGCCCGCTGCCCACGTGCCACCGCTCCCGCGGGACCTGCTTCGGCTTCTGCTCCCCGGCGCAGCGGTGATCAGGCGGGCTCTGCCTGCTGCCGCGGCTCGTTGTTGCTGTCCCTCGGCAAGGAGGGTGCCAGAGTGGGGCCTCAGCCCTCTCAGATCAGTTTTTTCCCTTTTACGTGTTTTTAAAAGTTATTTCCATGTTGCAGCAGTCGCCCTGCCCTGCCCTGCCTGCTGTGTAGCACGGGGTGGTGCAGGGGGAGCACAGCCTCTGTCGGGGCCGGGCAGCACGTGGTTTGGGGGATGCAACGGGAGCCTCCAGAGCCCCGCGTCGGGCAGCGAGCTGGAGAGGGAGTCCCTGCAGAGACAGTCCTCCATCTCTGCTGTGGGCATGCAGCGCTCTGAAAGGACAGGCTCTGCTGCCCAGGTGTCCCCATGCCCTAGCAGCACCTCTGTGCCAGCTGTAACCCGAACAGAAGCCCCTGCAGATGCCCAGACACAGCCTGCACTGTTGCCCAGGCTTACGAGATACGGGAGCAAGGGCCAGGTTAGGATTTACTCTCTCCCAGGCACACGGTGTTCCCTGCTCAGCCGTGTGGCCCCAGCAAATCCTGCCAGTTCCCAGCGCCGAAGGGATAACGTGTTGCTGTGTCACGAGGAGTGGGGCAAACTGCGCACGCGGTGAGCATCGCCGTCGTCACGTCCCACCAGCCCTTCTCTCGCTACCAGCAACCAGGGGCAGAGCGGTGCGGGCACTGCTCCCCTGGGACACACATGGGGGTTGTGACCTGGAGCATCAACCCATGTCTGCCGCTGCCATATGACCAGGTGGGTCCTGGTGCTCTTGCCAGCGTGGCACAGCTGGTCTCGGAGAGCCTGGGGCCCTGTAACCTGGGAACCACCCCTCCTCGCTTGGCTCTCCCTTTGGCTTCGCCCTGTGTCCTCCAGACGGTGCCATTCCGTATGTCCTGGCTTTCTGTCCCAGGGCTGCTATTGGGCTGGAGCCACGCGGTGCTTCTGCTGGGCAGAGGGTGCTCAGGAGCAGGAGGTGCTGGGCAGGAGGGCAGAAGGGAGGGCGGGCGCAGGAGAGACACGTTGGCGCAGGGGGCTGAGGACGCACGGCGGCTGCTGGGGCTCAGGCCCGGCTCTGGCAGTCGGTGCCATGGCCGTTCCAGGGGCTGGACCACTGCCCTTGCCCAGGAGCTGTCTGCCCCACTCCTGCTTCTGCTCCCGTACTGGTGTCCTGGCAGCAGGGCTGCCAGCAGAGGAGGCCGCTGGGACGGCTGTGTCCTCCTCGTCCCACAGGTGGTCCAGATGGCACGGGGGCTGCTGGGGGGCACGGGAGGGCAGTGGGATGCCCCTGTCAAGGGACGGGGCTGCGTGCGCTTGTCCTGAGGATGCGAGTGCGGGTGCCTGGGGAGAAGCAGAGGAGCGGCAGAGTGCCCTCTGCTCCGGGCACCGTGGCTGTGCCTCTTCCCAGTCGCGCCGAGCGACCCAGGAAAGGTAACAACCCACCCTGTCCTCATCTCCTCCTCCAAATGGAGACGTCTACGTGCCATGGCAGCAGCAGTGCCCGCTGTTGCTCTCCGGCCCCTGCCTGCCGTGCTTAGCCGCTGCTCCCCAAGGCCCAGGACTGCATCCCTGAGCCTTTTTCTGTGGGCTGTTTCGGTCCTTATTGACGTGGAGAGCTCAAAGGGGAGTGATTTATTGTAAGATGCAATCCGATCTTTTGTAAACCTCCGCTTACTTGTCCCCGGTGATTTCTCCAGGCTGGCTCAGCTCCTGCCAAGGACTTTCTGGAAGCAGCCTGCGCGGGGAGTTTGCCCAGCCTGGCGCTGGAGCTGTGCCTGTTCCACATGGTGCCCAGCGCTGGCAGCGCGCGGAGCCGCCGGGAGCCCCTGACAGGCGCAGCACCAGATAGTCAAGGTGACCCGGGGCTGGTTCCTTTTGTCCCGGTCACCTCTGTGATTCTAATCAGCGTCTGTTTACTGAACACAGGCTCGGGGCTGGGTGCGAAGGACAGCTGTTGGGTGTCGGTTTTATTGTCATCGGGCACAAGACTCAGCACGTTCACGTCTGCGTGGAACAGGGAACATTTCCTCCCCTGTAGACATGTCTGTTGCTCCTCACCGTGTACCAGAGCTTCCCAGATACCACAGATCCACCACCTGGAGCCTTAAGCACCAGGAGTCCCCAACAGCAGAAGGACATGGAGCTGCTGGAGTGGGTCCAGAGGAGGCCACAGAGATGCTCCGAGGGCTGGAGCACCTCTGCTCTGGAGACAGGCTGGGAGAGTTGGGGCTGTTCACCCTGGAGAAGAGAAGGCTCCAGGGAGACCTTCCAGCACCTCCCAGTGCCTAAAGGGGCTGCAGGAAAGCTGGAGAGGGGCTTTGGACACGGGTGTGCAGTGACAGGACACGAGGTGATGGCTTTAAACTGGAAGAGGGGAGATTTCGATGGGATCTGAGGGAGAAATTCTTCCCTCTGAGGGTGCTGAGGCACTGGCACAGGTTGCCCAGAGAAGCTGTGGCTGCCCCATCCCTGGCAGTGTTCCAGGCCAGGCTGGATGGGGCTTTGGGCAACCTGGTGTAGTGGAGGGTGTCCCTGCCCATGGCAGGGGGGTTGGAACCGGGTGGTCTGTGAGGTCCCTTCCAACCCAACCCATTCTGTGATCCTGTGACGCCACTTTGGGCTGGGAGAGCAGGTTGTTCAAAGCTGGGAGGCTGCAGCAGAGGGACGACCCTGAACTTCTGCTGTGGATCCCTCTCAGACGGGTGGCCAGTCCGGTTCAGCCTGGCCGTTCTTACGTCGAGCTCTGAGCGAGCGGGAGGTGGCACTGCCTGCCCGGGGACGGGACGGGGCTGGCACGCACCCAGGCACGGGGTGCGGGTGCAGGTTGGGTCCTGCTGTAGGTTCAGTGCCTGCACGCAGGGACGTTGTGGCCCTGTGATGAGGCGGATGAGGAGGTGGCACCTGAGGTTTTCAGACCTGGCTGTGCCTTCGAGCCCCCTCTGCCCGCGCAGAGCTCTCGTGGCCACCGAAAGGCTGTTTGGGTCCGTGCTCTCCATCTGACTCCTCGTTCTCAGCCTCGTGGCCACTCGCTGGTTTCAGGGCAGGATTTTTCTCGAGACCGCGGGCTGGTTTTCCGGTGACATTTTGAGAGAGGTGGAAGAGCAGCTTCACAGAGCGCTCGGTGAGCAGCGGACCCTCGCGGTGTGCGGGTGTGTGCCCCTGGCCGCCCTCCCTGCTGGCACAGCCTTCGCTGGGACCCACCTCAGCCTGGCACTGGCTGCCGAGAGCTGCTGCCCGGGCTGCCTCTCCCCCTCGGCCGGGCACCCCTGCTGTGCAGCCCACCCTCGCTTTCGCACCCGCGGCCTCTCCAGGAGGACCACGGCGGGGGTTGGCAGCGGCTGGTGCGACGCCTCTGCCGTGGGAGCATGCGGGCGAGGGCTGAGCCCTCCCCAGCGCCGCCGGCAGCCGCTCCCCTGGCACTGCCCTGGCTGGGCACTCCGGTGCTGGCCGCGTCTGCACCGGGAGCCCTGGGAGGCTGCTGGGACCTGCCGGGAAGGCCGCGGTCGGCAAGGCCACCTGGCTGCGTTGCCAGCTGGCCGCGTCGCCGGCTGGCCGTGCCGGATTGTGCGTGAAGCACGCGGAGCCGTGAGCGGCGGGAACAAGTAACAGAGGTGCTTTGTGTGCCCGCAGCAGGAGCCGGCCGCCAGCTGCCCCTCCGTCCCCGCTAACGAGCCGGGGGTGCCGCGTGCCCGCGCCCACAGCTGCCCTGTGCCGCAGTGGGGCCTGGCAGTGGCACGCCGCGTGCCAGCCCCCGGCAGCAGCAGAACAATCCTGCTTTTCATCCGGCTGCCGGCAGCGCCGCGCCGGCCCTGCCGCGGGGCAGGTGGAGGAGGGAAGGGGCAGGTCGAGGGCTGCGGACCCGCTCTGGCTTTTGTGAGGGGAGAGCGCGGGCAGCGGCTGTGCGGAGCCTGGCGTGGATGGTGGATGGCGATGCAGCAGGTGCTGCTCCTGGGAGGCAGAACCCCCTGATCCCGGAATGTCTCTGTGCCTTTGGGCTCCTGTCGGAGCCAGGTGCCTCCTGAGCAGGTTTGACCCGGGCTGGAGCTGGGACCCAGCCGTCCTGGCTGGCCGGGGGACCAGTGACCTGGTGCTGCCCTCGAGGCAGCGTTGGCAGAGACCCGGCACCGGGATGGGGCCGCCGCGGCGGGGTCCGTGCTGGATGTGGCCCGTGGAGGTGATGCCTGCAGAGCTGCTCCCCACGAGGTCCCAGGACGCAGCTTGGTGACCTCCGGGATGGGACCTCGTCAGACAGACCCCGGGGCATGGAGGGTTGACCCCAGCCTCCTGGGGATGCTAAAGAGATGCTGTTACGGCTTTGGTTTGTCTGGACCTTCTCGTTTGCCCCATCCACCGTGAGTGTGACCACCAGCCATGGCGTGGGTTGCTCCCCGACGGCTGCTGGGAAGTGGGGTCCACGTGGGGGTCCCTCTCTGCGTGCAGCAGCGGGGCTGGCAGGTGACTGTCACCGCCGGCTTCTCGCCGGGCTGGAAGAGTCAAGAGAGGCTGGCATGGGAACGGCTCCGAACTGCCGGGTCTCTCCTGTGCCCTCATGTCCTGGAGAAACGGGCCGGCTGCTGCGATGCCCAAGCTCCTGAGCAGGCAGGTCACGGGGGCAGGGCAGAACCAGCCACGGGCGGGGGGTTTGCTCCGCTCCCCGTGTCCTGGCCAGATCCCACGGGCTGGAATCTCCGCAGGAGCAGTACCAGGGGCTGTCCACATCCGGGAGCACGTTCCCCTGCATGGGGCTGCGGCTGGGCTCTCACGTCTTCCCGTGCCTTGCAGGTGAATCAGGGGAACATGCCAGGCATCCAGAGCACCTTCCTGGCCATGGACACAGAGGAGGGCGTGGAGGTGGTGTGGAACGAGCTGCTCTTCACTGACAAGAAGGCCTTTAAAGCACACGAGGTGAGCCAACCCTTCCTGGTGGGGACCGTGCCCAGCTCCCCTGAGACCACCCCCTGCACTGTCCTGGAGCTGTTGGAGCGGGGCCAGAGGAGGCCACGGAGATGCTCCGAGGGCTGGAGCACCTCTGCTCTGGAGACAGGCTGGGAGAGTTGGGGCTGTTCAGCCTGGAGAAGAGAAGGCTCCGGGGAGACCTTCCAGCACCTCCCAGTGCCTGAAGGGGCTCCAGGAAAGCTGGAGAGGGGCTTTGGACACGGGCGTGGAGTGACAGGACACAGGGTGATGGGTTTAAACTGGAAGAGGGGAGATTTCGATGGGATCTGAGGGAGAAATTCTTCCCTCTGAGGGTGCTGAGGCACCAGAACAGGTTGCCCAGAGAAGCTGTGGCTGCCCCATCCCTGGCAGTGTTCCAGGCCAGGCTGGATGGGGCTTGGGGCAACCTGGTGTAGTGGTGGGTGTCCCTGCCAGTGGCAAGGGGTTTGGAACTGGATGGTCTTTGAGGTCCCTCCCAACCCAAACCATTCCATGATTCCTGGGCAGCAGCGCTGGTCCCTGCTGCTCATGGGCAGCAGCACACCTTGGTCGCCAGTGCTAACCACAGCCGGTCATGCCGTGCTCCTGTCTCCAAGGCATGGTGCTTTCCCTTGGCTTCTGTCTCAAAGGCAGCTCCATGTGTCTTCTGTACCCCAAACCCGACTTTCCCTGTGACCGGGGGCACGACCTGCTCCCCACCCCCAGGTTCCCCTGCTCTAGGAGGTGTCCCAGGACCTGCCACCTCACCTGTGCTCTCTCTGCCCACAGGAGAAGATCAAGACCATGTTTGAGCAGCTGGTGCTTGTGGATCACCCCAACATTGTAAAGCTTCACAAATACTGGCTGGACGTGAAGGACTCGAAGGCGCGGGTAGGGAGTGCTCGGGGTGTCCTGGTGGGTCCCAGGCTGGGGGAGGGATGCCGGTGGGAGCCAGGCAGGGATCCCAGCTCTGCTCCTCGCCCCGCTCCCCGGGACTCCCCTTCCTTCCCCGGGACACCGCTGCTGGCAGCCCGCTCTCTGCCGCGCGTGGGGCTGGCACGGGCCGCGTGCTGCTGGCCGGTGTGTGGGAAGGCTGGGGAGCTGACACCTCGCTTCCCTCCCAGGTCATCTTCATCACGGAGTACGTGTCCTCAGGGAGCCTGAAGCAGTTCCTGAAGAAAACAAAGAAAAACCACAAGGCCATGAACGCCAGGGTAGGTTCCTGGGAGCCGTGCAGGGTGTCCCGGGTGAAGTGGGCAGCTCTGAGTCCCTACAGCTGCTCCCTGAGTTACCCAGGGCCTCTCCACTGTAGGGAGGTGGCATCTTGGTGAGGGCTGGAGCAAGAGCAGAACTTCACCAGGACAGCCCAGAAACCCATCCTGTTGTCAGGATCCGACCCTGCGGGTGGGAACCTGCTGGAAGCTGCTGCCATGAGGCTCAGTGGCATGATGCTGACCGCCCCCGGGGCTGCACCATGCTCTGGGAGGCCAGTGTCCCCAGTGCCTGCAGCGAGGGACCATGGGCTTGTGGCTGCGCTACTGCCTGGGTCGAAGGACCAGTTTCACCTGCAAACCCACTCGTTCTGGGTCTGATTCATGGTTCTGTGGGCAGGTCTCGGCTGGCTGTGACTGAGGAGCTGGGTGACCATTCTGAGGGCCCTGGGCTTGCCCTGGCAAGCCCTGCCGTGGGGTCTGAGCTCAGTACCGCACCGGTGCCGTTAGGCGCTGCTAGAGCTGAGACTCACTGTTGGTGCGTACAGAGAAAACCGTGTGCATGGACCGGAGCGAGCTCTGCCCCCTCTGCGATGTGTCTGTCCATGCTCCCACCGGGGTTTTGGGGCTCAGGGGAGCTCTGTCTGTTGGCAAGGATGAGTTCTCAGCTTTGGTGCTTTGGGCTGGAGCACCTCTGCTCTGGAGACAGGCTGGGAGAGTTGGGGCTGTTCAGCCTGGAGAAGAGAAGGCTCCAGGGAGACCTTCCAGCACCTCCCAGTGCCTAAAGGGGCTCCAGGAAAGCTGGAGAGGGACTTTGGACAAGGGTGTGGAGTGACAGGACACGGGGCGATGGCTTTAAACTGGAAGAGGGGAGATTTCGATGGGATCTGAGGAAGAAATTCTTCCCTCTGAGGGTGCTGAGGCACTGGCACAGGTTGCCCAGAGAAGCTGTGGCTGCCCCATCCCTGGCAGTGTTCCAGGCCAGGCTGGATGGGGCTTTGGGCAACCTGGTGTAGTGGGGGGTGTCCCTGCCCATGGCAGGGGGGTTGGAACTGGGTGGTCTGTGAGGTCCCTTCCCACCCAAATCATTCCATGATTCTATGATTCTTTGAACAGGGATTGGAAAGGAGACTGTTGTCGCTGGGACAGCGCGTGGCTCATCTTTGAGTAACAGTCTCTGCAGGGGTAGTGGAGGGTGGATTTCCCCAGCCACTGGGGAGTAGGTGGGAATGACCCGATCCGGCTGCTGGGCTCTGACGGAGAGCTCTGGTCTCTGCTCTAGGCCTGGAAGCGCTGGTGCACTCAGATCCTGTCTGCTCTCAGGTAAGCTTGCCATCGCCGCGCTGCCGGCCGCCCGCGTCTCACCGGGCTGGGCACAGGCGGTGTGCTCAGGGCAGCTGTGTCTGTCCCCAGCTTCCTGCACGCCTGCGAGCCTCCCATCATCCACGGCAACCTCACCAGCGACACCATCTTCATCCAGCACAACGGGCTCATAAAGATCGGGTCAGGTAGGAAGCTGCCGCCCTCGCCGGCCCGCGGCTCCGGGGAACACGGAGGGGCTGTGTGGGGTGGGGTGCCGGGGGGGTTCCTCAGGGATCACGTCACTTTGCACATCACCTGTGCAAGGCTTGGAGTCACCTTCTCTTCTCTTTGTGTCCTGTGCCGTGTGCCGCCTTCCTCGTCCGCTTCCGGACCGGTGCCGACCGGCAGTCTGGCACAGGGTGTTTGCAAACGGTGAGTGCCCCTCTGCCACCCTTGCCAGTGCACCCATCCCTGGGTTGACCTCCTCCCCCTGCAGTCCCTGGGCATCGCTCACCGGCGCGGCACTGCGGCACAGAGCAGCAGCCCTGGGCTCCGCAGGGAGGGCAGACCTCTGTCCCTCAGGGAATGCTGCCCCTGTCGTGGGAGCAGAGGGGTCTCCGGGGGGGAGCGCATGCCCCACGGGTGGTCTGCGCGGGCAGGAGCACAGGCAGAACTAAACCCCTGCGACGTCGAGCGCCCGCCTGCGCTCGCGGCGCTGGGGAAGCGGCTTACGAGAGTCGTGACGCAGAACGTTTCCCGCTCCCGACGCAGCCCTCCCGGACGACCTGCGAAGCCCCATCAGGATCGAGAGGGAAGAGCAGCGCAACCTGCACTTCTTCCCTCCGGAGTACGGCCGTGAGTGCGGGGTCCGTCTGTCTGCCAGGGGTGCGGGCAGCCTGGGTGCCCGGAGGGGTGAGGAGGGGGTCCCGGGCGAGGCGTGCGCGCAGCGTGTTTGCAGCCGCACGGAGTTATCCGGTGCGTTCACAGCTGGAGCTGTTGGCCGTGAGCCGCCGGAGATCTCGTGATAACGGCTGGCTGTGTGGTAACGCGGGAGGTAGAATTTGGCGTCGATGAGCGCGGAGCTGTGCACGTGGCAGAAACGGCTGCGCCTACGCGGGCACGGGCCGCGCGTTGGCAATTGCGGGTCGGGAACAAGGTCTCAGCGTGGCCACGGATAGCTCTGGAAAGGTCACCTTATGGCCCAGGAACGCTCAAAAGCATGTAAAATGTGACAACACGCAGGGAAAAGGAGTAAAGAATCTTTGTGCCATGCGAAAACCCATTATGTCATCCCCATCCTGACTATTTTGCAGCAAAATTGAGGGGAATAAGTGGGAAAGGTTTGTGCAGGGAACTGTGAGAAAATGTGTGCCTGGGTGGGGGGAGTGGGCATGGGCAGAGGAAAAGGACGGTTGGGCCTGGGCAGGGGTGAGGGCAGAGGCATCCACAGGGATGAATCGGGGTGCAGGGGGCTGTACCCCTGCCCTGACGGGGTTCTGCCTTGGTTTTGCAGAAAAGGCTGACGGGACGGCTGTGGACATCTTCTCCTTCGGGATGTGTGCGCTGGAGGTAGGGAGCAGGATGGCTGCAGCACCTGGGAGCTGCCGTGAGCCCTGGGTACAGGGCAGGGTTGTTCTTGCTGAGCCTGCCGGGGATCGCAGGGGCCTGGGGAGCTTCCCGACGTGTCTCCTTCCCCTTTCCCAAACCTCGCTGTGAGCTGGGGATCCCTTGCAGCAATGGAGACGTCTCTGCTGAGCTCAGCAGAGCATTTTCTGCTGCCGTGGCCCACCCTGCCCTGGGTGCAGCACCAGGCTTAGCTCACCCCTCTGTGCTTGGCCAGTGCCTCTCGGCCGCCTCTGCTGGTGCCTCCTCTTCCTCCCTGGGCTGTGACAGCCCTGGGGTGGGCGAGCACAGAGGGCAGGGACAGACCGTGCTGCTCCCAGGGGACATGCACCGCCGAGCGCAGCTTGCCCGCGCGGACTGTGTGGCTGTTGGTGCTGTCTGCATCGTCCCCCGGTCCGCACGGTGCCCGGGAGCAGCTCCCCGTGCTGGCACTGCCGTGACACTGGGAGCAGCCTGGGGCAGTGTGCGGGCAAGAAACAGGCCCCAAGTGCAGGGACACAGTGGCCGGGGAGCACGGGGGAGCCCAGGAGCTCCGGAGCCTGCCCGGACTGTGTGTCCCAGTGAGGAGCTCCACCACTGCCACCCTGCCAGGGGATGTCCCTCGGGGAAGCCCTCCAGGACTGCCCCAGGGCTGGCCGCATGCAGACGTGCCTGCACTCCTTCTTCCCCAGATGGCCGTGCTGGAGATCCAGACCAACGGGGACACGCGGGTCTCGGAGGAGGCGATCATGCAGGCACGACATTCTCTTGACGACCCCAACATGCGGGTGAGTGCAGCTGGCTGAGCCTCGGGGACCCGTCTGTTGGTCAGGCCCCCCTCCTGGGGCGTACATCTCCCGTGAGCATCCTTCCCCCCGGCTGGAATCTGGAATGTCAGGCAGCCTGGCGCTGCTGCGCACTCCGGGTTACACCGGCGCTGGGAAAGGGGAGCAGAGACCACAACCTGCTGCAGACCGAAGGGGCTCCAGGAAAGCTGGAGAGGGGCTTTGGACAAGGGTGTGGAGTGACAGGACACGGGGTGATGGCTTTGAACTGGAAGAGGGGAGATTTCGATGGGATCTGAGGAAGAAATTCTTCCCTCTGAGGGTGCTGAGGCACTGGCACAGGTTGCCCAGAGAAGCTGTGGCTGCCCCATCCCTGGCAGTGTTCCAGGCCAGGCTGGATGGGGCTTTGGGCAACCTGGTGCAGTGGAGGGTGTCCCTGCCCATGGCAGGGGGGTTGGAACTGGGTGGTCTGTGAGGTCCCTTCCAACCCAAACCGTTCCATGATTCTATGTGTCCCTCCTATCCTGCCACAGTCAGGAATCCCTCCCTCTGGCTCGGTCTGCTCTTTTTCCAGTCCTCCCACCATCTTTCCTGCTGGGATGCTGCTCCCAGAGCTGCTCCTGACTGGCTGCTGGGATACATCCCAGCCTCTTCTCCTTACGACCTTGTGCTGGGCTCGTGCTGCAGCCGCCTCCCTGGCCGAGAGGAGCAGGGAGCAGAGGTCCTGTGGCTGGAGCAGAGGTCCTGTGGCCAGAGCAGGGGTCCTGTGGCTGGAGCAGAGGTCCTGTGGCCAGAGCAGGGGTCCTGTGGCCAGAGCAGAGGTCCTGTGGCCAGAGCAGGGGTCCTGTGGCTGGAGCAGGGGTCTTGTGGCCGGGCTGTTGGTGGGTGCCCGGCAGTGTGCTGCCCACCCAGAGCTGGGGTGCTCTGTGCCACCCACCCTGCCCTGGGCTGTCTGCTGGCGGAAGCAGCCGCTCAAATCTGCTTCCCAGGAAGTGCAAGCGTGAGAGGGAGCTGGGGCTGGCAGCGGTGGGGATGAAGCAGGGAAATGTCCTGCTTTGCTTCCAGTTTGTGCCTTTCTCTGACCCCCAGGAGTTTATTCTGTCGTGCCTGACCCTCAACCCAGACAAGCGACCGACAGCCCATAACCTGCTCTTCCACCGGGTGCTCTTTGAGGTGCATTCCCTCAAGCTGCTGGCAGCACACTGCTTCATCAACAACCAGTGTGAGTAACCACGAGACCACCCTGCCCCGTCTGACCTCGTGCTGCTGCCCCAGCAGCGCGGGAGTGGTGGAGGAGCCCGGGGATGAAGGCGGTGACTCCTAGACCTTCCTTCGGGTCCGTGCCGCAGCGTCCCTGTTACCGGAGCTCCCAGCTGATGGCCCCTTTCTGCCCTTGCCCTAGATCTGATGCCAGAGAACGTGGTGGAGGAGAAGATAAAGGAACTGGACCTCAACATGGTGATGGCAGAGATCCGGAGAGAGGGTCGGCCCGGAGCACAGTGGAGGTGAGGATGAGCGGGGAACGTTTCAGAGCAGCCACAGCCATGAGCCCAGGACGTGCATCCAGCCTGGTGATCCCGTGCCATGGCACAGTGCTCCTTCGCACCGCTCCTCTCTCAGTAATCTTGTCCTGTTTCTCTCCCAGGTACTCGGAGGTCTCCTTCCTTGAACTCGACAAGTTCTTAGAAGACGTAAGGTGGGTGGAAGGTGATGCTGGGTGACCTGTGATGTGTCTGCCCAGCGCTGGTGCCCAGCGTCTCTGCCCTCAGCTCCCCGGGCAGCACAGAGCCAGGACCAGGGCACTGTGCCGCAGTGCTCGCTCCCGTTCGCACTGTGCTGCTCAGTCGTGTGCCGTCCCCTCCGCGGTTCCGCCGGCACACACAGCCCTGGGCCGCAGTGCCGGGGTGAGGGGAGCTCCGTGGCCGCGGTGCTGGGGAGAGGGGAGCTCTGTGGCCACGGTGCCAGGGCAAGGGGAGCTCTGTGGCTGCGGTGCCAGGGTGAGGGGAGCTCTGTGGCCACAGTGCTGGGGCGAGGGGAGCTCCTTGGCTGCCATGCCAGGGCAAGGGGAGCTCCGTGGCTGCGGTGCCAGGGCAAGGGGAGCTCCGTGGCTGCGGTGCCAGGGCAAGGGGAGCTCCTTGGCTGCCGTGCCAGGGCAAGGGGAGCTCTGTGGCTGCCGCTGCCTCACCATGCTGCCTGCCAGCCGGCACCACGGCTCCGCGGGTGCACATCCCTGCTCTGGGCCGTGGCCTTCGCAGCTGACCCTCGGCAGGGCTGTAGGAGGACAGGGCTCAGCCGTTTGTCCTCGCTCTGTGTCTGTACCAGGAATGGGATCTATCCCCTGATGAACTTCGCCGTTTCCAGACCCCATGCCCTCCCACGCGTGCTCTCCCAGCCCCAGGAGGACCCTCAGAAAGCCAAGACTCCCACCCCGGAGCCCTTTGATGTGGAGACCAGGAAGGTAAGGTCAGAACCAGGTGGGGACAGGTTCTCCACTGGGATTAGGTGGATGGTCTCTGTTCCTGGCACACTGCTGCAGGAACGCCTCTCTCTGTAGCCGAGCACTGAGCTCCAGCCCGGCTGAGAGCTGTTCTCCCCATTGCATCGGCTGCCCCGGGACTGCCACGGTCCCTTTGGCTGCAGCTGGTGAGGTCCCTCTCACGCCAGACCCTCTGGAGCAGCCCCAGTGCCTCCGATCCTTTGGCTGTGCCAGCCCTGCTCCCGCGCCCACCGGCAGCTCTGCGGCACGGTGCGCTCTGCGCCTCGGTGCTGGGGTGTAGGCTCGAAATCCCGTCGTCCTTTGACACTGCCACTGCCGTGGCGTGCCGAGATGGCAGCTGAGCTCAGGCGTGTTCTGCCTTCAGCCGCGTGCCCGGACACCGGCGTCGCGGGCAGGACGGGCACTGCAAGCGGGTTACGGACCCCTGCGGGGAGGGGAAGGGGTGCCAGGTGGGCGGGCAGGGAAGGACCGACACAAGCGGGGATGTTTGAGCAGAAGTGAAGCCTTCCCAAAGCACGGCGTGACCCGTCACTGAGCAGAGCGATGCGGCCCTGCAGCGCAGCCCCCTCGGCGTACGGGCACGCTGCCGCTGCCTCCCCCCGCAGCCGGTGCTTCCCCAGGCTGGACCAGCCCTGATCCCTCAGCCCCTTCCCAGGGTGCGAGCGCTCCAGCCCAGGGTCCCTGCCAGGGCCCTCCGTTGAACTTGCTCCAGTTTATCAACGTCCCTGCATTAGACGCAGTACCTGGATGTAGTTTAACGAGCGCTGAGCAGGGGGAACAATGATTTCCCCCAATACCCTGGCTGTGCCCCAGGATGCCGTTGGCCTCATGTCCCGCCTGCTGCCCACTGTGACCCCAGAGTCTCCAGCAGAGCCAGTAAGGCTTTCCTGCAGCCAGGCCATCCCTGTGTCCTTGCCAGGGATTGTTCCTTCCCGGGGCAGGAGTTGGCATCTGTCCTTTGCTGACGTGCGTAGGGGGAGAGAGGGCTGTTGGCCACCATCGCCAGGGCAGAGCTCGGGCACGGCCCTTCTTCCAAAGGCTCCGGTCTCCTGAGCTGCCGGCCGTCGTCGGGAGCGGTCAGAGGAACTCGGTGGTCTCTGTGCCCCCCTCTTTCTTAAAAGCTCACGTGTTCCCTGGTGTTTCCCTGTGCGGGTATCTCCCTGTATCTTCCCTTCCAGCCATTCGCTATTCATCCCCTGTGGCACTGTCCGTGTTCCCGTGGACGACGCGGACGCAATTTCATCCTTGCATTGAACTAGTGTTAAAAACCCAGTGTAGGGCCAAACCTGACTGCTGCTGCTGCACGATCCTGGGAGATGTCTCCTTCAAAAAGCGCAGCAGCAGCGCGTTCTTCCTGCCTGCCCGAGCATGGGCTGTCCGCCCCCCGAGCGTAGCTGTATCCGTACGGCCCAGCGCGTGTTCTTAGCGCCAGGGCTGTGGCCATCGAGCGGATGCGACAGCGGAATGTGAATGTAAACCTGCGCCGTTCTCTTTTCCCCTCTTTGCCTTTGTTACGTGCTGGTTTTCATCCAGTGCCCCCAGCAAAGCTCTGCAAGTGCGCGGTCTGTCCGACCAACGCGTTCAACTGGTTTTTATCCAGTTTGACAAAGGACTGGTAATCTCAGAAGCATGGAGTTTCTAAGTGCGAGTCCCACAGGAGTGTAGCAACAATGCAGGTTCTTTGTCTATTCTGGGATGCACTGGAATATGGATGCAGGATGGATCCAAGGAATTTTTTTTCATGGTGAGGATGGTTAAACCAGAGAAGCTGTGGCTGCCCCATGCCTGGCAGTGTTCCAGGCCAGGCTGGATGGGGCTTTGGGCAACCTGGTGTAGTGGAGGGTGTCCCTGCCCGTGGCAGGGGGTTGGAACTGGATGATCTTTGAGGTCCCGTCCGACCAAAACCGTTCTATGATTCCATGATTCTAAACAGTGGACCTGGGGCTAAGAGAGGTTGTGGGATCTCCTTGGAGATTTTCAAAACCCAGTTGGGCAGAGCTCTAAGCAGCCTGGTCTGAATTCACTGTTTGTCTTGTTTTGAGCAGGGGCTTGGACTAGAGACCTCCTGATGTCCCTTCCCACCTAAATGATCTTTGGGGCATCAAGTAGAGAAAGGTGGGCAGCAGGTGGCAATGATGCACTCAAACGTCATCAGCCTTCTCTTTGATGGTGTCTGCGAGATGCCGCACAGCTCGGTGTAATTCAGGACATAAAGGAGCACGAGGGCAGACAGTGTGCTGGTGTCACTTGGTGTAAGCAAAGGGCACCCACCTTGGGTGTACAGTCACACCAGTCAGCTCTTCCTGGAGAAGCGGGTGGCCTGGAGGTGATAAAGGTCAGAGGACAGTGAGCTGCACGGCCAGGGCTGTGTGTCCTGGGGAGGGGCTGTAGGAGAGGGGTGCCGGGTCAGAGGGAGGAACGAGCAGGTGACTCACCTCTGAGCATAGGCTTGAAATGGAGGAATGTAAATGAAACCCTGTTGGACCCTGCGTGGAACAGGGGCGTTGATTCCTCGCTGGGTGCCCTGTCGTTGGGCTGACCAGTTGCACGCCCTCTCTGGCTTCCCTTTGCCTGGACAACGTGACTTCTGGTGTGAGCCGTTTTCATGGGAACTTGAAGCTGACTTGCTGAAGCTGGAAGCTAACCCAGCTTGAAGCTGACCCAGTCCCTTTATAGGAACTTGAAGGTGACATTAATAAAATGCCGTATTTGTGTAACACATTTGAATATTCTGCGATGCAATGCGGGATTTCCAAAAGAAAATCCGTATGTAATTTTAATAATATTCAAGATTTCGGTTTTGCTCTTTTTGTCTGATCTAAGGATTGGTCATCCCACAAGGACATGAACAATCACATCATTGAGACATAACCAAGAGTTTGGGCAGGGCTTTAGGGGGAAGGCCACCCCTGGCAAATGGAGCAGACGATTAATCCTGGTTGCAAAGTTGCACCTTGCACAGGGCTCCCTTACCCACTTCTCGGTCGGCTGACCATGGCCGTGGTTTGTCGCTGGGCACTGGGCTAAACCAGCCCTCAGCTGCTCCACCTGGACAATTCCTAGAAATGTGAGAAGAAGTGGAAGGTCAGGCTGGCAGCTGGAATTAAGGGGCTTGAGTAGAGATTTGAAAGTCCTGCTTGGAGAGCAGAAGTAGAGCAGGCCCGGGGAGCCGGAGGGACGGTGTCCGAGCTGATGTTGGTTTTGGCCCCTTCCAGGTGGTGCAAATGCAATGTAACATGGAGCTGAACGAAGACAAGACCCAGTGGCACGTAAGTATCCAGCTCCTATTCTGCATGAGACACTGGGGAAAGACCTGCTCTCTGTACCCATCTCTGGCATCCGACTGGGAAAAGTCTGGTCTTAGCCGCTGTGCCGCAGTACCCAAATACTTCCTCTCGTCCCTTTGTCATAAAAGAAGCCCGAAGCAGAAGGAAGCCACCAGCCCCCTCTGGCTGCAGGACAGCCCTTGATATCTTTGCCTGGACATCTTTTAGCTCGCCTTCTTTCTGGTTTCACAGTTGCAGCTCCCAGTGCTGGTGGAGGAGCACTCTTAGGGAGAAACGGGCGTTGGTAAAGAGCACCCTCTTCTTTCCACAGCTCACTCTTCTGCTGATCCTGGAGGACAGATTGCACCGACAGCTGAGCTACGACCTGCTGCCCAGTAGGTTTGCTCGCAAGTGAACTTCTGTGCGTGAGTGCAGAGGTGTTGCCTGGTGGCCCTGGTCAGCTCTAGGCTCAGCCAGCTTTTCTTTCCGTGTCCTGGGCGAGCGGGCGAAACCCTAATAGCCACGTGGCACCAGTTCTTGGCCACTCAGACCCTGAGCTTACAGCCTCTGGCACGTGGTTGTAACCTGCACTCTGAAGGGATGTTGGGAGTCCAGTGAGTGCCCATTGGGAACGTGCGCTCTGGGACATGTGGCATGCCATTTTGGGGATAATACCAGTGAATTCTGCCCTCATTCCCAACACTGGTGCAGTCTCCGCAATACCTTTCAAAGGAGAAGGTGGACCCTCCTCTGAGGAAGCCCATGGCTCTGGGGAAGGATCCAGCACCGTGGGCTCCTTCCTCAGACACCCTAGGGTTAGGGTTAGCCTTTTGCACCCGGGGCCGTGCAGCTGGAGCCCCTTGATGGCTCACAGCCAAAACTAAAGCACAGAGCCTGGAAATCAGTGCTTGGGAGCTGCTGCTCCAGCAGCCCCTTAGGTTTTCCTGCCTGCCCGCAGTGGCCACCTGCTTTTCGTGCTGGCCCAAGGCAAGCGGAACGTCTCGCAGTAACACGCTGCCAAGGCCATTGCGCTGTGTGATCAGGACCGGAGCTCGTCCCTGCCCCGTAGCTGCTCAGCTCCCATCACTGCCCGCCTCTGCGCTCCGTGTGCCCCAGGGTGACTTGGCAGTTCCTTGGCCAGCCAAGAGCACAGAGCACGTGCCCCCGCAGCGCGCGGCACAGTGCGGGTGTGCTGCGGGCTGGGGGGGGGCACTTTACTGGGGGAGGGGGAAGGAAGAGATGCACGAGCCTTCACGTTCTCACCGTTCCGTGTCTCTGCAGCTGATAACTCCAAGGACTTGGCCACGGAGCTGGTGCACTATGGGTTCATCCACGAGGTAAGCCTCCTCGCCACGTGTGCACCGTGCCACCAAGCGCGGTCCCCAAATCCGTGTGGCACCGCTCATGCCTCAGAGGAGTAAGAGCTCCTCCGTGCTCCACCTGGCAGCCGCAGAGCCGTGGCAGAGGCCAGCCCGCAGCGCCGCGCTGCACTCGCTCCCCTCACGGTGCGAACGCATCCTTTTTTTGTTGAGTTGCTGTTTTTTTCCTCCATACTTCACTCCTGCCCGAGGGGACAGTCATGTTGTGATGGCAGTGTTAATTACGTCCACCTCGCAGTGGTTCTGAACGTGACAGCCAGAGGAGCCCAAGGGAAGGAGGCTGAGGCCACCTCCCATCTCCCAGAAGAACGGCCCCGGTGGCCGGTGTTGTCTGGACAGCTGCTCTGAACTCAATTTGCAGGTTTCGTAGAACCATGGAATGGTTTGGGTGGGAAGGGACCTCACAGACCACCCAGTTCCAACCCCCCTGCCATGGGCAGGGACACCCTCCACTACACCAGGTTGCCCAAAGCCTGGTTTCTGTCTGCCAGGAGAGATGGCCACCCCAGCAGGGAACGGCTGGGCTCTCCTTACGTGTTTGCGGATAGTCCCAGGGAAGAATTCGGAGCAGCCCAGCCGGTCAGGCTGCTCGGCAGTAGAGCCTCCAGCAAAGGCAGCATGGAGAGAATGAAAAGTGTATTTATTTTTATTTTGTGCAAGTTAGGAATTCTGGGGCTGTAGGCAAAGTTTTGGAGAATTCCTCCTTCCGGATGCTGACATTAGACAAGGAAGGGGTCAGCGTCACTGAGTGAAAAATTTATGAGTACAGCTGGAAAAAAGTCCATTCGGACTTTCTTCCTTTCTTCACCCGAGCATGGTGACTGTGCAGCTCGGCGCTGGCACACCGGGCTGCTTCCGCCTCTGCTCTGGAAAACACGTGGCATTTGGGGCAACCTCGTACCGTAGGATATACCTCACACGGGTCCGTCTGCGTTCCACGGGCTGTAAACTCTTTTTCTCCGTCTTCCTCCTAGGAGGTAACCTCCTTTTAACATGTCCTCCCCTCTCTAACATCTTTTCTACTCCGCAGGTACCCGCTACCTTTGCTCTCAGGTGGTATAACTGGTTCATACTGGTTCATACTGTGTTAAACTCTGAGCAGGTGTCACGAGCCCGTGTTTAGCTTGGAAGTGTGCTGCTTCTTCCTGGCCTGAAGGACTTGTCTGCCCAGATGCTCTTCTGGTTTTCTAACTATAGTGGTTGGTCTAACAAGAGATACCACCTATGCCTTAAAAATCTTGTCTCTTAAATCCAAATTTTTTCTTAAAAGTAGTAATTTAGCAGCAGTAGTGACAAAGGGACCGCTCTAAGCAGCAAGAAAACAACTGATTTTGCATTTTTCATTTGAGTGAGAATTTTGAGTTCTTTCTGGCAATTCCAAAACCCCTCTACGAGACAAAGTGGGGGTGTTTTGCACCCTTTGCATATCAGTGTGGTAGTTCAGTAACTTCTTTCTTAAGGAATAAACATCCTAATTTTGTCAGAAACCACCTACTCCTGAATATGTCAGAAAAGAGATTTCTGCACAAAATAGTGGCCAGACCAACGAAAAGTGACATTAATTTTTATTTTTGTTAGCAGTGAGGATATTATAAAAGAGATGGCCATAGAAGATAACTTTAGAGCCAGTAGTCAGTTAATTAAGTTGAAATTAAACTGAACAAAAGAAGCTGGACCTGTTACGTTCCTTCAGACCAGAAGCTCCAAAGAACTGTCTGCTCTTTGGCCTTTATGTGGCACCTGACACAAAAAGGCCCCGTTCCCGAGTGGTCATTTGGTGTTTTTCAGTAAATATGGTGCTTATTAGTGGCATGTTCCAGATGTGCTTGTGAGTTGTTCGCTTCCATGTCAAAACTCAGAGGGGCTTTTTACAAGGGCAAGTAGTGACAGGACATGGGGCAATGGATTTAAACTGAAAGAGGGCAGATTTAGGTTGGATCTAAGGAAGAAATTTTTCACTCTGAGGGTGGTGAGGCACTGGCACAGGTTGCCCAGAGAAGCTGTGGCTGTCCCATCCCTGGCAGTGTTCCAGGCCAGGCTGGGTGGGGCTTTGGGCAACCTGGTGTAGTGGAGGGTGTCCCTGCCCATGGCAGGGGGTTGGAACGGGATGGTCTGTGAGGTCCCTTCCAACCCAAACCGTTCTATGAATCTATGATTCTATGTGAAGTCGGTGGCTTGGGCTGGGACCATGTAAGGAAGGAGATGTACAAGGTAGCCACACCAAACTGACCTTCCGGCGTGTTTTCTCTTTTATTTTAGGACGACTGTGAAAAGCTGGCTAACTTCCTGGAAAACGCCTTCCACAAACACCGCTCTCCTCCCTTGTGAGTCACCTCGCGGCCGTCTGGGACAGCGCGGTCCCCGGGACCGCAGGGGACGGGAAGCGTGCCAGACCAGGAGAAGCCGCGGGGCTCCTGACCTTCCCCCAGCGGGACCGGCTGGGCCCCCGCTCCCACCCACCCTCGCAGTCCGCGGGAGGCGTCTGCCCGAGCCGCGGTGGGAAGAGGCGACGGCGAGCGGAGGAGCAGCCAGCGAACGGGAGCAATTGCCCGTGTGTCACGAGAGGCGACGCGCTCCGGCCCCCCTCCTGCAGCAGCAGCCGAGGCGGGTTGCGAGGCGTGGGGGAGCACCCAGCACCCCCTGCATCCCTTCCCCGTGGTGCTTGTGGAGATGCAAACCTGCTGCAGGAGTGCCCCAAACTGACCAATTTCCCGCTGGGAATGATGAGCTTTTTTCACTGCAGGTCCCAAAGTTATTTTTTATTTCTTCGCCAGCTGGTAATACTTGCAGGAACGAGGAAGGGAGCAGGCTGGGAAAGCTCTGGCGCAGCTTCCGATCTGCCACATTCCATTCTTTATGCCCAGTTTCTCCTGTTCCGTTAAGGTTTCCCCGCACAGATGAACCACGGTGATGCCTTGTGATTAGAACTGCACGTCTTGGTGCCAGCTGAAGAGAGGACTGTGAGAGCTGGACTTGACATGGCATGAGAAGAAATTCCAGAAATCCAAACCCGCCAGCTGGATCCAAACATGTGGATCGGCAGAAGCCTCACTGGTGCTGAACAGAACCCTTGTCATTCCCCAGTTTGTCTTACGGCCTTCCGAAACCTCATGGCATCTGAAGGGGAAGAACCCCGATGCCTCTTCCTTCCCTGTTTCTCCTGTGGTGTTTGGAACTTCCGTCGTCAGCCTGGAGAAAGGGGCGATCGTCTGCGCTGCGGCGCACGTCAGGCTCAGGCTCAGCTGGTGAAAAGTGCGATAGGAATTCTTTGTGTCGCAAAAGCCGCGTGGTGCCATGCTGCCCCGTGCTGTGCCGAGCGGAACCAGCCGTGCCATGCTGCTCCGTGCTGTGCCGAGCAGAACCAGCCGTGCCATGCTGCTCCGTGCTGTCTGTGCTGTGCCGAGCGGAACCAGCCGTGCCATGCTGCTCCGTGCTGTCCGTGCTGTGCCGAGCGGAACCAGCCGTGCCATGCTGCTCCGTGCTGTCCATGCTGTGCCGTGCGGAACCAGCCGTGCCATGCTGCTCCGTGCTGCTCCGTGCTGTGCCGGGCGGACCCAGCCATGCCATGCTGCTCCGTGCTGCTCCGTGCTGTGCCGAGCGGACCCAGCCGTGCCATGCTGCTCCGTGCTGTCCGTGCTGTGCCGAGCGGACCCAGCCGTGCCATGCTGCTCCGTGCTGTTCGTGCTGTGCCGAGCGGAACCAGCCGTGCCATGCTGCTCCGTGCTGTTCGTGCTGTGCCATGTGGAACCAGCCGTGCCATGCTGCTCCATGCTGTTCGTGCTGTGCCAAGCGGAACCAGCCGTGCCATGCTGCTCCGTGCTGTTCGTGCTGTGCCGAGCGGAACCAGCCGTGCCATGCTGCTCTGTGCTGTGCCGTGCTGTGCCGAGCGGAACCAGCCATGCCATGCTGCTCCGTGCTGTCCGTGCTGTGCCATGCGGAACCAGCCGTGCCATGCTGCTCCGTGCTGTGCCGAGCGGAACCAGCCATGCCATGCTGCTCCATGCTGTCCATGCTGTGCCAAGCAGAACCAGTTGTGCCATGCTGCTCTGTGCTGTCCGTGCTGTGCCGAGCGGAACCAGCCATGCCATGCTGCTCCGTGCTGTGCCAAGCGGAACCAGCCGTGCCATGCTGCTCCGTGCTGTCCGTGCTGTGCTGAGCAGAACCAGCCATGTCATGCTGCTCCGTGCTGTGCCGAGCGGAACCAGCCATGCCATGCTGCTCCATGCTGTCCATGCTGTGCCGAGTGGAACCAGCCGTGCCATGCTGCGCTGTGCTGTACCTAGCAGACCCAGCTGTGCCATGCTGCTCCATGCTGTGCCGTGCTGTGCCATGCGGAACCAGCCGTGCCATGCTGCTCCATGCTGCGCCGTGCTGTGCCGCACAGACCCAGCTGTGCCATGCTGCTCCATGCTGCGCCGTGCTGTGCCGTGCGGAACCAGCCGTGCCATGCTGCTCTATGCTGCACTGTGCTGTGCCATGCAGAACCAGCCGTGCCATGCTGCGCCGTGCTGTGTCCTGCGCTGTGCCGTCCCTCCCCGCGGTACTGCCTGCGCTACGCTGCCTGCGCTTTGCAGGGTGGCACCATTGTACGTGCCGGGCTGGGTTTGCCGTGCTGGGACGCTATGCTGAGCTGCTGACGCGTGCTGCGTGTCCCAGTCGTGCTGTGCTGTGCCAACTTTACATACTGACAGATCAATAAAGCCGCTGAAAGCAGCTTATCTCATCGGAGCGCTCCACTCGGCAAACCGCTCGGTCATTTCTTGGTCACTCTTACAGTTAAACGACGAAGATGTGAAATAGCTTCCGTGAGTTCCACAGTCAAGCCAAGCGGGTAGAGAAGGAATGCAGTGGAGAAACATCACTCAGCTGCTTGGTTCAGAAATCAGTGTCTCCAGAGCACCTCTGCAAACTGAGAAATCCCTCCATATCCCAGCGGCTTCATTTCCCTGACGAGCTCGTTAGCATTTCTGTAACGCCTTTCACCCCACAGAATCCATGGTTTCATTTAACATTGTCACGGCTCGGTTTGTCCAGTGGATTTCCCTGCTCCTGGCTGTGCCGCGTTCACCCACCTGCCATGCTGTAGGGTGTTTCCAACACAAGGGGCTGCCCTCACAGTCATGGAACAGGTGGGGTTGGATGGGACCGCTCGGGATCTCAAGAGGTCCCTTCCAGCCTCTGTGATCATCTAGTCCAACCTCTCTGCTCAAGTAGGTCAGCTAAAGCAGGTTGGCCAGGACCAGTCAGGGTTGAGTGTCTCCACAGATGGGGTCTCCCTAGACACAACTTGTCCCCATGTTTGGCCACTCTCACAAGAAGAAGAGAAGTGTTTTCCTACGTTCACATGGAATTTCTCATTTTTCGGTTTGTGCCCATTGCCTCTTGTCGCTGGGCCCCACTGAGAAGAGCCTGGCTCCTTCTTCTTTACCCTCTCATCAGATGTTTGTACACATCGATGAGATCCTCCCTGAGCCTTCTCTTTTCCAGGCTGAACAGCCCCAGCTCCTCAGCCTCTCCAATGCCAGGTGCTCCAATCCCTTCAGCATCTTGGTGGCCCTTTACTGGACTCAGTCCAGTCAGTCCATGTCTTCCTTGTCCTGGGGAGCCCAGCACTGGATACAGCACTCCCAATGTGGCCTCAGCAGTGCTCAGCAGAGGAAGGATCAGTCCCCTCAACCGGCTGGCAAGGTTTCACGTGGTGCAGCTCACAGTCAGCTTGGTGTCCGGTGGGACGCTTATCCTTCTTTGCAAAACTGGCACTAGCGCAAGAATGGAAATCCTGCTGTCACACATGCAAGTGACAAACTTGGTGGCCTTTTATGATGGGCTTACAGTGTTGGTGGATAAGGGAAGAGCCACAATGTCATCTACCTGGACTTGTCCAAAGCATTTGATACTGTCCCACACAACATCCTTGTCTCTAAATTGGAGAGACATGGATTTGACAGATGGACCACTTGGTGGATAAGGAACTGGCTGGATGGTCACACTCAAAGAGTTGTGGTCAACAGCTCGATGTCCAAGAGGAGACCAGCAACAAGTGGTGCTCCTCAGGGGTCAGTACTGGGGCCGGTTCTATTTAACATCTCTGTCGGCGACACGGACAGTGGGATCAGTGCGCCCTCAGCACGTTTGCTGTGACACCAACTGCGTGGTGTGGTGGGCACGCTGGAGGGCAGGGATGGCATCCAGAGGGACCTCGACAGGCTGGAGAGGTGGGTCTGTGAGAACCTCATGAAGTTCAACAAGGCCAAGTGCAAGGTCCTGCACGTGGGTCGGGGCAATCCCAAGCACGAGGACAGGCTGGGTGGGGATGGATGGAGAGCAGCCCTGAGGAGAAGGACTTGGGGGTGCTGGGTGAGGAGAAGCTCAGCATGAGCCAGCACCATGTGCTGGCAGCCCAGAAAGCCACCCGTGCCCTGGGCTGCACCCAGAGCAGCGTGGGCAGCAGGTCAGGGAGGGGATTCTGCCCCTCTGCTCTGCTCTGTGAGACCCACCCTGCAGTCCTGCCTTCAGCTCTGGGGTCCCCAACACCAGAAGGACATGGAGCTGCTGGAGCGGGGCCAGAGGAGGCCACGGAGATGCTCCAAGGGCTGGAGCACCTCTGCTCTGGAGACAGGCTGGGAGAGTTGGGGCTGTTCAGCCTGGAGAAGAGAAGACTCCGGGGAGACCTTCCAGCACCTCCCAGTGCCTAAAGGGGCTACAGGAAAGCTGGAGAGGGGCTTTGGACACGGGGGTGTAGTGACAGGACACGGGGTGATGGCTTTGAACTGGAAGAGGGGAGATTTCGATGGGATCTAAGGAAGATATTCTTCCCTCTGAGGGTGCTGAGGCACTGGCACAGGTTGCCCAGAGAAGCTGTGGCTGCCCCATCCCTGGCAGTGTTCCAGGCCAGGCTGGATGGGGCTTTGGGCAACCTGGTGTAGTGGCGGGTGTCCCTGCCCATGGCAGGGAGGTTGGAACTGGATGGTCTTAAAGATCGCATCCAACCCAAACCATTCTACAATTCTATGTAGTCAGACCTGACTCCTTGGAGTCCTGTCCTACAGGAAAGGGGATGTGTCTTCAGACACTGATAGTCAAGTCTGATTAGCTAATTAGGATTGTAATTGCTGCCCTTATGTTATGGTTGTGGTGTGCACACCTTCAGTAGAGTATCTACCCCTACTTTAAAGATTGCTTAATGTAGCAATCCACTGTGTCTCAAAAATCATGTTTTCCGGTGGTTAACTGCTGCCTCTTAAATTTCGGCTAGAAATGAGGTGGTTTATGTGACCGTTCAGATATTGTACCTTCATCTTCCAGATGGAACTTTTGCAATGCAAGGCTTTCTCATCGTGACAGTAATTAGGCGTTAAGTCATGTTTTAGCTGCTTTTGATAAACTTTATTGGCCTCAAATTTCTCCATCTTTTACAAGGCTCTCAGGGTCTGTGAGCGGGTACGTTTCCCTCCGTTCCGGATCCCTGCTGCAGCGGGGCCGCAAGGCCACAAGGTTCTGCTGCCAGTTTGAGTAGTGGGGCACACGGTGCCACAGCCCATCCCGCCGTCCCGGACTGGTGCCACAGCCCATCCCGCCGTCCCGGACTGGTGCCACAGCCCATCCCACTGTCCCGGACTGGTGGCACCTGCTCCCTAAAGCACACCGCCGCCGCGGGAAGGGATGTCTTCTGGGGCCCGTCCTATTTCGGAACAGCGCCTCCATGCCCGGGGCCAGAGGTCACCTGTGCCAGGCTGCCCGGCCTTGCCTCTGCATTTAAACTGGTTTGCAGGAAACCGGTCCCCTGGGAAAAGCGCAGAGGGCCGGGCCGGGGCCGAAGCCGGACACGCGGGGCACGTGTCGCTTCTCACGGCGGTTCTCGGCCGCGTCCGGCACCCGCTGCTCCCCGCGCCGTGACCGGGGCTCCTAACGCGGGATGCCCGTGAGCACGGACCGCCCTGGGGCAGCCAGGGCCGCTTCCAGCGCCTCGGGCACGGAACGGCACAGCTTCTGCCCGCCGGGCGGCCGGGCCGAGCCGAGCCGAGCCCGACCGAGCCGAGCCGAGTCGGACCGAGTCGAGCCGGGCCGTGCCGAGCCGAGCCGGACCGAGCCGAGCCGTGCCGAGCCGGGCCGAACCGAACACAACCGAGCCGAGCCGAGCCGGGCCAGGCCGAGCCAGGCTCACGCCTGCCTGACCGTCCAGCCCCACTCACGTGACTCCCCGGCGATCTCGCGATAAGTTCTCCGCGTCTCCACGGGACGGCTCGCGAGAGTTTCCCGTTTCGCGCGCGCCGCAGAGCTCTCGCGAGAGCCGCGCACTGACTGCCGACGAGGTGGACAAGATGGCGGCTACAACGACCATCTCCCTGGTGAGCGGGGCCGCCGCCGCCCTCCCGCGGGCGGGCCGAGGCGGCGGGCTCAGGCCGGCCCGCTCTGTGAAGCGTCGGCCGGGCCGGAGGTGTGGGGGGCGGCTCGCCTCGGCCGCGGGGCGTCGTGCGCGCCGGGCCCCGCCGGGATGGCGGCCGGTCGCGCCCGGCCGCCGCTCGGGGCCTCGGCTCCGCCGGGCGCGGGCGGGCGGCTGGGGCGGCTGCCGCGGGGTGGCTGCGGGCCCTCCGTCGTCCGCGGGCGGCCTTTCCGCGTGTCGCGGCCCGCCCTCGGGGCGTGCGGCCGAGGGGGATCGCGGCTTTCCTCCCCCGGCCGCCCCGCCGCTGGAGATCCCGCTGGTGCCGCGGGTGAGGCTTCCTGCTCCGCCTCGGCGCCGGCTTCCGTGCCGGCCAGGCGCCCCGCTCCGCGTCCGGGTGACGGGCTGAAGCGGCCCGGAGCCGGGGGGCCTCGGCGGCGGGCCCGGGCGAGCGGTGCGGGGCCCCTCGGGGCGGCCGGTGGCGCGTAGCCCGCATCGGTCGTGTGCTTTCCCGGTGCCGTCGGTGACCGGCGTGCGCTTCGTGCTGGTGCGCGGGGATTGGTTTCGCTGCAGTGCGGTCGCGCACGGTGCTGTCTCCGGGCCGCTTTGCTGCTTGCGAAACTTCACGCGTTTAAAAAGCTCTAGCGAGGTGCTGGGGCTTTTTAAGGTGCTCAGCAGAGGTTTTCCTTCCAGGTTAAAACGCGCTGCTGGGCGCGTTTCCTGACAAAACGGGTTGGGTACCCAACGGGCACTGATGATTTTCATGTTTTCTGTTGTTTCTTTGTGCATTCGTGGAAGGATCCTAACGGTATTGATTTCTATAGGAGTCCTTTGTGTTTCGGGAACGTTCTTTAGAGCTTTCCTGAAGGGACTGCTGATGTTTAAGAAAGCAGAACGCCCTCGTTTCAGAGGCTTGCTTGTTTTCTTTGTGAGTTGGCCTTAACTAGAAGAAATATATTTATATGCATATATTTATATGCTTTAAATAGAGGGAAAGTACTTCCCTAGGATGCTGTTCAGCCTTCCTTGGACCAGTCCTTTTATTTTTGGCTAACCATGGAATTTTGTAAAATGGAAATACGAGACCTGGTAGGTGTTAAGCCTCCAAGGAAAGTATCAAGTAATACGGTTGTAGATGCTGGGGGTGGCCAGGCTCATGAGCATCCCATGATATTTGGAGGGAGCGCATAAAGTACTGGGTTGGATAGACCATTGGTGTGACACAGCAGGATATTTCGTAATGTTTTTGTGTTTTCCGCTTTTCTTTTTTTCTTCCCATCGTTATTTTCGTAGGAAGTGCTGTATTTCTCTCATGAATAGGTCTAGCTCTAAAGCTGCTCTGCTGTTCTTTAAGGGTCTGCCTTTGAACTTCGAAGGAGGTGTCTTTCACAGAATTCTTTTTTGTATTCACAAACATTAATGCTCATAATCGGGGGCAAGTATGAGTAACTCTCCCTTCATTTCCGATCTCATCCTTGCTTAATTAGAGCTTCATTGTGTTAGGAGATTTGCTGGGTTGATGCTGGGAATGAGTGTTCAGGTCTTGAGCAAGAGAGGTTAAATACAATTCCAGAGATGACTGAAACCAAAGGAATGTTTCACTGAGGATGTGCGAGGACATCAGGTGGTGTTTTTCCTCAAAGCTAAGGTGGTGCCTGTCTTTTGTCTCCCAGCACACCACTTCAGCCAGTTCGTTTGCTGTCCCTGCATCGTTTGGTACGTGTATGTTTTAAATTGACAATTTATACATTTCAAAGCCCAAACCGCCCAGCCACTGCAGGTTTTGCTGCGTGGAAGTGGGATGGTGTGGTGGGTAGTCAAACAGAAGGCTGTCGGAGTTGCGGGTCTGTTTGCAGGGAATTCTCAGGGCCTTAGAACATAAACAGAAAAATGAAGACCTTGCCTCAGAGTCTCTATCTGTCTGTGTGTATTGGCTACTGTAAACAAATTTAACCAAACCTGTAAAAGAAACTGGTTTGTTACTTTTCTACAAATGTGGTGTTGGGATTGAGCAGAGCACAGTGAATGTAAGGAGTTGGATTGGGTTTGTTTACTTCAAACACCAGGCACTCCAGCTCAAACCTGGTCGCTTACGCTGTCGGGTTAAAATGGATGTTTGCAGGGAGTCACAATCCTGTTACAGATGGAGTATTGCACGGAGTCCAAGCCAGTCGTGAGGAACCTTTGATTATTCTTGGAGCTAAGAGCAAGCATCCGGGAAGTTCCAATGTAGCTTCAGAGCTGGGTGGCTGTATCAGCAGGGGCACGGAGGTGGCGATGGCCTGTGGGTGAGCGCTGGGAATGTGAGGCAGGGCGCGAGTGCTGTGACGGGTGTGAGAGGTGAGGAGCAAGCAGCTGTTTTGAATATGCTGATGTTATTCAGCAGTGTTGGCTGCAGAAGAATTCGGATTAACTGATGTCAGCTCTGTCTCTGTTGGTTCTTTCAGCATGTTCTGACAAGAGGCAGTAGACATCAGGAGTGAGGAAAGCTAAAAGGATTAGTTAGATGAAAGGTGGTGTTAGAATACAAGCCCTGAAATGGAAGAAAGTGGCTTTTTTTTAATTTCCCTTGCTCCCAGACTGGATGGTATCTCAGCATGAATAACAAATGGCATAGTGTAAGAGACAACCATCTAGGAGCAGGAATTCCAGCTCAACTGGGTATTGCAAGCTTTTATTCAGCATGGGCTTTTGGAGTATGACTGGAAGATATTTATTTTAAACTTGAAGACTGTTAAACATCCTCAGTAGAGCCTTCATTCTTGCCAGCTGCACATAATCATAGAATCATAGAATTAAATATGTAGAATCGTAGAGTTAAATATGTTAAATATATAGAATCATAATGAGTTAAAGCACTTTTTTTCAAGTAGGGTCTTTCATAAACTGTTTTTTATGTGAGTTGAGCTCTCATCTTGCTGGAAATAAGGTGAATCTGACCATCCAATATCATATGTTAATTCGTTGACATCTTTGCCACTGTGTGTTTTACCTCGCTGTGCTTGAAAAACTGACACATGATCTTAGTGCTAGTGGTCCTTAAAATGAAGACCCGATTCAAATGTCTCCACAGGCACCTTTTGCATGATCCCTGGCTTCTTTTTCAGGTCCAACACGTGTGTGTCTGTTTTAAATCTCCGTTGCATGCTGGAAAGAAATTTGCTGCTCTATGCTATGACTACAAAACTGGCCTGAAGAAAGCCCAGTGCTTCTGCAGTCTTAACAGCTGCAACACTTTCTTTGTTCTGGGACAATTGAAATCAGGAAGGCTGGGTAAAAAAGCTTGAGAATTAAAGACAAAGTAACCTCAATTAGGAAGAACTCAGTTCTGACATTTGGTAGACTTGGATTTTAGCTGGCAGTTAACTTTCAGCCAGCTTTCTGAAAGTACATTTACAGTACAGGCTCTGCTGTCGTACTAGAAAGAGTTCAGTGAGAAAAATAACTAAAATAGAAAGCAGAGGGCTTGTCAAAAGGAGTGCATCTTGTAAGGAGACCGAGTTGGGTCTTATGAATTATAACTCAAAGTTCCAAAATGTTTGGTGCTTTTCAAGCGTAGCGTATGCTTATCAGATGTCTTAAATTAAATGTACCTGACATTGAGCTCATCAGTAAACACATATTGAATGCATTTTATGTGGAAGCCGTGCAGTTTGATCTGTGTGAGATGGAAGCATCACTCCTCTACCTGGCCTGTTCTTTTTCTAGTTCCCATGTGAGTTTTGGGTAGGGTTAGACTACACTGAAGCATTTTGCTATGTTATTATCAGCTATGTTACTCGGTGCCAATCACTACTGATTGCCATGACAGCTCTGTGGTGCTGTTCTCTGTTATCCAGAACATCATGCTGCATTGCCGTCCTGGCTGTATCCATTCTCTCACCTGCATGTTTTTTTCCACACTTGCTTTTGGATCCCTTACCCCCACACTGCTGCCCAGGCCGTGCCCCTCAGCTCGCAATACAGGCAGGTTCCCATATGGCAAAGCTCTCTTCCTCCTCATGTCAGAGCTGTCACAGGTTTTTTCCTCCCTTCCCATGGTCTGCATGTGTGCCCACTCAGTCAGCCTGAGCAGTGTATGTGCAGGTAAGGTGGTGTGCAGTGCCCAGTACCTCCTGTCCCCCTCCCAAGTACTCTTTAAAACCTGGACAACCTCTAGTGCATCTGATGTAGCGTTCAGTGCTTTGGCTGACTTAAAAGGAGGATAGGAGGAAGAGAAACAAGTTGCTGAGCTATTTCATGATACTGGATCTCTGCCACAGCTGCCTCATGAAAAATCTGTGGGGGTACACGGCTTCCTGTGGGTATCTCATGCCCCAGCACCCAAATAATCGTCAGCCACGCGTTGTTTGTGGAAAGTGCCAGGCTGCACAGAGGCAGGGCAAGAACCTGATGTGGCACTCTCTGCAACTGTCTTTTTCCCAGCGTGGTCCTGAAGTGGCACTTGAACCGCGAGCATGATGATGAAGTTTACCTGTTGGGGACACACCCCAATTCTTTAATTCCAAGGGGTCTTTTTGTTTTGTTTTGTGGGATAAGGACTGCCTAATTGTCAGTGGGAGTGTGTGGGTTAATTCACAGAGCAAAGGAAGTGCCCTCCCGTGTCCCTGTGAGGGACATAGTTAAGGAACGGACTGCCATGTGCTACTCCTGGTGCAAACTTTGTCTTCCCAACTAATAAGTGTTTTGTCTGGTTCTCGTCAGTAACTGTGGGAATCTGTTAAAATGGTGTTGTTACTTCACCTAACAGATGTTTAGTTTAGTTACTGGATCTGGCTCATGGAATGGATTGAGTTGGAAGGGACCCCGGAGACCATCCCATTCCAACCCCCCTGCCATGGGCAGGGACACCCGCCACTACACCAGGTTGCTCAAAGCCCCATCCAACCTGGCCTGGAACACTGCCAGGGATGGGGCAGCCACAGCTTCTCTGGGCAACCTGTGCCAGTGCCTCAGCACCCTCAGAGGGAAGAATTTCTTCCTTAGATCCCATCGAAATCTCCCCTCTTTCAGTTTAAAGCCATTGCCTTGTGACCTGTCACTCCACACCCTTGTAACAAGTCCCTCTCCAGCTTTCCTGGAGCCCTTTTAGGCACTGGAAGGTCTCCCCGGAGCCTTCTCTTCTCCAGGCTGAACAGCCCCAACTCTCCCAGCCTGTCTCCAGAGCAGAGATGCTCCAGCCCTTGGAGCATCTCCGTGGCCTCCTCTGGCCCCGCTCCAGTAGCTCCATGTCCTTCTGGTGTTGGGGACCCCAGAGCTGAAGAGTATCAGGAGTTTCAGTTGTGTTTGCTGTTGGCAAAAGTCGTTTTGGAGCCTGACAGCATCAAACGAGCAAAAGAACAATCTTCTGCTAAGAGCAAGTGGTGCAGAGAACTTGTGGCTTAGAGGAACCCAGCATGGACACTGAAATTATATGCAAGCTCTCTCACTGCCCTTCTGGTGTTGTCTACAGCTGCATTAAGTGGAGAAGGGTTAGCTGAAGGATTTGTCAATAAGAAGGTGAGTTGATGGTCAGGGGTAGTGGTGTTCCCTTTTGGGAGAGAGGAGTGTGCTTCCTTGTGTCTCACTTTCCCGTTTGTGCTCAAGAGGAGGAGGCTCATGTGCATATTTGTTTATTTTAGCACTACACTGTAGCTTGTCAGGAACAGTAGTTTTCTTTCTTTGAGAGTTGAAAATTAAGATCCAGGAGATTTCTGGGTTCCATGAGACATGAATCGTAACGCAGAGCGCGCTGCATAGAAACGTAACATCTGGCAGATTTTTTTTTTATTCCTCAGTGCTGATCCAGTGGGGAGGAGTTCTATCAAACGCGGTGGAAGTGTAGCACAAGGAATTGTTTCAAGGGTGCACAGGTCACTTGTGTGCATGTTTTTAAGACTTTTTTCAGATGTTGGATTTGCACAGAATCTGGAAGAACTGTTATGCTGCTAGGCAACATCAGTGGAATTTGTCACAGAATCTCCTCGTTCACTGAAATAGAAGCGGTGTTACTGGCGGAGCAGGCAGCCACGTGAATGGTTTGGTTGTGAGAGGCTGCAAAAGTGGCACGGTTTGAGAGGTTTTAGTCCCTGCCCGTTCTGTATAGAGCACGGCTGGTAGGACGGTGGAAAAAACTTGTACTGCCAAAACCCAGAGCTCTGGGCACATCCATCGGTCGCACGTGCTCGCGTTAAGAAATCACTCACTAGCGCTGCTGTTTCCATTGGGGAAGAAGTGTTCTGTAGGGACTGGAGAAGGGTAGTTGCTAAAGAAGTTCAGGAATGGCAAAAGGCCATCGTGCACAGAAAGCTTGGAAAGTTGGAGAGTTTACAGCTGAATCCATGGAGATTCAGGTAGGGCAAATACTTACATGTGTTTGTGTGCGCAAAGAAGGACCTTTTCTGAAAAATAACCTATTGTGCGAGTGAAAACGTCGCCTGTGACCAGGCACTCGGGCGATGCTTCTGCCAGGTTCGCTGCTGGTGCAGGGTGTTGGAGTATGGAGATACTGGGATGATTACAGGCTCCCAAGCACTGACGCGGCTCATGGAGCAAGGGTCCATGAGCATACTGGCCTGGTGCTTCCTCAGTCCTTTTTCCACCTCTGTCTTGTTTAATCTTGGTGTTGTTTGCTTGTCATGGTTCCTAAAATAAACCAGATTCTGTGTTTTTCTTTCTCTTGTGTGTGTTTATACTTCAGAGAAGTTCTCAGCCATGTAATAAATTCCCAACGAATGTGCCTGAACTCTTGGAGTTCACACCACCCTAAAAGGCCAAGCAACGCTCAGAAGCAATGTCCTAGCAACAGGTATACAGTTTCTATTTATTTCTTTGCTTTTAAAAGAAGCTTCTCTTCCCCTACTTTTGCTGTCGGCTTCTCTCCCGTTTTTCCGGTTCCCTCCTAACTGTGCAGTGTCTTCAAATAAGGCAGTTTTCAAGGTGCCAGCCGTGGTGTAAAGCTCCACCTTTCAGCAGGTACTGTTACATCACTGCCCAGCAGACTGGAATTAATTGTGCTGAGCCTTTTCTCGGCGGTGGTGTTGTCCTGCGGTGCCAGGAAAGAGAGGAGCAGTAGTCTGGGTTCTCTGTGAATGGTGCTGGAGGTCGGGATCGTTCTACTCAATCTGTAACTTTCCACATAGACTGGACTAATGGAGGGTGGTAGTCTTCCTTGGAGAAACTCTTGGTGTCAAAAGGTACACGATCACAAATTTTTGTTCCAGCTGTGCCGTTGATCAGCAAAGGCACGTGTCTGTGGTTTCCTTCCAGAGGGGTGTGTGGTAGCAAAGAGCTGGGAACCAGCGGTTCCTGGGTCTGTCTTCTTGGGTACTCCATGTCACTTCTAGATCAGTTCATCATACTTCATCATCCTTAGTTTTGATTTTATACCCTCCGTGCTGGAGATTGGATGTTATCAGCCAGTTCTCAGAAATTATGCCATGTAAAGGCTCAAATGTCTAAATTACATTGAATGTGGATGTGCAATAGGCTTGATTTTTAAGAATCATAACATCATAATCAATGGAGTCACTTTTTTATTGTGAATGGTTAAATTTGATAGTCCTTCCACCATGTTTTTCTTCTCTGCAGTCTCATTGCTCCTAAATTGCAATAATTCCATTTTTTAAAGCTGAGAGGAAATGGAAACAGCAATGGAAAAAGGTGTGGGCTTTTAAATTGTTTGCAGAAATCTAAGGAAGTCTCTGGACTTGACTGTACGATAGCATGAACGTGTCATGTAAACAAATGGGAACAGGAGCCAGGGGAGCTGGGTGAAAACACTTTTTTTAGCCAGTTGGTTAAGAACGGTTTATTTTTTTAAAATACTTTTTTTAACATCCCACAATCAAGACGAATCTTGGCGATGGTGGAGCCTTCCTGTACCAAACAGATCACCATCACTATATGGCTTCGCTGATACTTTTTGTTTGCCTGCGGACTGTGCAGTAGCGTCTTTCGATCAGCAGGGTGCACTTGAGTTTCCCAGTTTGTAGCCATGGAATGGTTCCACTGCCTCTGTTCTTATTCATGTGTCAGCTTTCTTCTGTTGCACTTCTGTTCCCCTGAGATCCTTGGGTGTTGCTTAGTGTAGCTGTGAACTTCAGTCCGAAGGTACCAGTGAAATAACTGCAGCTCTAGAACACTCTACACATGCTTGGAGAGTCTGTTTTTATGTTAGGGTTTATTTTGCCTCTGCTCTGTATTCACCGATCCCAGATAATGCTCACAAACCCTTGGGAGCTTGGGACTGAATGCACAAACCTGGAAGTGTCAGTTGTGGCTATAAAATGGAGGAAAAGTGATCTGGGAGATACCTCCGTGAGTGTCAGCGAATGCATCCTGTGTCTGGCTTTGCTTTCAAGGCAGGTGAGCTCCACTCCTCGCCTGATGGTCTGACCGAGGGGCGCCGTGTGAGCGGGCAGGAGGCAGCGGGCAGGTGGCAGTTGCTGGTAGACTGAGACAAGTGGGCTAATGTGGGAGAAACTTCACAGCTGGTAAAGGAATTGCTTAAATCTTGTTTTCTGCTGTTAAGTGAGGCTTTTCTCGTGATAATTTTTACACCGAAACCAGCAGTGCTCGCAGACACAAGTTGCGTGTCCAGCCCAGTATGGGTGTGCCACTGAACAGGGGAGGATATTGGTCTGGTTTGGTGTTTTAAGTGGTTGATGGTGAACGTGGAGTTGAGAAGAAACGAGTTCTGCTTTTGAAGGTTGTTGCAGGCAGAACTTACGTGAACAGCAGAGGCAGCTCCACGTCCTGCTGCTGTCCACCGAGAAGGTGGTGAGGTTGAGGTGGGCGGTTCCAACAAGGGGCCCGTTGTGCTGCAGTCGCAGTCTCGCTTCTGCCGCTGTTGGATTGACGCGGTAGGAAAATGGGAGTTCCCTCGTGGTGTGGGAATCGGACCAGCCCTGCTCTGCGCATTCATGAGAAACGGACAGGTTCTGGTGGGAAGTGAACACAGTTTGCCTCGTGAGGAGGCAGTTTCTAGTCCAACAGTCACTGTCACATAGCTAGTGAGTTGCCAGAGGATCTCAGGATAAGGAATGACCGGGCAGTACGATGGCAAGTGTTGCGTTTGATATGTTAGAACATACAAAGTGCCATGTGTACGAGGGGGAAGTACCCCAGTTCTGTGTGCACGGTGACAGGTTGTACAACAGCCTTTCCCTGCATGCACTGTTCAAGGGCTTTCTGCTTAAAGGGAACGTGACCCCACTTTACACCCAGCGAGTAAAATAATAAATTTGGTTAATGAGCATCCATCACCCCAATCAGTGGGGACAGGGGATTCGTGGCAGCCCTGCCTCGAGGGAAAAGTGGGTGCTGAGTCCCTCTGTAGCAGCTTGAGGGGTGTCCGCCAGGGAGGTGCGTGGTGCAGGACGCTGTCATGTCACGGTCCTGTGCCCGCTCTGTGGGCAGTGAGAGCAAATGGCTGCCCCATCCCTGGCAGTGTTCCAGGCCAGGTTGGATGGGGCTTTGAGCAACCTGGTGTAGTGGAGGGTGTCCCTGCCCATGGCAGGGGGGTTGGGACGGGATGGTCTGTGAGGCCCCTTCCAACCCAGACCCTTCTGTGAATCAATGAAATGGGCCAGCAGATGCAGCTGGGGATCGCAGCCGTCATGGTAGGTACTTGCTGGTCTCGGTGGTGAAGGGCTGTCACAGCGAAGCTCCTGTACTTGCAGCTAGAACTGACACTGCACGAAAAGTGGGTGCTTGGGAAGCCTCTCGTGCTCTGCGCTCCGCTCCTTTGGAGCAGGAGGACTTGAGGATCGTTACCTTGGGCCCGTGCCTTCCGAGCAGCTGCTGCTTTCTCCTTTCTGCTGCTGTTTACTTCTTGAACTTGGCAATTTCTCTTACTTCCAGAATAATTTTTAAACTCTAAATTATTACCCTAAATCAAGAATACCGTGTGAATGTGCTCGAGCTTCATTCATACTTGGGTGGTGTCTGTCGTTTACTGTGGAAAGAATTCATGTGGTTGAAGTATCTTAACTGTTTTGTACTTTCCTTCCCTGTCACCAACAGAACCTTCTATGTATCAATACACAGAAAAAGTATGGAAATGCCATAAGTGAAAAATTGGGCTGTCAGGGAGCATGTGATTCTGGAGGAAGCGGGCGACTGGGCTGTTGCCTACCAGGTGTGATGGCAGCAGGAACGGGCCGGTGTTGTCTGGAGCAGTCCGTACAGCACACGGCTCTCCGCACGGAGACGCAAGCATGGTTTTCCTGGAATCACCCTGCTGCCGCTAAGTGTGTCTAACGGTTCTGTTGTGTCTTGTTCAGAGCTGCTGCAGCATCTCATCTCCTCGCCAGCGTGTCCCCTTGCCTCGTGGTAGGATAAAGAGGATGCAATGAAACATGCAGCTCGTGTGCAACCATGGTGCAGCATCTTTTGCTTTTGAAAGACATGGCTTTCTCTCTGAGGCTTCAGGTGTAGCCAAAAAAATAACTTTTTGCCATTCTGCATTTTGGTATTGTGTTTGTAAGTTCTTGATGCACCTGTAAGATTATTTTCTCTCTGGAGGAGGAGATCAGTGGTCTTGCAGAGATGTTTTTGCCCACGGGAAACTTCTAAGTCGTTAGCCACTACCATGAGTGCCATGAGCAAGTGATTGTTCTGAATGAACGGGAACCAAATTAGTGGGAATACTCGCTGTTCCTGCTGCTAAAATGCCAATTACCTTGATATTGCATCTTTTCCAAGTGACAGCTTTGTTCCTGTGCCAGGAGAGCTGGTTTTGTTTTGCCCTCTGAATGGGCCCGTTCCTTTTTTCTATGCTGTGATCATTACAGAGTGCTTACATGTTATCTGTCCCCTCCAGCCCCAGAGAACTGAGACATTCATTAATAGTTTTTTAATGACGAGCCCTATTTTGACTGGAAGTTATGCGATGGCACTTTTGGAATACCGGAGTAATACCCTGAGCGTACAAACTGGTGGACGCTTACCAGAAAGACAAAGCTGCCGAGTCACTTTAACCAAAACCAGGTCGATGGTGGTTTCTCTAAGGTGGACCTGTGACGTAACGTGGTAGGAACCATTGAGCAGTTGTTTCACAGGAATGTGAGCGTGAGGTCGGGAAGTCAGGAGAATGCCTAAACCACAGAGGGCTGATTAGCTGCACATACAGCTGAAACCAGGACAAGTGGTCCAGTGGCCCAGGAGCATTTTTCCAGCCCTGTTCCGATGCTGGTTTTGTGAATCCGTGTGGCAGGGAGTGTGCATCGGATACTCAGTGTGAGGATGGCACTGCGTTGTTACTCAGTACCCAGAACGGTGTGTGAGATGGGAAAAGTTTCAGATAAGATTTTAAAAAGGAACTTGAGAAACCACGAGTGACAAACCAGTATAGGAGGAGATGGAAGGAGAAAATACGTGGATTCGGAATGGGAAAATAGATGGGTACGTTTGACAGAATTTAACTGTTGAGAGGTAGGATGGAGATGATGTGAGTGAAGACTGGGGAGTCTTTCATTTTCTTTTAGCTGAAAATCCGATCGTTAGGGAACTCTTAAAGTGTCCAGCATGTTCATCACTGTACAATTGATGGGATAGCTCTCCCATGGGGAGGGGCTGGAATATTAACAGGCTTTCATGAATTACTGAGAGGTTTGGATAGATGTTTTAGCCAACTGTGACATTCTGACATTAAGTGCCTTGAGTTTCCGGGAATGAAGAAATGGGTCAGCTTTATGAGAACAGTTTTTTTCAGGAGTATTTTCTGTTTTCTCAGGGCACAGAGTCCATTAAGATGGAAAATGGACAGAGCACAGCGGCTAAGCTGGGGCTTCCTCCCCTCACACCGGAACAGCAGGAAGCTCTCCAGAAAGTGAGTAAACTTGATGTGAATTTGCTGTTTAGCACTCTTGTGTGTTTGTTTGTGGAGTTCTTTTGTTTCTTGTGTTGTTTTTTTTGTTGTTGTTGGGTTGTTTTTGTTTTGTTTTTTAAAAGAACATCTGTTACTGATGTTAAAAACCAGAACTCGCCTACCAAGCTGTGTACGGGGTAATGGCCGTGCTGTGTGTGGATTCACACTTTCCAGTTTGTGCCCAAGAGTTACTTGTTTTGGTTCAGAGTGTATAGGTGCTTTTTGCAGAGCATGATGTGGAATTTGCAGTTGGGGCAGGAGAGTGTTTTTAATTAAAACCCAAACAAAACACAACAAAACCACCCCACCAAACATAAGTAAAACCATCTTGAGATCCCACTGTAGTTGTGTGACGATACGCAGCCGCTGCCAGGCGCCGCCTGCGCGCACAAGGAGCAGGCTCCTGGTGTGCTCCAGCTGGTCTCTGGTTCTCCCACACAAGAACACATCACCAAACGTCGCTGTTTTTCCTGCGTGCTCTTTCCCCTGCTGTCGTGAGGAGATGCAGCAGCAAGCATTTGCGAGCGTTTTCAACCCACCTGAGCCAACCTGTTTTAATCTAGAGGAAACCTCAGCCCAGCTGTGGTGTCTGGATGTTGGTCCTGTTTTATACAGCTGGTGGGGAGGCTGCTGCTGACTTCTTGCCCGCTTTCCTGACGGGAGTGAGCGATGCCTGGCTTACTGAGAGGAGAGCAGAGTTGGGAAACGAGGGGAAAGAAAACAAAACCAGGGCCTGTGGGAGCTGTGGGCTAGGTGTTTTCTGTGCCCTAGTAAGGCAAGTAAAGTGTCGTTCTAGGTAGGCTTCGTGTGAATGTTCCCGTGATGTTGAAGCTGCTTGTGTGTGTGTTGTTTGGCTCACAGTGTGAAACGGCCTCGTTTCCTCTGGCTTCTCCGTAGCTGACAGATGTAAATCCCCTTGTCCGTTTCCAGGTTTCCGAAGCACACGTCTCAAATCCACGGTTTAGAGCCTACCGTTCCCTGGCACCTCCCAAACACGTACAGCCATGGAAAGCAGGTGCCTGAGGGGCTGGCTGAATGTGTTTGCACCCTCCCCTGGGAATAGGCACATCTGTGGGTATTAGGTTTCCCATGACAAAGAGCCTCCATGTCAGCACCACTGGCTGTAAAGCTCAGGCTTTGTCAAATTTGTAGAAGACTGAAAGAAAAAGACAAATCAGTCTTGTGTCTGCAGGCTAGGAACCAGAGGAGGAGAGCTGGAGCATTTTAGTGAGCAAAAGCAGTGGGTCCTCCAAACCAGAGTAGGCCAGATGTGGTAAGAAAAGAGAGGGGGAGCGCCCAGTCAAGAGACTGGACCTGGGGATTTGGAGGCCCTTCCTTTTATAGAAACTCTTTGTCCAGATGTTCTCTGAGTGGAAAGGACTTGAAGGAGGCTATCTGTCCTGCCCTCATCCCAGCAGGTAAGGTGCTATGGTGGGATCTGAGGGGCAGAGGGTGGAAGAGGGGAGATGCTGAGTGTCTAGTGCATGCTGCTTTCCTAACTTTGCACCTGCTGCAGACCGAGGCCATCCAGTCCTCTGCTCAAGCATTGTGCTGTATTCCAGGGCTCACGACTCCGAGACGCAAACCGAGATGTTAGTAAGATGTTGGCCGCTGGCTACTGTACCTGTGCCTTAGTGCTTAGGGCTGGAGCGCTGAAAAGTTCCACCGGCAGCCAGTTGTGTGGTTCTGGGGAGCTGTGGTGTGAAATCGAACGTCGTTCCCTGCTCCATGGTGTTGTCCTGTGACTACAGAGCCTGTATTTCTTTCTAGGCAAAGAAGTATGCGATGGAGCAGAGTATCAAGAGTGTGCTGGTGAAGCAAACCATCGCCCACCAGCAACAGCAGCTCACCAACCTGCAGGTGAGAGCCCCTCCGAGATGCTCCTTCTGTGCCTTACTCTCCCCTGAGGCGGAGTTCTTTTTGCACTTAGAAGCAGAGCACAGCCCTGAGGCCTGCCCGCAGCCAGGTACACGCGCTTGTGTGTCCGCAGTGAAATGGAAACGTGCGGCCTTCCGTTCGCCAAAGCGAGCCCCTTAATCGCCTGAACAAATTACCCCGATTTCTCTCAGTCAAGCAGTAAATTTTTCAGAGTTTTTTTTCCTGTTGACTGGCCAAATGCTTCTGGAAGTGCCAGAAGCCAAAGAATTTGCTGTGAGTTTCACTTTTGGCATACATTTAAGATGGCACCCGAGGTTACTGGGAGCAGCATCCTTTCACCATCCCTCTGCCTGGGAGGGACGGGGTGCCCGTGTCTCCTGTGTCACTGACAGTGCTGCCCCGTTTGCCTGCCCTTCGCCCAGGCGCGCTCCCAATTGCAGGGAAGTTCGGTTGGCTCCTCTTGCTAATGCTGGGATGCCTATGGACTGGGAGAACCCTTAACTGGTGTTTGAATCTCCTGTCCTTTAGAGGTCTCTTGAACACATCTCACTGCCTTCAGCTCAGTCAGGAAGCCCGAACGATGGCTTTGGGCTGTCGGATGTTTTAAGGAGGAATGGCTGTGCCTGTGCTTGCCGCAGTCGGCAGCTCTGGCCTTTCAGGGCTGTGCCTGATTCCGAGTGTCCGATCTAGTTGAGGGGCTCCTTTTTAAATGCTGGGGGTGAGTCAACGACAGTGGTTGCAGAGGTTACTATTGCCTTGAGTCCCCCCCCCCGGGAGAAGACCCTGCTTCCTGAGGCAGTGGCAGCAGCACAACTCCACCCTGACCTGGTGGGACTGGAATCTGCAGGGTCCCAGCGCTGGACAGTCCTTGGGACCAGGCAGTGAGGGGCAAGGAAGGAGAGGCCTCTCTCGCAGGTTCCCTGTGCCGCCGCTCTGCTTGAGTTTTTACAAACAGCCGTAGTATGCTCAGCTCCAACAGACTGAACTCTGTCTTTACTGTCTTTCAGATGGCAGCAGTGACAATGGGCTTTGGAGATCCTCTCTCACCTTTACAATCGGTCAATAGACATATTCACTTCTTCTTGGGCACTTTGTCTTAGTCAGGGCCTAGAGCGGGGAAGTACGTAGCGGTGATACAATGCTCTTAATTCGACCCAGCACAACCCTCCCACATACCCACCTGTTATGGACAAGCACAACAAGCAGAGGCAAAGTGTAATCTCCCCAGAGGAAGACCCTAGGCTGGGTGCAGTCTGCTGGGACACTGGCAGTCGGGGTCCTGGAGTCAGTTGGCAAAGAAAGCTTTAGATTTCGAACGGTTCTGAACACACCCGTGAAATTGTGGGAGCTGCATTTCTAGGGATGCTACAGTTCTGAGGTCCTGACCTAAAACTGACTGCCAAGGTAACTCACAAATGGGCAATTTCTTATGAAACAAACTCACGGCACTGGAGACCTGGCAGCTAAGGTGCTGGGGAGGACTGGGGCACTATAGGTTTCCAGAACGTGTGTAGCTCAGATGTAAGACTGCTCTTTACTGTGCATGTTTCCAGACTAGGTGAATATGGCATGTTCCAAAGTAAAAGCAGGATGGAAGTAACAAAACTGCAGGACTATTCAAAGAACTCATGCAGTCCTTTAGTGCTGCAATTTCTAATCAGACGCCACAAAGAGCTTAATTACCTGGGATTATCCATCCCCTCCTTTTTCCTAAACATGTTGGACAATGACCACTGCAGAAAGTGTCCTCTAAGCTCCGCTCTGCATGCAAAGGTTCATTTGTAAACGTTTTCCCATCTCGCTGCATTATAATATTTCTGCTTGGTGTGGAATGCAACCGGAGGCTTGTACTCCCAAGGGAAAGAGGCGCTGAAGCCAAAATCACCCGTCTCCCCTCCTTTAACACTGCCGCAGCAGGCAGTGTGTCAGCAGGGGAGCCAAAATAAATGGGATGGGGGTACGTAAGTTTGGAATGGAAGAGAAGCACATATCTCAGTGTGAATTTGGCATAGCTTCTTTCCGAGCCCTCATGCCGAAGAAGCTCCCACCAATTAATGCAGACGCTTACTTGATAGCGTAACTGCATCGGTTTTGCTGAAAAAAATTTTTTGGCCCGTTATTCACAGCCGGGCACCAGATGAAAAGTGTGTACTGATAATGTAACAGGAAATGTTTAATTTCTCGTTAGCCCCAAGGGCATAGTCAGTATCAGTTCACATTCACATAATAATGTGAATGATACATATTCAGTATTGTGAATCCTTTTCCTAAGCCATTCCTCCCTCTCTGGGGAGTCAGGGACTGCTGCTGATGGCACAGAACCTACAAGCAGGAGTCTGGGCTGAATCATTTGGCCGTGGTGCAGTTCAGTGTAGTTGGGATGCCCCGTCCTCAGCAAACGCTTTATCCCAAAGCCCATCAGGAATGTGGAAAATGCAAACAGACCTCTGTCCAACACTTTGTCCTGTTGACAAGATCCATCAGTTCCTCCATGAAGGAAGTGCAGCCTGAACTTCCTAGTGCAGTATCTTAGTGCCTGAGATTGAAGCTTCCTGTCTGCTTAACCCTCCAAGTATTCCAGCCCAAGATTGCCGTGTCACTTCAGCAAGACGAGCACAATTTCCTGGCGTTGTACTAAAATGGAAGGCAGCGGTGATGTTTTTGCATCGCCTCCTTCGTTTCAAGGAGCACTCCAGGACGATGTTTTGGCTTGTCCTTGAAGGAACCTTCATAAGCACTTAGCGTAGGTACAGCTGTTGGCTGCTGCCTTTACAAAGGTTGCAGATACTTCAGACTCCACTTTAGAGGTGGAGAAGGAGGGGCAGCCACCAGTAAAATCCACTTAGTGTTGCGAGCGAAAACAGTGAGATTTCTAGTCATGAGTTTGTGACACTGGCACGTGCTGAGGTCACAGGTGTGCATTGCATCATTGATGCTACCAGCTCCTGTTAGTGATCCACACGTGGCCCTAGCTGTCATGGTCCACCTCAGTTCTGCCTTCTCTAGGTCCAGATTTCTAATATGTTCCTGATGTAACAGTCTTCCTAACACCACCCCACCTGTTTTGTTAGGATCTCTGCAGCAGGGTAAGATGTGGATTTTCTCCTGTAAATGTTGCTGCTGTGGGAGAGGACAAATGCCATTTTTCTTGCACCTGTTGCATTGATAACTGAAAAGAAGAGAATGTCTCCTTTGTATTTATAGACCCTTCAGAAGGCGAAAAACCCCTCGGCGTGGTGCCAGGCTGCAGTGTCTTGTCAAGAAGCGCTCCTAGTAAAACCCTAAATTTTTATCACAGTCTGTGGCACCGTGGGTGAGGCGCTTCACTCGGACACTTGGGGTTAGAACGGTGGTGGCTCTGAACCCGTAAATGGACACACTGCACAGACTGAGGGGCTACTGCTCACTGGCTTTCCTGCACCAAAGCTGGGAATGTGCTGGAGAACCTGGGAGACAACACATCAGCTGTCCTGCGTGTACACGTGCCATAGTCCTCCTAGTCATGGCATTGCAGAGTAAATAATAAAACAGCTTATTTGTAACTGTGAAATACTTAAACCCAGACGAGAGGCACGCTTAATATCACTTGAGGAGCCGCAGTATGGGGTGAGAACCATTCCAGTTTGTAGTATTTATAGGAGTTGAACCTTGACAGCTTGTTTCCTCCTATGGTCAATGTCAAGCATGTGTGGGTACTATGAGGGAGAAGGATTCCTTCAGGTACAATTCGTGGCCTCCATGCTGCTGTGCTTACCACAGACAAACGCTGTCCCTTCTGTTCTGCCCTTCGAGTCGCAGCATCCCCAGACACATCAGAGCTCGTTGTGCTGTGCTCGTTGCAGCATTCCGAAGGTGGGCCTCTCCCAAAGGCCCAGATTAAAGACCCTCCCAAACGGCGGTGGGGAAGAGGGGGGTTGTTCAGAGATGCCTGCCCTGGTGCCTAGCACTGTGGTGCGGGGAAGGGAGAGAGGCATCGAGCTTAACGCTGCGTGTGCCTGCTCTGCAGCAGTCCGTAGCCCCTACTGCTTCGAGTTTGTTCCGTCTGTCCCACGCAGATGAGGAACGAAGCCCGGTGCACATCTCCAACGCACTGTGATTCAGTCTTGCTGATCCTAGGGAGCTGCCTCTACAGAGACCTGGTTTCTGCCTTGGTCCCAAGACGTGCTGCTGGGATATGCTGGCCAAGCCTGCTGCTTTACGTGGGCAGCATCGTCCCAGACTCATGTCCGTTAGCAGTAGCAGTTCTAGAATTGCCAGAAGGGTGAAAGATAATTGAAGGATATACTGCTTTTTTGAATACCTGCTGTAAGAAATTTCTGGATTTGTCTTGCAAACAGGTTTTCAGACATACTTAGGAGAAAATAGCACAGAGACCTTCTCTGCACCGACACTGGTCAGGGCCGAGTCTTTGGGGGCTGCACCACTCTGAGCCAGTACCGACAGGCAGTGATAAGTACTAGCACCACACATGTACCTACCAGCTTCTGTTCAGCCGTGTCCTTCTCTTTGCTTTGGAGCTGTGCGGTGGAAGTGGTGCCTAGTACTGGATCTCCTCCTGCCTGGGGTGGGGTGGGGGGAGGCGATACGTGATGCTGGAGGGAGTGGGGAGGAGGTACCCAATTCCAGATCCTTTGCTGCCTGGGAGGATGGGGCGGGGGGAGGGAGTGACGAGGTGGTGCCCAGGATTGGATCTCTTGCTGTCCCTTGCGGGAGGGAATGGGAGGGATTGCTGCTAGTGTCTAGAATTGAGACCTTTGCTGCCTGGAGGGGGAAGCTGTCCTAGAGTGAAGTTATTTCCTCCTCCTGCAGGCGTTGCTGGAGATGTGATCCGGCTGGGGAGGGTTAGACCTTACCAGTGGGGCTGGAGTTAAGGCTCCAGAGGTGGCAGACCCCATCAAAGATTTGGCTGCCCCGGGAGTGAGCTGTACTGTTTATCCGCTCCAGCAGTCTGTGCACTGAGCAGGAAAATACTTCTGTATTACTACGTGTGCCAGGCTGTGCCGCAGCCCAGTGAGGAGCTACCTGCTGTTGGGCCATAGCTCCTGGGAGGGAAGGAGGAAGGGAAAGAGGTCCTGGCATCCATGACCACCCCCTGACCTAACCAGCCAGTTCTTCTTTCCAATACAGATGGCAGCTCAGCGGCAGCGCGCCCTGGCCATCATGTGTCGTGTCTATGTGGGCTCCATATACTACGAGCTGGGAGAAGACACCATCCGCCAGGCCTTTGCCCCCTTCGGACCCATAAAAAGCATTGATATGTCCTGGGACTCTGTCACAATGAAGCACAAGGTGGGTTCGCCGCCCTTGAGCGGTGTGGGTTTTCTCTTCTCTCCAAGGCTTTCCCGAATATCTCCAGGAGGGGAAGGAGCCCTTTTCCTCGTGGAGAGCAGGCTGCTCTTAGAACGTTTATAGCTGCCTGTCCCACTCAGCTTTACGGGATTCTGTAGTGGGAACCAGATGCATGTGGGGGTGGCGTGCACGGACGATGCCAAACAGGTTGCAGTCCTGTGTGCAATGGCCTTTTCCCTTTAGGCCTCCAGGTATGAGAGGCTCTGGAAGCAGGTGGCTTTGTGTCTGTACTTTTGCATGCAGTTTTCTGCTTTAATGAAAATCTTCTTTAAGGAAACATCTTCTTAGGCCACGATAGCAGGAATCTGGTACATGGGAAGTCTTGGCTGCATTACCTTGGCACTAGATTCGAGACGAGATACAGCTGGTATGATGCAACAAGCGTATCCTTCTGTCCTAGGGTTTTGCTTTTGTGGAATACGAGGTGCCTGAAGCTGCTCAGCTGGCCTTGGAGCAGATGAATTCTGTCATGCTAGGGGGAAGAAATATAAAGGTGAGTAGCATCCTCTGAACATTCTTTGTTCTCTTTGCTGTGACTAATGGGTTTATACCTAGGAATGCTTTCCCACAGTGCTGTGACATGGAATATAACCTAAAGTCTGTTCCCTGATAGACCTTGATATTCAACCCATTGAGTACGCAGTGGCTCTGGGTGCCTTTCTGTCCGAGGAGAAACCCCCAGCATGCTAATAAACCTAGAAACTTGCTCTGGAAAGCTAGCTCAGTTTTTTCCACCCACACGTAGAACAGAAGTCTGAGGACAAAATAAAGGTGATTCTTGATATTTTAATGTCACCTTCTTGTATTGTACCTGTGTGGATGGTAGCTCAGTAGCATCAGGCTCTTGTGCCTGTCAGAAGCATGAGGGACTTCAAGTAGGGGTCCACCCTTGCCAGACAAAAGGGAGGCGTTCAGCACAAGCAGAAAGGAGCAGAGGATTGTAGCTGTGTTTTTTCAGGCAGTACGAGGGGATCTTGCAAAAGTGAAACTTTGGGGATTTAAATTAGAGGCAAAACTAACATTTTCTGCAAAGTGTTTTGTATCTTGCGTTTGTATCTCTGATACACTCTGCGTGTCTGCAGTGTCCGATTTCCGAAGGGGTTTTAGGAGCCTTCGGAAGAAGGATATAGAAGCATTGTGTTCTGCTTTCACAGTCGTTTTCAATTCCTGGAGGCTGGTCTTTGGCAAGTTAGGGAACATAAGTGAGGGCAGTGTGGTGGAGGAGAGGGCAGCGTCTGTCCAGGCACTCGGTACTTGTGCAATCCCTGTGGTCGCAGGCTGTATCCCAGAGCCCCGTCAGCGGGTGCCCTTTGCTGATTGTGGTTCGAAAAGGCAGTCAGGTGGCTGAGGGCTCGTCTGCCGTGGTTCCTGGGAGTCGTGCTGCTCTTCAGCATGCTTGATGGACTGTTGGCTGCCTTCTCTGCAGGTCGGGAGACCCAGTAACATCGGTCAGGCCCAGCCCATTATAGACCAGCTGGCGGAGGAGGCACGGGCTTTCAACCGCATCTACGTGGCGTCTGTTCATCAGGACCTTTCCGATGATGACATCAAGAGCGTGTTTGAGGCCTTTGGGAAGATTAAATCCTGCACGCTAGCCCGGGATCCCACGACAGGAAAACACAAAGGCTATGGTTTCATTGGTAAAATGGCTGTCTGGTGTTTGGTGTGGGGTGGGGAGAGTGGTCGGGAGCATCCTCATCTCTCTCTGTTGCTTTTTTTTTAACATTCTGGTGGAGGAATTGCATTAAGCAATGGGAGAGCATAAACTTGGAGCAGATTTGTGCCTGAACTTAGAAATGTAATTGATAGCCAGATGTTTTTGTCTCGCTGTTAGTGTATGTTGAGAGATCTTGCTATGCTGACTGTACTCAATCCTTGTGTGATCAGAGGGGTGAGATGAGTGAGCTAAGCACTGAGGGTCTTCTCACTGGAACTCTGTGCAGTTGTTTTTGCAAATGTGAATCGCAATTGTGTGATGAGAGAGTGGCTGAGTTCAGGATTACGACGATCATTTGTGAAAATTCCTCTTTCTAACTGCAGAATACGAGAAAGCACAGTCGTCTCAAGATGCGGTTTCCTCTATGAACCTCTTTGACCTTGGGGGTCAGTATCTGCGAGTTGGCAAAGCTGTGACTCCTCCGATGCCTCTCCTGACACCTGCTACACCGGGAGGACTACCTCCAGCAGCAGCTGTCGCTGCAGCAGCTGCTACGGCAAAGATCACAGCCCAGGTAAGGCGTAGGCTGGTACGACTGGGCTGACTGGATGACTGTCGTGACCCTGCTAGAGACCAGCACGCAGACTGTTCCAGCCAGGTGTGTTGGCTAGTTTGAGTGACAGCCCTTGGCCTAGATCATACCCTGCTCCCAGGACCTCACATGAAGCAGGTTGCCTCTGACACTTGCGAGGAGCGGAGACGCTAGCATTTTGGAATGGAGTCTGGCACAGCTGGTTGGAACTTTATTTAAAGAAACGGTGGGAGAAGATTGGAGGGAATTCCCTTTCAAGGCCAGGTTGGACGAGGCCCTGAGCAACCTGATCTAGTTGGAGATATCCCTGTTCCTTGCAGGGGGGTTGGACTAGATGACCTTTGAAGGTCCCTTCCAGCCCTAACCATTCTATGATTCCTTGCCTGGATAGGCAACCCAATGATTAAGTAAATGTTTATAGTAGAAACTAAAAGAACATGTGAAAGTACATGAAAGGGAGCAGCCTAACGAGGGCAGTAGGTCACATGAGCAATGCTCTCTGTTGTTGAAAAGACTCTGCCTGTGGAACAAGGGGGAAGATGACTGTCATGGCTTTAGGCTGTTCAGAAACAAGGAAGTGCAGTGATGGAGCAGAGTTGGATGTTGATGCAGGAGTGTAGGAGTTCTCTAATTTAGTTTGCTTGAAGTAGCAGAAGCTCCTGGCTGTGACCAGTAGGCACTGGTGGAGGAGGATTACCTTTTGAAGCAAACCCCTGTGTCTGTGTCCACTGTCCTTGCCTTGGGCAGCAGCATCTCCCCCTGCCTTGCCATAGCCCATGAAAGAAACAGGCCCCAGCACTGCTGAGCTCTTGCATTCTCTCAAGCAAAAACAGTGGTGAGGTGTGCAGCCTGTATGTGCTGCTGATCGGCTGACTGAACTTAGTTTGAAAACAGCTCTTTTTTTGGAAAATGTTTCTCTGAGTCACAAGGTAAAGGCAGGAGTGCCTTTAGAAGAAGGAAGGAGCTGCCACTAATGTGAAACTCTCAGGAGGTTTGCATGTCCTCAGTAAGAAGTCCAGGAGTCTGGGAACCTCTGCAGTGAACTAAGGAAGGAAGCTGAGGCATGGCTAGAAGAATTACTTGGATCAAAATCACTTTGGGAAAGAACAACTAACTCTTCTCTTAAAGGAAATGGTAGAGCTCTCTAACAGACATGGATAAATCTTGCTGTTCCTTTCTGCAAAATGCTGAAGGATTTGTTACTGTGAAGAAAATTTAAAATTTCCTGTGTAGAAGAAAAGGTTCTGAAAGACCTCAAGAGATACTTGACAGTCTTGTTGCCTGTACTTCAGCCATGGTACAGATCTAGGTAACCCCTGTGGGTGGTTGTGGATAACTAGGGAGAAAGAGTAAGAACAGCTACAGGAGGCAGTGTCTCTTATTTGTGCTCCTAGCGCTGTTCTTGTGTCAAACAGCTTGTTTTGAGTGAGAACACGTGCAGTCATGGTCTGCAAGGGCTTTAACTTCACAATTGTTTTAAACACAAGCTACTCAGGAAACTCAGCGGAGCTAAAGAAGTGGTGGACACAAGAGAGAAACTTAAGTCAGAGCCAGAACTTTGAATCTGCAACCAGAACTGCAGCTTTAGCCTGGAATTAGCACAGCAGCCAAGGAAGGAGGCAGAGTCTCCGCACTTGGAACTGCAGAGAGAGGGATACTGAGTAGCAGAGATGGTGAACAACTTGACAGTGAAAAGGTCAGTCTCGCACAAGCAGGTCGGGAGTTGGGGCATTAGGGAAAGTTTCTTTAGCCTTTGCAGTAAAAAGTGGGGCAGCGAGTGACCAGTGCCGAAGGGAATTGTGATGGTCTTGTTGCAGTGCTGAATGCTGAAGTGCTTTTCCCCTCGTTGGAAGCGTGGGGCAGGCTGGCCGTGAGGCACATGGGATGGCTGCGTCCCAGGTGGGTGTGAAGCTCAGTTTGTCACGTGCAGGCGCACGCTCAGTAGTTTTGGGGTGGGTTTTTTTGCCATGTGGCTAAAGAGGAGCGAACGTAGTACTTGTCTTTAAGGCAGTGTGGAAAACTGGCATCTGCAGGCTTTGTTCTCACCCCAGTGGTAGGGAAAGACTGAAAACAAGCTTTAAACGAAGGACCAAATTTTCAAAAGAAACAGATATGCAAAATGTGTGGGTGTTTTAGGGAAATCCCCCTGCTAGATGAAGATAACTTTCCTTGATAAGACTACCGTTACACTTCACTAAATGAAAGCTTATCCTGTCAACAGTTCAGGAGTTGGTGGAGACCCCTGGGAGAAGCTGTTAGACAAGCCCAGCACTACTACAAAGAATTCCAAGAGGCGTAGGCAAGTGAGAAGAAGAGATGGAGATGAGCTGTACTGGAAATTACTGACCCTTCACTCTGCCAGTGAAATTACAGATAGGTCTTGCTTTGTCTCCAACAAAAATATTGGTGACCTTGTTCTAGGCATTAGGGGAAAAGTACCGATGGAATTAGCTGGCAACACAGAGGTGAGATGCATTGTTAAGGTAGAGGAGAATTGGAATGCTGCAGCAGATTGGAGTAGGAAATGCACGCAGCGCTTAGCAGTAGAGCACAAGGTACTGAATTTAAGGAACAAAACCTTACGGTTTTTTGCACCTTGGTGTCAGGGCTTGTAGGAGCCCCATGAAAACAAGGAAGAGAAGGATCTTGAGTATAATCGTGAGTATAATAGCCTGGAAGGCAACCAAAAATAAAAATTGGGATCCTAGGATATATTTTGGGTATTATTTTCAGTAGTTTTATGGAAGTGTTTTGTCATTTAACTAGGTGTTCATCTTGAATGTTGTTTGAATTGTGGTCATCTGGAGTCAGGATGTTTATTTGGATTATAGAAAGTGTAGAGATGTACTGCAGTTACTGGGAGAACTGGAAAACCTGATATGCAGGAAGAAATTAGCAATGTTTGCCTTGGTATAACTAGAAAAGAGGTGCGTCAGGTTTTTGCTCAGGTACAGTCTGTGTGGAAGCAAGGGGGTAAGGAGATGGGAGAAGAGCTGCAGGCAACACGGGTGAAAGGAAGTGCTGATGAAATAATGCAGTGACCAAGGCTGGAAGTCAGAAGGCAGTTTCCAGTTTCAGAAGTGGTAAAGTTCAGCGAGGTCTTGCCACTAAAAACGGTGATGGCGACGGTAAGTTTGGTCGTTGTCTCCCTGCGAGACGTGGCCGTGTGACGACCGTTGGCAGTCGCTGTGACCGCCAAGGCCGGTTTCCCTGCCCTGTTGCTGTCGGCACCTAAAGGACGAGGACTGTAGGGAGAATAATTTTGGTTTAAACCCATCTAGAAGTGGGCAGCTTTTGAAAATGGCAGCGTTGTGCTCCCCCTTGCCCTGTCCCTTGTGCTTGCAGGAGTGTTTTTGACTACGGTGTTCCTTGACTCAGACAAGGATTCCACCTTACACCAGATCACTTGGGAGAGAGAAGCTGAAGCTGTCAGAGTTCCCTCACCTGGTTTGTCACACGGTGACGGGGTGGGATGGGAGCAGAGCTCCCATCGGTCTTTTCAGATGGATCACGTTTCTTAGCATCAGTAAAAAGCTTTATTTGGGTAGAAGGTGGAAACAGGTAGAGATTCCTTTTGCTCTGGAGTTGCCTGCATCTTTCAAACCATGCCTTGAATCCCTTGGTGTCTTTCATTCCGTGAACGATTTAGGAGCCTGAGAGGATGGGTGAAATTTCAGTTGCAAGGGCACGTTTTTCCCAAGGCTCAGTGTCTCGTAGGTCCTGCGTTTCTCTGGCGGGCTGGGTGGCATGCTTTTTTCTTTAGCAGTAGCGCTGGAGAGCTGTCACCTTCAGAATCTGTACATCTGATATTTCTTAGGTGGGAAAAAGCTGAGCCTCAGCCGAATGCACCCATAGTGTGATTCTCAATGCAGAATTAACACTCAGGATGTTTGGTTCTTGTTTTTGTCTTGCAGGAAGCAGTGGCAGGAGCTGCAGTTCTGGGCACTTTGGCAACCCCTGGGCTGGTGTCTCCAGCCCTGACTCTGGCCCAGCCCTTAGGGGCGTTGCCGCAGGCCGTAATGGCAGCACAAGCACCCGGAGTCATCACAGGTACGTTTACTCTTGCGTGCGTCCCAAGGCAGGGTTCTACAGCTGGAGTCACAGCTAGGGACAACTGGAAGGTGAAATCCTGCAACCTGCCCTGCTTTGCCAAGAACTTTTATTTTTTCATTTGTGTAGCATAGCAGGAATTTATTTTGGCATAGAATAGATACAACAGGGACGTGCACGTCACAGCAGGGATGCGTGGCGCTCCAGTGAAAATCTGGATAGCTGTTACTCGGTGCAAAGCCCTGCACTCTGGCTCCCTTCTGGGCAAGTGTGTGATGCATGTATGGAGTGCGTACGGCCTGTATGCTGGCTACGTTGCTGCTCATGTCTCCCTGGTCGTTACGGGTGCAGGGCAAGTAAAACCATCTAGATTCCGTGATCCTCCTTATCACTGGCTGGTGTGTACCCAAATGTTGCAGAGCATCAGTTCTTTATGCTACAGAGTTTGTACTCTTACAGGTGTAACCCCTGCCCGGCCTCCCATTCCTGTCACTATTCCACAAGTGGGAGTTGTGAATCCTATCCTGGCTAGTCCCCCAGCACTGGGCCTGATGGAGGTCAAAAAGGAGAAGGAGGAAGAGGAGGTATTCCAGGAGTCGGAGAGGCCGGAGATGCTGAGTGAACAGGAACACATGAGCATATCTGGCAGCAGTGCCCGGCACATGGTGATGCAGAAATTGCTCCGTAAACAGGAGGTGAGTGCAATGTGGTTGCCTTGAGCTGGTGGTACTTGTCAGCACATGAGACTGCTGGGTTCAGTGTGGTGGAGCTGTGCAGTTTCGTACGTGGTCCAGGCTTCCTGCAGCATACATGCCCACAGAGCTCGTGTGGGACTCCAAAGGCTCCCTGCTTGTGATGGTGCTTGTTCTGCCTTCGGGGTCTTCTCAGTTTCTCTGAGGGTTCAGACCAGTTGCTAGGCCAGAAGGGGCTTGGATAGCAGGTGTGTCTGATTAAACTGTATGTTTTTCTTAACATCGTTGAAGCAAATCATGATGGTCTTTTGGCTTTTGATAGAAGAAGTGAGACTGGCACCTGCTCGGGGGCGATCTGTTCCAAACTATTGAGTCTATCCTTTCCCCACAACCTTTTACTGTAGGATGAAACTCTGAGGCGTTTAGAACCCAAAATTTCACAGCAGTTACAATGAGAAGGAGGAAGAATGAATGATAGAAGAAGTCAGAACATTAAACAGAGCAATAGATTCATAGATTTTTTTTGGGGGGGTGGTCTTGGAAGGGGCTGTACTGATAATCTCATCAGGCTTCTTGTTTGGCCATGACCAGAGGTTTGTTCCTCTCCATGATTGAGCTTCCTATCTGACATGCAGGTTTCCTGAGCTCTGACACGGAATTGACGATGTTTCTTCCCTGATTGCTAAATAGGGGTAACGCTGACATGCATTTCCTAAGGGAGGACACAGAGGAGCTCACCAGTGAGCGTTCTCCTTTACTTTCAAAGGGTTTGTAATTTTAAATACATCTTCGAGCTTCTGACTTAGCAGCCAGTTTTCCTTTGCCACAAGCACCTTTCCCAAAGAAGCCAATTCATTTGGCATACTTGCTTGAAAAAACTTCAGCAGTGTTGGAAGAGTCTTAAACTGCTCTGTTCTCGAAGCTGCGTAGCGTTCCCAGCCTGTACGTCTCTGCTGTTCTCGCTGTTCTCTTAGTGGGCCCTTAAAGGCAGTTCCCCAGCCATGGGAATACCAGCTGGAACAACGGCACGGAGCCTGAAGCACTGTCTGGGAGGAAGGGATGTGGTAGTGCTGGGTGTAATGCACAAAAACAGAGGCTGCCCACAGCAGTGGTGGAGTCTTCATCCTTGGAGGCATTTGGAAGTCAATTGGACGTGGTTCTGGGCAACCCTAGGTGGCCCTGCTTGAGTAGGGGAGCGTGGACTGGGTGACCTCCAGAGGTCCTTTCCATCCTCAGCCGTTCTGTGATACAGAGACGTGCTGGGGCACAAAAGGGCTTGATGAAGGAATGCATGTGAGAGGGGTGGCACGGGCACTTGACGGACTTGTATGCCATTATCCCCTGTGACAAAGGTACCCGGTCAGCCGCTGGTTGTCGGAGGAGCGAAAGACCTGGTTAATCATTCTGCTGTGTTAGAGATGAGGAGAAACTTTCAAAATGATACAAGGTGGTGGTGTTGAAGGTAAGAAAGCAAAAAATGACTGGATAGGAATAGCACAAGAAAAATTAGAGAGGTCTCCAGGTCACGTGTGCTTCAAAGACGTGTCTAAGGAAAGCTGAAGAGATGGCACAGAGCTTTCCTGAGCGAGGCCAGCCACAACACAGCTGCCAGTGAATGAGATCTTCTGGTGCCTGGGAAGAAAATGTACTGATTTATCTCTTGAGAACTTGGGACATTGTTGGTTTCATGCAATATGCATGTAATGACAGAGCACTGGAATATCTGGTGGTGCTCAGGCACGCTGCATAGTCCGATGTGGCTCTGGAAGTTTGTCCTCAGTGTCTCGTAGGTGTATTAATTCATTTGTCTTGACCTTCTCTCTGCAGTCCACTGTGATGGTGCTTCGCAACATGGTGGATCCAAAGGACATTGATGACGACCTGGAGGGAGAAGTGACAGAAGAATGTGGCAAATTTGGGGCTGTAAACAGGGTCATCATCTACCAGGAGAAGCAAGGAGAAGAGGAGGATGCCGAGATCATTGTCAAGATCTTTGTGGAGTTCTCCATGGCGTCAGAGACTCACAAAGCCATTCAGGCTCTGAACGGGCGCTGGTTTGCAGGAAGAAAGGTGGTGGCAGAGGTTTATGACCAGGAGAGATTTGATAACAGTGACCTGTCGGCATGAACTCTACTTGAAAGACTTTGCCCCCGCCCCCTTTGCCTGTCTTTTTTTTTTTTAGCCATGTGTAAAGAACGCCCCAGGGTGGGCCCGGATCTCTGTGATGTACTTGTAGTTTGGATAAAAGCGCAAGGAAAGCCAGTGTGCATCCGTGTGTGTGTTCCAGGGCCGGCAGCTCCCGGCCCGCGCTGGCACACCTGCAAGAGGGTTGGTGCCTGTGCTGCTGCCGTGCGCTGCGCTCGCTTCAGAAGCACTCGGGTGAAGATCCCACTGCACCTTTCAGGGGCTGGAGTAGCAGTTGTCTTCAGCGATGGGCCATAAACGGTGGGAATGGAGGAGGGCCTCCCTTCATGAAGTGTTCCAGCAGCACTCGGGGCTTATTAACAACGAGGAGAGCAGCGTGGGTGGTGCTGGGAGGGAGCTTTCCTGCTGAGGACCTGCATGTGGAGCCTGGGCTCAGGAACCAGACACGGATCAGAGCCCAGAACTGAAGGAGCTGGGCCTTTCTGGAGTGTTCACATCAGGTTTGTCCTGGTAGCGTAGTTCAGACCCCACCGTTTATTGGTGGGTCAGTCACCCTTACTGGTCCTTCCTAACGTGCCGAAAGAGGAGCAGCGGGTCCGGCTGCAGGCGGCACCGGCGGGTGAAGGGGGGGGGCAGTGTTGATCTGCAGCACCTGAAGTGCTTTATGAAACGAGCATCTCGCCCTGGTGCTGCGGGCAGTGATACTGGGAACACGCCGTGCCTGATGGGAAAGATGGGGTTTGGGTTTTGTGGAGCACTGAAAGCTTTAGTAATATCTCCAAAGCTTCAGTGCCTTTATTTTAGTAGTCTTTCTGCCTAGCTAACGAGTAGGAACAGAATTAGCTCATGTTAATTACTCTGAATACTTCATGCAAGGGGCCACTGCGTTGCTCGTTATGCACAACTGGGACGCAGCACGGAGCCGAGGAGAATTAGTTCAGTTTGGATACTCAGATGAAGAACCATCTCAAAGGAACTTCAGAGAATGCTGAGCTGAGCCTGCAGCTGAGGGCTGCTTCTAAGCTGGGAGATGTTTTTAAAATTAAATTTTTGTCTTTTGTTTCAACCACTCAAGAACCCTTCTTCTCTTGTAGGTCAGAAATTTGTGTTTGCAGTTTAACTTTATTTGTGATTAATCTTTGTTTACTACTTTCTGTACTAATATTGCCTGTAAGCTTCAAGAGCCTGTCTTCTTCCCTGGTCTTATACCCATTCCAAGTTAACAGCAAGCCCGTCCCTTTCAGCTTGTGTTTTCATAGCCACAGTTTCTTGGGATCATAGAATCATAGAATCGTTAGGGCTGGAAGGGACCTTCAAAGGTCATCTAGTCCAACCCCCCTGCAAGGAACAGGGATATCTCCAACTAGATCAGGTTGCTCAGGGCCTCATCCAACCGGGCCTTGAACATCTCCAGGGATGGAGCATCCACCACCTCGCTGGGTAACCTGTTCCAGTGTTCTACCACTCTCATAGTAAAAAATTTTTTCCTAATATCCAACCTGAATCTACCTCCCTCTATTTTAAACCCATTACCCCTTGTCCTATCACAACTGGCCCTCCTGAACAGCCTCTCCCCATCTTTCCTGTAGGCCCCCTTGAGGTACTGGAAGACCGCTAGAAGGTCACCCCGGAGCCTCCTCTTCTCCAGGCTGAACAGCCCCAACTCTTTCAGCCTGTCCTCATAGGAAAGGTGCTCCAGCCCTCGCATCATCTTCGTGGCCCTCCTCTGGACCCTCTCCAACTGGTCCATGTCCTTCTTATGTTGGGGGCTCCAGAACTGGACGCAATACTCCAAGTGAGGTCTCACGAGGGCAGAGTAGAGGGGGAGAATCACCTCCCTTGACCTGCTGGCCACGCTTCTCTTGATGCAGCCCAGGATGCGGTTGGCCTTCTGGGCCGCAAGAGCACATTGCCGGCTCATATTGAGCTTCTCGTCCTCCAGTACTCCCAAGTCCTTCTCCTCAGGGCTGCTCTCGATCCATTCTCCGCCCAGTCTGTATTTGTGCCTGGGATTGCCACGACCCAGATGTAGGACCTTGCATTTGGCCTGGTTGAACTTCATGAGGTTGGTACGGGCCCACCTCTCCAGCCTGTCGAGGTCCCTCTGGATGGCATCCCTCCCTTCCAGCGTGTTGACAGCACCACACAGCTTGGTGTCATCGGCGAACTTGCTGAGGGTGCACTCCATGCCACTGTCCACGTCACTGACAAAGATGTTGAAGAGGGCCGGGCCCAACACGGACCCCTGAGGGACGCCACTCGTGACCGGTCTCCACATGGACATCGAGCCGTTGACCACTACTCTCTGAGTACGGCCATTGAGCCAATTCAGGATCAGCTTCCCCTTTCCCTGGTCGTCTGTCCCAGCAGCCCTTCTTCGTGTTCGTTGGCTTGAACGTCCTTTTTCTTGAAAGTAGTTGGTGAGGCCTGCTGAACATAGGGTGTAAGGGCATTCTTCTGTTCGTACCTGTGCTGCAAGTGCACCATCCCATGCCACCTGTGATCCCATGGGCCTCTCACAGCCACAGCAGACTGGTAGCTCCCAGTCGCCCCAGTTTCACAATTCAGAGCAGCTGCTGTGCTGCTTTTGTTTGTGATGCAGGAGAAGATTCACTGCTTTTAATTGTTGCAGAGTTCTGTTATTCCTGCTAAAGAAAACCAAAGCGCTTCTCCCAGGACTTAGTTGCTCTGTCTAGCTTCTATTTTCTGCTGTTTGCTCCTGTTGTGTTGGCTGGATTTAGGAGTGGAGAGACTGCCCCAGAAGTTCCCTTGTGGTGGTAATGGTTTGAGAAACCAAAGTGGCTAAAAGTTGATGCGAGGTGAGAGCACAGATTAAAGAGTGACAGCCTGAGTGTTGATCAACAAGTTTTTGTGCACCATCAATCTTACTTTGCTGACAAGGTGGTATTTGATTAAAGTAACTTCATAAATGTCTTGACGAGTCGAATGGCTGGCAGAAGATCACCTGTCTTGGCTTCTGTGTGGCCTTTGACACGGTCCTCCACACGTCCTCGCAAGTAAATGGGGAGAGACGGGGTCGAGGGGCTGTGCTATTAGATGGACAAGGCTGGATCCCACAAAACGTGGGCAATCCTGAGTGGGCTTTTTGCAGAAGCAGCCTCAGCGTCGGGAAACCTTGCTGCATGGCTCCACACCGACGGACTTCATCCTGGATTCGCAGCCCTACATTGGGAAGAGAACCGTGCTCATCTCGTTAGGATTCAGGCACAGGTCTGCAGCAATTGCCTGAAAGACACAAGGCGGCGAATCCTGTCCCAGTCTGTCCCAGTACGCCATCCTGGGGTCTGTGTGGTTAGGGACGCTGATCCTGGCTGATGATGGAACTGCGTGAGCTGCGGTGTGTCGCAGAGGCCCGTACGGATCTTGAAGCAGAGTGTCTGCCAGTACCAGAACGGCGGGAACAGAACCGGATCTGAGCTGGGATGCTCTCCTGCCTTCCCTACGGCAGCTGCACAAACTATGGAATAGCCGTGTCTGGTGGCAGCTGCCAGAGGAGGCTCCAGCTGTTAATGAAAATGTCCCAGACGTGTTTGGGGTAAGGATGAAACCTTTTTGCCGGAGTGCTGGGGCTTACAGGCTGGGCCCGACCTTTTCTGATCCCTAAAGGAAGCAGCATTGGTGGGAGCAGAGGCCAACAGGCTGCTCCAGATGGGCCTTCTTCGTGCCTTTGCTCTGCACCACCAGTTCCTCATCGGCAGAGGGGCCGGAAACCTCAGCGCTCGTGCGACCGTGGGTCTCCCCTGTGGGCCCAAAGGCTTTAGAGAGGACACGGCTTCAGTGGCAGTGGGAAAACCGCTGCGCCGCAGCAGCCGGTGCCCGCGGTGCGGGGGTGGTGCCCGCGGTGCCGAGTTGGATCATTTCAGCGTAACAGGAAAAAGGGAGCTGGCGAGCTCCTGCACCCTCTGCTGAGAGATCTCTCCCCCCTCTGCAGGACTGCCTCCCCGAAAAACAGGGCTTGGGGTCTGACCCCGATGGATACGGGTGCTGGAGTAACCTCAGCCAGGTATTCTGTTATTTCGGGAGACTTTCATCTGAATTCATCTTAAACTGGTTCCAGCCATTCCTGTACCTGTCACTCCTGTTTCTCCCACCCCACCCTACCCCAGCTCTTGAAACGTCTTTTCCCGAGTCCGTCGCCTTTAGGAGCGAGTGCTCGGGCGGGAGAGAGCCGATCCCGGGCCGAAATCCGGCACACGTGCCCCTCAGGACAGAGCCGCGCACCGCTGGTGTTTTCTTGGCCAGGGCCCGAGTTTCAGGGCCGTAGCCCGTGCGATGCTGTTCCTGTTCCAGTTCCTGCTGATGATTTGTGTGCGAGTTTACAATCTAAATCCTGTGGGTTACTGGTGTGTTCCTGTGTAGCAGGTGAGCAGAAGAGACCAAATAATTTGGGAAGTAGCAGTCTGAAGCAAAATAGGGACACAAGAAGGTTTTTCAGTATCTCGTTGATGCTTGGACAGACCATCTGTCCACGTCATCTTCATTCCAGGTAAATGGTTCAACTTTCAGTTGGAGGTAAAATCCGGATTTGTCAGCGTTTTCCTGTATGTGCCGTCTCGCGTGTGGATGTTCAGCTGTATGGCTGTTGGGCTGAGGCACAGCCAGACTGGCAGGACTGGATGTTGCCAACAGGGTCATGAGTGTCCCACTCTTCCAACAGAGCCTGACAAGGACAGAGGACTGGGCAGTACTGGAGAAGCTCAGTTAGCGTGGATGCTTCTGAGACGACAGTCCTTTATCTGTAGCTAAACACAAAGGTAGTCGGAGTAAACGGAATTTACAGCCAAAGATTTTTTTTTTTTTTTTTTTGGTATGAGCTAATTACCAGGCTTTTCACTGGCACATCTGTGGAGAGTTACTACCAAAGCAGTCCGTCCATCTTTCCTGACAATCCCTGCGTGGATCTCTGACACACAGGTCCTGAAGCAGAGCTTCAGCTTTGTCCTCTCTGTTCCCGTTGATGTTAGACCTCTCCGTGATGATACTTCTTTCCTGGAAAGAGCTGGTGCGGTGCTGCCGGCGAAGATCTCTCTCTCGCACATGCATGTTGCACTGGGAGAACCTTTATCTCCTCTTGGATCCAACCGGTAACTCCTGGGGACTGCTGCAGAGGGACAGGAGCCGTGAAGCTGTGGGTCTTCCTCTTCTCCTCGACCTGCCTTCCTTCACCTCGCAGTCATTTCCCCACAGTGTCCGTAGAATGCCTGGGCACTTGGCTCGTTTTCCATAAACGGGACTGTATCACCTGAGCTTGCACGAGTTCTCCCAGTGCCCAGCCCTGGCTTTCTGCAGAAGAAAGCAAGTGGACTTGCACCGAGTGCCAGCTTTACTGTTCAGGGAAAGGGCCCGTCCTGCCCGCGGCGGTGGCTGTGCAGATCCCACACAAAAGCGTGGAGCCAGGCAGGCACGGAATGAATGTGCTTCAGATGCCAGCAACTTACAGGCAAAGGTTTTCCTGAGTTAGAGGCTGTGTCAATCCACGCGCCGCTCGCTAAATCCCAGTTTCTGGGGCATCGTGCCGTGCTGGACGTGGTGAATCTCTCATCCCTCTGGGATCATGTTCCACTGAAGCAGTCAAGGGCGGCTGTCGTCGGACCCCTCCGTGCACAGCTCCGTTTCTCCCGCTGTCCTTGGCCCTCTGCCAGTTGGCTCGGAAGCAGAAGTACTTCTAAGGCTTTTCAGAAAATAATTTTTTTTCCCTGAGCCTGGTTCAATGAGTTCCTGCTGAAGCTGTTGTAGATGCTTCCATGGGTGATAGATCTGGCAACGTTCGGGGGGTTCTGAGGCTGAAAGAAGAGAGTAAATGCCAAACCGGCGGGTGCAGGGCAGCAGTCCGCAACAGGGAGAACTGAGCGGCCGTTTTCAGGACACACGTTGGGTCCGAGCTTCCCGACGAACCTGTCATGCAATGAAACCGCGTGGCAAAGCGGGTGCAGTGTTCCAGGGAAAACAGAACACGAGTGGCTTGGAACGCGGGGCAGAGCAGCCATTTCCTTGCGCAACAGTGTCCGCTCTGCAGCGGCTGAGCATCCGAATACCATGAGCTGTGGTCACAGAAAACTGGTCGTCTCCGAAACTTGGTCCTGCAGCTGAAGACAGCACCACACAGAGAGGGGGACATGGCTGTGGCGGGACTTTTCCAGTAATCCTTGGTAAGCTTTATCCTCTGGTTTGCGAGTCTGTGTGTGTTAGTGCTGATTCAGCACCAGACCCTTCCTGAGGTGGGCTGGTGGAACCCTGACAGCAGGAGGCAGGAGCACCCGGCACAGCAGATGGAGCAAGAGAAGCTTCCACAGAAAATAGTTTCCTCCTTTACATGTTAGGGAAGACAGGTGTCCAGAGGAAAGCACATCAAGTCCTTGATTTGTTGGGACTCAGTCGGGCTCAGCGGCATCTCCACCTCTCAGTGGTTTGGAAGAGGAGCAGTGTTAGGTGCCTTCGGAGCTTCCGTACCTGCGCGCCTACAGACGCTGCCCTGTCGGGGCACCTGCTGTCAAATGGCTTCCGTGGCTCAAAGGCCTCGCAGAATTTTTGCTCTACCTTGAGGATTTTAATTCTTTAGTAAAACCATTTTCTTCCCACTTACAGAGCCCAGTATCAAAACGAAGTTAGTACTGGGAAGATTCATAGATTCATAGATTTCTAGGTTGGAAAAGACCTTAGAGATCAAGATGTGCAGAGTGCACGTTCTTAAACGCTGAGATTTACAGATAGATTTTTCCCAACTTGCCCAAGTTGGAAACCTGACATTAGCAGCCAGTTTCATACCTGCTCTGGTTTCACATCTTCATTTGGCTTAGACGGGTCCGTTTCTGGTCTTACCCTTACTCGTGCGCTTCCATAGAATATGATTTCTTGCTATTATTAGTGCTTTCATAGGCTAGATGAATCAAATTTATAAAATCTGCTTCCTTAAGAGTTTTCAGTTATTCTGGTGGTTCTAGAAGGCAGTCTGAACAGGAACACAATTTATAAGCTCTTTTTTTTTTCTTGAACTAGAAGTGACCAGAACGTCGGCATGTCAGATGTCCCCAAGTACCTGTGTGACCAGTTGCTCACCTGTCTGCTGTCACTGGATACATCCCAACAGTCCTCGTCATCTCGGGTCCCTCACAGGCACCCTTTTTGGGGTGCTTTCTGTCCTGGGTGAATTGTTTCTGTTTCTCCTACGTCATGTCTAACCTGTGAGCTTATGCGCAGCAGAAATGATTGTTCTTTGTTTCTGAGATAACCTTGCACTTGTGCTGAAGTTTAGGCAGATCTATTAGTGAAACCGGCTTCGCAATATCACAGTTTTTGTTTTGTTGTGCTGCTCCTCTGTTTTCTAGGAGACGTAGCTGGGACATTCCTGTGTTTTGGTGGGAATGCTACGAGCCGGTCCTAAAACTTAAATCTCATCTTTCTATTTCCTGATGGCTGATTCGTCATCTCTCTTACAGTCCCTGTAGTCACACACATTTTTTTTCCTTGCTAGTTTCGTGATTTCTGTTGGGGTGCTACGCCAACTGAGGCATCATACCACTCAGTACTTTTGCCCAGAAAAAAAAATTAATGTGGTGTGATTTCTCCATGGTAGAATACACTGCAATTGAGGCAAATGAAAGATTAATGAACACAAATGTTTAAAAATTCCTTCCTTCAGAGTTTCACAGCCATGGCCCATTACCAACAGTGAGGCTGAAGGGCCCTGCAGTTGTTTGGTACCTCTCCCCTCCGTCTGCTCTTCCCGCGTGCCAGTGCCCTCACCCTTCTGCTTGCTGCAGAAACGGTTCTGCCTCTGCAGCATGAGGAAAGCAGAGGACACAGGAGGAGCCCGTGTACTGCCTGGGGTTGGTTGGTGTCCAGGGCTGTTCCTGGGGTGCTGGGCTCTGCCCAGCGTTGCACAGTGTGTGTGTGAAGAGATGCCACATCTGAACAGCGAGAAATGAACAATTGATCTCTAAAAGTTTTACTGTGAGATAAATGTCCGCTCTAAGAGCCGGCGTGGAGCTGGAGACCTGTGTGCAAGGCAAAACCAGCTGGGACAGCATCTCCTTTGGAGAGGAGATGAGCGTAATGACCGGGTGACACAGCTGGGCTGGAGGTGGGAAAGGGAGAGGTGACAAATGAGCAGAAGTAACTGGGCACCAAAGACGGAGTGGTAAAGGGCCTGGGAAACGGTGAGAGCAATGCCGGGTGAGAACAAGGAGGGCTGCATTGTCCTGTGGACAACTCGGAGGTAACAGCTTTACGTTTTGTTGCAAAGCAACACCTGGGGCGGTGTCCCGGGACGGAATGCACGTGCGGATGTTGAGCCTGTCGTCTCGGCGGTGCCCTCCCGTCTGCGCGGGGAGATGGGCGCTGATGCTCTTCGGTTCTCCTTCTGCAGCACTTGCTTTACAAGCCCGTCGTGTCTCCCTCGGCCCGCGTCCCTTTGTGTGCGGGCATTGTTGGAGCTCCGAAGCCTCCTCCATGCTCTGCCTGCCTTCCTGCGCTTTCGGCGGACTGAAGGAGAAGCGCTGATGCCTCGCGGAACTTCACGGGGGCACAGGGTTTTTTTTCCAAAGTATTTTCCTAATATCTCGCAGTATAAACTGGATAAGAGTGAATTGGGGGGGGGGGGGGGGTGTTATTTGGGAAACCATCACGGCTCTGACCGCGGGTGAAACCTGGGACGCTTTTGCCTTCGGATGCCGCTTCTCACGCGTGAGGACCGCGAGCCGCCGGGGCGGGTGTCGCCGGGCGGGTGTCGCTCCGGCACCGCCTTCCGCAGCGCCCGGTGCCGCCCGCAGAGCCGCCCCCCCCCCCCCCGGCGGGCACGGCCCCCCCGCCCGGCGCGGGGCACGGCGGGAGCGGGCTGCGCTTCCCAGGGACGCTCGCGGGGGGCGGGGCGGCCCCAGCACCGACCGGCAGCGGCGGGCCCCGGCGGCGGCGGCGGGCAGGCCCGAGGGGCGGCGCGGAGCCGGGCCGGGGCGCAGCCGGAGAGCGGAGCCGCAGCCGCCGCGGAGCGCCCGCCCCCCCCCCCCCCCCGCACATCCGGGCCCTCCCTCGGGCACGGCCCTTCCCGGCGCGGCGGCTCCCGCCGCGGGCCGAGCGCGGCCGAGCCCCGGCGCGATGCTGCGCTGCATGCCGCCGCTCTGGCGCTGCAACCGGCACGTGGAGGCGCTGGACCGGCGGCACTGCTCGCTGCAGGCCGTGCCCGAGGAGATCTACCGCTACAGCCGCTCGCTGGAGGAGCTGCTGCTGGACGCCAACCAGCTCCGCGAGCTGCCCAAGGTGAGGCCGCGGCCCGCCGCGGGCCTCCGGCGCTCGGCCGCGGGGCCCCGCAGAGGCCTCGGTCCGCTGCGGCCCGGGGAGCGCGGCCGCCGCCCGGCCCCGCCGGAGGCCGCTCTCGGCGGCCCGTGAGCGGGGGCGGCGGGCGCTGCTGCCCCGGCCTACCGGCCCGCGCCTCCCGGCCGCGCCGCTTCCCTCCGCCGCGACCGCGGTGGGGAGCGCGGCTGCCGGAACCGGCGGGGCCGGGAGTCCCGGGGGGGGAGCGGCGGCCGCGGGCGCTCGGGGGCGCGTTGGGGTCCCGGGGCTCCCGCCCGCCGGGGAGAAGCGCGTTAGGGCAGCGAGCCGCCCGTGAGCCGCCCGCGAGGGTTTGCGAGCTCCGGTTTAGCCCGTGACCCGCGGAAGGTGCCGAGTGCGTTCGGTAAAAGCCGTCGCGGGGCTTTGCGCGTATTTCCCGGGAGTTCAGCCTCTGCCTGCGACTGGAAGCGCTTTCCAGTACGGAAAGGGGCTGCAGGAAAGCTGGGGAGGGGCTTGTTACAAGGGCGTGTAGTGACAGGACACGGGGCGATGGCTTTGAACTGGGAGAGGGGAGATTTCGATGGGATCTGAGGCAGAAATTCTTCCCTCTGAGGGTGCTGAGGCACTGGCACAGGTTGCCCAGAGAAGCTGTGGCTGCCCCATCCCTGGCAGTGTTCCAGGCCAGGTCGGATGGGGCTTTGGGCACCCTGGTGCAGTGGAGGGTGTCCCTGCCCATGGCGGGGGGTTGGAACTGGGTGGTCTGTGAGGTCCCTTCCAACCCAAACCATTCTGTGATTCCTCCACGGCTCCGTTCGGCCGCAGAGGCACCGGGGACGAGGCCGCAGCGTGGTGCCAGGCGCTGCCATGGTTCCTCCATGGAAGCAGAGCACTGGAGATGGGCTCAGCAGGCAGCTGCCAGGTGGGTGCAGGCACCCTGGGCAGGAGCCCTGGGCACAGGCCGAGCGCTTGTGCCTGCGCCCTGCGGTGCCACTCCGCAGGGACCCAAACGGTCACGTTCCTGTTCTGCCGGGTCAGCTGGAGCACGGGATGCTGCAAACAGGAACTGGAATTTGAACCTGCCTCTCAGGAGGGAGAAGGCCTTGAGATGTTACTGGGCTGCGGGGTATTCTGCAGGAAGTTTTACCGCGTATCCCTGCAGAAATTGTACCATTTTAAAAAAGTTTAGTTGAGCATTACCTGAGCCAGAGAGAGAAAGGATTTGGCTGTAGCTTGTTTGTATAGGTGCTTGTCAATGAATATCCACCAAGTCACCTTTTTATTTAAAAAATTGAGAAATAGGTGATTGTTTTTTGTTTTAGAGTCTCTCGAGTTCTGGACGTGTTATGAAATTTGCCATGAAATCTGGGAAACGAATCACTGTACAACCCAAAACTTGTTTTTGATTCAGGCCAGAATAATTTGGTTCAGTTTTGTTAAACCGCTCAATTTATGCATTCCTACCTAAGCAGATTCTCTTGCATCGGAACGGCAGATCTCCTGATGTCTCCAATATTTTTGCATTCTCTCTTTCCTGCTTGTCTTCCTTCGGATCACTGCGAGCCAGGCTGCTGTGAGATTCGGTTGTGAGGGCACGTCGTTTGGTTATGGAGTCACCGGTGTGGTACTCTGTCAGCTCTCTTCCATCGTGTAGCGTGGGATCTTGTTATGCTTTAGACGGGGATATTTCTCAAACTGCTGGAGAACGTGTGTTATAGGCAGGTCAGGGCCCACGAATGAGCAGAGGAGGCTGGTTGCGACACACCTGCAGCGAACTTCCCGGTCCGTGTGGTGTTCAGCTCCTTCGTGTCCTGCCGAGCACAGTCCTACCTTCTGTTTACATGGAACCCCTTTGGACTGGCTTTGGTTTGCTTTTGAAGAGCACCTTTTGGATTATAAATGCAATGTTTTATTCACTCTGTGGTCAGATAGGTATCATCCTGTCTGAGGAAGCAGGTGCTGCGTGTCTGTCCTAAGCACTGTGCCTCCTTCCTCGTGTCACCCAGAGAGCTTCTGTTGGTGACCGCTGTTGTTTAACTCCAGCTCCTACGTCTGTCTGGCTTGGGAGCATCAGAGCTCCTGCTGTGACCTATCCTGGGATCATGGGTTCCTCTCTGGTGTTTGAGTTCCCCAAAATTTTTAGACTCTTCTGGCAAAGAATTATTAGAAAAACAATAGAAATTATTAGAAAAACAAATGTCTAGTCTCGAAAGGGAGGCAGTAATGTCAGAAGAGATACAGAGAATGGGGAGCAGAAAATGGCATGATCAGACCCACTGTGCAACAGCTTTTGCACAAGGAATATGAACGTTTACAAGATCTCTTCAATCTGTCTGGAAAAGCTAGTGCCATTCCTCCATCAGATGGCAGAGGTCTGGAGCATCAGAAACGTCCTGGAGAGAGTGAACAGGGAGCAACTGACCACTGTGGCTTCCTGCACCAGGGCTGGAGGGCATTAAGCAAAACCAGAAAGGGGTCAGTTCAGAATAAGTTAAATATTTTTTCATGCAAAATGCAGTGAAGCTGAAGTGTGGAACTACTTGCCATATGATGTAACGGATGCTCAAAGTTTACATGAGCTCAGGAAAGAAGTGGACCAGTTTGTGAGAGAGCAAACATCCACAAATGAGTATATATAGATACAGTCTTGCTTGTGCTGTGTGTCCCAGGAGAGACTTAGAGGAAATTCTGTTCTGGACTCGCTGTGCTGCCACTCTTCTGTACCAAGTACTGTCTGCAGCTGCGGTGGGCTTTGCCCAGTGGTGACGGGGCTCAGCCCATCCCTCAGTGCCCCCTCCCTCCGAAGCCAGGTGTGTCGGATGCATACAGGTGTGGAACAGGAGGGGAAACAAGCAGAGCACCCCTGAGTGCCAGCTGCTCTTGAAAAAAGCCAAGGAGCTGGTGGATGCTGCCTGCCCAAAGATGCTGTGCCCTGGAGTCGTGGCGGGGAGAGTGAGCAGAATTGGGCCCCACAGTCTTTCCCCTTTCCAGCCCCTCACCAAGTTTCCTCCAGCTGGTGCCGTGGGTGGTCTGGAGGCAGCTGATAAGGAGATCTGCGGTTTGGTGGGATGAGGATGTGAGGTTAGATCCACCTGCAGTTTGACCAGTGTGTGTCCTCATGGTTTGTGCTGATAGAACTTACCTGAGCAGTGGAGAGGTGCGCTGTCTGGTTCCAGGCATGGAAATCACGCGCGGGAAGGGCGTTCCGTATGGATAGGGACAGATGCCTAACGTAGCGGTAAGAATCGGCGTGTTATCTAAGGTGGGTATGGGATGAAAATTGAATATAAATTGCCTTTCCTCCAGGGAAGGAGAGGACAGCAGTACTCGATTTGGGCACGTTTTCCCTGAGGGAGGGCGATGGCAGAGGTCTGTGGTCGAGGTGAGGAGGATGCTTTCCAGTTGGGCCGCGCTTCATGGAAACACGCCTTTTGCGTGAGAGAGAGAGACCGGGAGGAGTATCGTGCGTGCCATGAAGGAAGGTGGGAGGAAAGGGTTAAGTGTGCTTGTTTCACAGAACGGGGCTGCCTGTACCCCTTCCTTGGGAGAAGAGTTTAAAGGACTACTGAGGGGAGAGCAGCAAATGGAGATCAGTCAGAAAAAAGAGAACGAGAGAGTACCTGTGGTCTTTGGTCGCAAGTTTGACCGGAGTGAGTTTGTTTTTAAGGGCTCAAGCAGGATTTTTGGGCAAGGCTTCCATGCGGAGGTGATTTTTGAAGCAAAACAACCGAGGGATGGCCGGCTTTCGGAAAGGTCATCTTGTTTTACAGTTGGCAAACAACTTCCCTCGAAAATGTTTGAATTTATCTGAGTCCTGTGGGTTTTCTTCCCTAGTACCCACTGCCAGGCCACCCCTGTCTGACGTGCTTTTGTTTGTCTCTATTCCGCTCGTTCCGGAGTCCGGGAACACTGGCTGTCTCTTTCTGTAGCACCATTTTCTTCTGCACCAGAGCTTCCCACGTCCCCTCCATGCTGCCTCTTTGCTCTTGATCTGATTAGATGACCTGCCTGCCTCCTGGCCCTTCTGGGTTACCCCACCGCGCTCTCCTCAGCTCTCCCTTCCGAGCTGTAGGAGTGAACGCTTCTTTCTCCCCGTCCTGCGGTGCCGAATACTCTTGTGTCTGCTCTTGCTTCTTTTTCCTTTGTCCCGTGTGGAATCTCGCCTGTTTTGAGTCCAGATTTTTCATTATGGTGGCTATACTCGGGTCGTTTGAAGTGGAGATTAAATCTGTGTTAGCAGCATCTGCTGCCTTCTTGCAGGGCTTTGCTGCCAGGGTGATACAGCATGATTTAATGGAAAATGAGAAACTCCATTTGATAAGTTTCCCCGTGCTCTTCACCAAGAGTGTCTGAATTTCAGAGGAGGAAGGGCCTTGCCCTGTGCTGACTCCTGCTGTACCTGGCTTGCAGAAAGTGATTTCTGCAGGACTGTGAGCGTGTGGCACGCTGCATCAGCAGGATAAATACCGGGTCCTTCGGCTGGGGGTGTAGGTTTCAAGGATACAGCCTGCTAAATCATTGCACTAGAGCTGCAAAATCCACCTGACTCATTTAGTCCACTCTCCGTGAGCGCTTCAGAGGTGCAGGTCTCACCAGAAAGGAATGAACGCAGTCTGGAATTTGGAGGAGGAATTTGGAGGTGGTGGACGAGGCTGGTCACAGCCCAGGAGTGGAGTGTGATCAACAGGGATCCAGAGGCTCTTGCTGGGTTTTCAGAGGAGCACTTAGGTTTGGTGTAGGGGAAGGCAAGAGGGAGAGGCTGGAAGAAACCTGGGTGGAGCAGAGCTTGTAGGACCTGGTGGAGGAAGAAGAGAGGGTGGAGCTGAGTAGGGACTGAAAAAAGTCTGTGTGGAGGAGGGAGGAGACCTCTCCTCTGTGTCAGCAGGAGCGTGCAGAGGGATGTTCTGCTGGAAGCGTACCTGGGTCGGAAGTGCAGTGAGGTTGGGGCGGGCTGAGGGATCACGCAGAGAGGGCCAAAAGGAGGAAACGAGAGTGCCAGCTTGGATGCCAAGGGTTTGAGCAGTGGTGGTGCCCAGGAGGCAAGCCCATGGGATGTCTCATGCAGGGGCTGCAGTTTCTCTGCTTTGCTTTTTCCTTGCCAAAGCTCCCGTGACAAATCGGGTCCAGTCCAGAAAAGTGTTTTTTTCTGCTGCCCGGTGAGCTGTTATTAGTTTGCACTGGAAGTTATGAGAGATGGACACCTGGCTGGAGCAGCAGGGCGAGGAGGCCTTTTGGGTCCGGTGCAGATTCCCTCCTGTCCTGGCTTGTTGCTATTTGTGTCTTGGCAAGGCCGTTTCCAGGCTGGTAGCAACAGTCTGGGATTCAGCCGTTCCTCCGGTTCGGCTGCCATCAGCCTGGGGCAAGAGCATTGGTGTCCTTCGTCCGGAGCCTGGGATCCTGCTGCACGGAGCAGGGTGAAACCGGAGAGCAGGATTTGTCACTTTCCCAAGACAAGGTGGGGCCTTGCAAAGCTAATTAAGAGCAGCTTTTAATTTCCTGGCATCTGGGGCGGGCAAGGAGGATCTTGGGTTTTATTTACTTCCATGGAGGAGTAAAGCTGCTGCTTTTAATCTCTCCATGCTAATTGCCCTTCCCTGAGAAAGTCAGGGAACCGGGAATCAGCAGTGACTGGACTCTTCCGTGGTTCTCCGTGCCGTAAGGAGACGGAGCCACCTTTGGTGCCCACTAAGGCTTGAGCGGGGTCTGCACCTGCTCTTGCTCTGCGTGTGAGCTCTTGGCGTCACAGGCTCTGCCACTTCTGCATTTGTTTAACAAAGCAAGCCAAGGAACTGGTTTCACTTGGTTGTTACGAGACCCATGCACCCACCGAGTTGGCACGCCTCTCTGTTCCCTCCTGGAGTTCGGGAGCCGTACAAGTTCATGTGTACAAATGAACGTGGTTTTCTTTCTCCAAAATCCAGATATTCTGGATGTGCTGCTGCCCAGAAGTTGAAATAAATGCAGGCCATTCCACCCTCATCCTTTTCTCCCTGTGCAGTAACTATCTGTCTTATAAATCCTGGGTGGTGACTGGGGGATTTAGGATTTGTGCCAGAGTGGTAACAGTTGAGTGTAGGTTCAGTTATGGAAAGAAGAGCTAATAAAACTCTTGGACATACAAACCAGAGAGCAGGAAAGAGGAGCATAGAAGTGATTTCATGTGTTAGGGTCTACAAATAAGGATTGACTGTTAATGTTCTTTTCTCTGTGAGCTCCAAGGTGTGTAATCACCTTTGTTGTTGGACAGCGTGTGGGTGTGTTACCCTGTGTGGGTCTCAAAAGGAGCTCAGGTCTTGGAGAAAGTTCAAATGAGCATCACAGTGAGGTAAAAAGGCATACTGAGCGGCAAAGAGCTTCATGAAGATTTAGGTGACTGTGGCCTAAATGGTGCTGCCTGTCACCAAATCTTCCTCCGTGTTGGTTTTGTGCAATGTAGGGAGGTCATCAGTGAAAGCACCTACTCTGTCTTCCCCTTGGGTTCAGCTGACCAAGTTATTGTAAACTTCTAGATACGTCTCTGTCGTGGTCAATGGCATCATCCCTGTCTTTGGGTGCATCGGTTGCTGCGTTGGCCTGCTTGGAATGAGCTCGCACCTTTGGGATTCCTTCTGTTCCTCAGTGACAGTTACTGGCACAGATTCACCTTCCCTTCCTCTTGTCCCAGGATGCTGTCTCTAAAGCGCAAATGCCGTGTCCCAGTGGCCCTACAAAGCATTTGCTCATTACCCGATCTGCTTGCACCTCTTCAGATCTCTCATAGTTCCCTTTGGCTGTTGTCTGAATATCTGCCAGGAGTGGATTAAGTGAGTGGTGTTTCACTGATGGGTAGGGATAAAGGCAGGACTAGGTTAACCTCTTTCGGTCTCCTCTGACCTTGTTTCACTGACTCCCCAGTAGAAACTGGGATGAGGCAGGAGCAGTGGTGAAGCAGCATGGTGGATGTTAAGACACCTGGCGTGCTGAGGCAGAGGGATGTGGTGCCCGAAATGCTCTTGCGTTGCAAGGTTCTCTGTGGTTTCCGACTCCTCCTTATTCCATTTCTAGTTCAGGGTGTTTAGTGGTGCCTGTCTGAGCGGCTCCCCTGGGAGCTGCTTTGGCACCTTCCTGTTCTTTGTACTCTTCCTGTTGAGTTGTTTGTGTCTGTATGTCTGAGAAGCTCCTGCTGTCTCCTTCCACACAGGGACGCTCAGTTCTTCTGTAAGACTTGTCCGGTCCCCCAAATGTGCTTCCATGAACCCGAGTGTACAGTCTGCTGCAGTCTGAATACCCTGCTCTGTACCCTTTAATAAACTTGATGTTGTCTGCCTTGTCTCAGTTTCCCAGTTTCAGGGTTAGAGCTTACTTGTTGGATTTTTTTTTGTTTATTGTTTTATGGTGCCTCTCTGTGCTGGAGATGCATCTGTTGTATAAACTTATTGGGTGGTATGATTTCCGCCTCAAGAAAATACAATCCAATTTGAAACAATGGGAACAGGTCATTTTCTAACTCTTGGCATTTTTCCCTGTTGCTAATATTTGTGGCATTACAGATAAGTAAATTACTTTTTCGTAATTGCTAGTTGACCCTTCTTTGGTCAGGAGATGGTTTAGAAGAAGAGAACTCGATGGGTGGAAGAGGTTCCTTCATTACACTGGAGAAGGCTGTTGCTGAGGTGCTGATGTGCCGGGGAGGGCTGGGTGGGGGGAGATGAGTGGTAGGCTGGGTAAGAAAGGGGAAGAGGTCTTTGAGTAGTACTTGGGATATATTAATGGCTTTAAACTGAAAGAGGGGAGATTTCCATGAGATCTAAGGAAGAAATTCTTCCCTCCGAGGGTGCTGAGGCACTGGCACAGGGTGCCCAGAGAAGCTGTGGCTGCCCCATCCCTGGCAGTGTTCCAGGCCAGGTCGGATGAGGCTTTGAGCAACCTGGTGTAGTGGAGGGTGTCCCTGCCCATGGCAGGGGGGTTGGAACTGGGTGGTCTCTGAGGTCCCTCTCAACCTAAACCATTCCATGATTCTATTAGGTTTTGCTTCTTCATCTGTAGCCAGAACACCGTCCCATGAAATGATCTCATGAGTCTCTTCAGATTAATGCTTTTGTAGTGTTTCAGCAGAAAACGTCACTGGATGCTCCGTGTCTGCTGCAGGTAGTGCTGATGCGTCGGTGGCACTTGTCCTTTGGACTCTGGCCAGCCCAGCACAGGACTGGGGGTGCGGGTCGCTCGGGCGCTGGTTTTACGCCCTGGCCCTCTGTTTGCGCGGTCGCGGGGTGCCGCCGTCATGTTGCAGGTGCCGTCGGAGGCCGTGAATCGCTGCAGTCCTGGGGTGAAACCCCCCAGCCCTTCGCAGGAGCGAGGTGGTTAATTGCAGTGTCTGGTCTGGTTCTGGCGTGGGGATTTCCTCCCCGTGGCCCAGATGGGTTTGTGGCTCCGTGTGGAGCAGAGGATCCCACTGGTTCCGCGCTGTGCTGGCGGCAGCGAGCCGTCTGCGGGAGCACGCTGCCACGGTCCAGGCCCCAGAGGGATCCGCCGTCCCCGCTTAGGACGCCTGGGAAGAAGCAGCTGGTGAGCCTTTGGCTCGGGGACAAGGTGCTTTGTTTAGCTGGAACGCGTTCCTGAGCTTAAGGGCTTCTGTACATCTGCAGTACGTTCCTCAGGGCCCGATACGTGGGGCTGCACAGTCGGAAATCGCCCGGTCTGCGTCAGGGAGGGCTGAGTCGGTGGCAGCAGGGTGTGCCAGGTGGGTCTTCTCCCGCTTTGGGGCTCTGGCATGCGTGGGGCACGTGGAGTGGCTGCCGTGGCGGCGTGCTCGGGGGGTGCCCTGCCCCCCAGACCCACCCGTGCATCTCCTCCCCGTGGGTCTGCCGGGGCGGGCAGGCAGGGAGCGTCCCTCTCCTGCGCTGGGGGGGCTGGCGGGCAGGAGCACCCCCTTTGCCGTCCCTGCTGGAGCGCGGGGAAGGCGGCTGCCCACGGCAGCCCGGCTGCGGAGCAAAGCTCGGCCGAGGGCTGCTGTGCCCGGCGTGTGCTCTGGCAGAGCACCAGCTGCTTCCCCTCGGGCCTCTGCCGAGTCGCTGCCGGTCGGGTGCCGGTGACGAGCTCGTGGCTGGGAGAGGCTGCGGCCAGTTCGGCGTCTGTGGCAAACTCCGTGAGGGGCGGAGAATGAAACGCTGCTGTAGCTGGAGTCGGTTATTTGGGGAGATCTCTTGTTAGGGTGGTAAATGGGTCTGTGTCCACTGCCTGTGGTCTCGTCCCACGGTGGCTCGGGTGGCACGGGCTCTGTGAGGAATGCCCAGGTGCCAGGGTCTACCGGGATAGCAGTACTGTGCCTCCCTTTCCGGGGTGCCAGGGCTTCCCCAAGTCAGCTGAGTGTAGTTTCTCCGACGGAGCTCAAAACCGATGTTCTCACCTCTCAGCGGTGGTGATCACTTTTTTGACCTCTGCTGCCTTTAACTCCCTTACCCGCCCTAGATTTCAGGTGGAGCGGTTCTCCTGGAATCCAGCTGTGCCGGGACTGTACACTGCTTGGGTTGTTTCTCTCAATGCAGGGAAAGGTGTGTCTGGAGTTGGCTGCTCTGGTGATGCAACCTGGTGCTCGGTGGCGGTGGTTGGCTCTGCTGGAGGTGGCCTTACTCCTGCTGCGCGGCGGAGCCGGGCAGCCTCCGGGGCTGGCACCCGGCCTGCGCTGCCCAGCGCTGGGATAGAAGAAGTCTTTCTGGTTCTGTGGCTTCACCCGTCAGGTGTTGGCTTTGAGCACAGTGACTTGAAAGGACGGAGTTTAACCTTGGAGCCGATCATCTCCCAAGCGTTTTTTTCTTTGCAGTTTTTGCTCCCAGCTCTGCGCCGGTCCCTCGTACAGCTGCCTTTCCCAAAGGCAATCCCCCTGGCACAGAAAGAGCAGCTCTTCGTTCATCAGAGATGTAAACGGGGGGGATCCCTGTTCTGTTCACGCTTCTCCCGCCTGTAGGTCTCCAAGGCTGGAAAGGCAGGCACACATGCTTCCGCAGAGCACGCGGGACAGTCTCCGCTTCCTCCGTGGGCAGCGCGTAAGATGTCAAGGCCGCGTTTCACCAGGAAACACGAATGAAATTGTGAATGAATTGTGTATCAAGAATAGTGTGACCAGCAGGAGCAGGGAAGTGATCCTGCCCCTGTACTCGGCACTGGTGAGGCCGCACCTGGAATATTGTGCCCAGTTTTGGGCCCCTCGCTTTAGAGAGATATTGAGCTCCTGGAGCGAGTCCAAAGAAGGGCGACTAAACTGGTCAAGGGGCTGGAAAATAAAACTTATGAGGAGCGGCTGAGGGAGTTGGGGCTGTTAGCCTGGAGAAGAGGAGGCTGAGGGGAGACCTGATTACGGCCTATAAATACTTGAGAAAAGATGGTGGGGAGGTAGGGGAAGGGCTCTTTACATTAGTGATGGGTGATAGAACAAGAGGGAAATGGGCATAAGCTTAGTCAGGGGAGATTCAGGTTGGATGTTAGGAAGTATTTCTTCTCTGAAAGGGTTGTCAGCCACTGGAATAAGCTGCCCAGGGAGGTGGTTGAGTCCCCATCCCTGGATGTGTTTAAGAATAGGGTGGCATGAGCTACTTGAGGATATTGTTTAATGGGGATTAGGGATGGTTGGACTCGATGATCTCTAAGGTCTTTTCCAACCTAGAAATCTATGAATCTATGAATCTATGAAACACGAGGCTCAAATACGTGATCTGGTTTTGCTGGGAGCGTTCTCGAGGAGCTGCCTGAGCTGCTGCATGTCACTGCTGACAGTCACCTCCTGCCCACGGTGGCAGTCCCGGGCATTCCCTCTGGCTGGGACAGACATGGAGCTCTGCCGCATGCTGCTGTGAGCCCAGCCCCTGGTGGCATGGGAAACCAGGCCCTCTCCTTGCTCGTGAATCACCATGAGAGTTGTAATTATTTTCCTGCTACACGGTCTGATCCTGCCTTTAATTAAACATGTGCTGTCCTGCTGCAGGCAGTGGGACTGTACTGGCAGGGTTGATAGTTGGATGTGAAATTCTCTTAAGAGCAATGAGATGTAAGGAGGACCTGTCCTTATCACTGGCACTTCCAGGGTCGGAAAGTTAGCGAAACCTCTGCCTTGGATCCCCTTAGCCTGTGTTGAAGGAGAAGTAACACAGCGGGCAGTGTTGGTGTGCTCAGTCCTTGCAGCGGAATCATAGAGTCATAGAATCACAGAATGGTTTGAGTTGGAAGGGACCTTCAAAGATCATCTAGTTCCAACCCCCCTGCCATGGGCAGGGACACCCTCCACTACACCAGGTTGCCCAAAGCCCCATCCAACCTGGCCTGAATACTGCCAGGGATGGGGCAGCCACAGCTTCTCTGGGCAACCTGTGCCAGTGCCTCAGCACCCTCAGAGTGAAAAATTAATTTCTTAGATCTAATCTAAATCCTCCCCTCTTTCAGTTTAAATCCATTGCCCTGTGTCCTATCACTACACGCCCTTGTAAAAAGTCCCTCTCCAGCTTTCCTGTAGGTAAAGTACCCCTTTAGATACTGGAAGGCTGCACTAAGATCACCCCGGAGCCTTCTCTTCTCCAGGCTGAACAGCCCCAACTCACCCCAGCCTGTCTCCATAGCAGAGGTGCTCCAGCCCTCGGAGCATCTTCGTGGCCTCCTCTGGACTCGCTCCAGCAGCTCCATGTCCTTCTTGTGCTGGGGACTCCAGAGTTGAACACAGTATTATTCCAGGTGGGGTCTCACAAGAGCAGAGCAGAGGGACAGAATCCCCTCCCTCGACCTGCTGGCCATGCTCCTTTTGATGCAGCCCAGGATCCGTATTAGCACGTCACGTATGGAAGCTGAAAATCCTAACTAGCTGGTGGATGCTGGCTGCAGAGAGAAGGATGGAATCTCCTTCAGACCTTTTCCAGGACCTCGTACAGATGGGACTGGGCTTTCGAGGGCCCTTTGTCACTTTGCTGTGTACATACGTGCGTGACTTTGCGCGTACTGGATTGTTGTGCTGCAGTTCAGAGGGACCTTGATAGGCTGGAAAAATGGGCCAACTGGAGTCTCATGGCGTTCAGCAACGGGAAATGCCAATTTTTGCACCTGGGGAGGAGTAACCTCGTGCACCAGTACAAGCAGGGGACTGACCACCTGGGAGGCAGCTTGGCAGAAACACCGGGGATCCTGGTGGACCATAAATTGACCAGCAGTTAGGAAGAGCATTTCCAGCAGGTCAAGGGAGGGGATCCTTCCGCTCCACACTGGTGAAACCACATCTGGAGGACTGTGTCCAGTACTGGGCTCCCCAGTGCAGGGAAGACGTGGACATACAGGAGTGTGTTCAGCGAAGGGCCATGAATGAGTAAGAGACTGGAGCATCTGTGATGCGAGGAGAGGCTGAGAGAGTTGGGGACCGTTCAGCCTGGAGAAGAGGGGGCTCACGGGGATTTTACCTGACGTTGCACGATGTCAGGCAGCAAAGGAGATGGAGCCTGACTCTTCTCAGCAGTGTCCAATGGCAGGACAAGAGGTAGTAGGCACAGAGTGAAATAGAGGATTGTTTAAACATAAGGAAACAGTTTTAGGAAACACTTTTTTTTTTTTACTTTTTTTTTTTTTTTTTTTTTTTTACTGAAGGGATGGTCAAACACTGGAACTCGTTGCCCGGTGGGGTTGCAGAATGTCCATCCTTGGAGATATTTAAAACCCAAGTGGACAGAACCCTGGGTAACCTGCTGTAGCTGACAGTGTTTTGAGCAGAGGTTGGACCAGCTGATCTTGAGAGGTCCTTTCCAGCCTCAGCCATTCTGTGGTTCTGCTGGATCTGCCTCCATGATGCAAATTGCCTTTTTGAGTGAACTGCTGGATTTGGAAATCTGCATCCCTCACTCACTGTCCCTGCAACGTACTCTGCACTTTTGCAGACATTGACTTTCTGGAAACTACTCTGCTTTCTTAATTTAGCTGGAAACTCTGCTGTGTCCGTAGGCAGTTGAGATGCCTGTCTCGTGTGGTGAAGGCAGTGGTGGCTCCGTTCCCTCTCTTGCAGAACAGGGGGTGGCTGGTGCAGCCAGTTTTGGAGTTGGACAGTCAGAGTCCTCACGTAATGGGTGAGGAAGGGATACAGGGGACTTGTCAGGTTTCTGTCTCTATTCAGGAGTTAGGCGTCTCCTTCTCTTAATTTTGGCCAGCACCATCTCTAGTGCCACACATCCGTGTTTGCTGGGGAGCCGTTGTGACATGTTGAGGACGTGAGGCCAGAAACTCATTTCTAAATCAGATATTTCCTCTTTCCTGGATTCGCTCTGCTTTCCCGGGCAGGAGTACCCCACTGACCAGAGGCAGAGCCTTGGGCTTACCTGGCTTGTAAATGGAGTGCAGGCAAAACACTTGTGTGTACTGAGCTCCATGGGGTCAGGGACTTCTGTGCTTTTGGGTCTCGCTGGGTGAGAAACTCTGCAAAGTGGGGTCAGGCATCCTTGCATTGTCAGTAGGAGATGTGTCCTGGATCAGTGGGCCTCACCATCAGTACGTGAGGCTCAGGACTTGCTCAATACGCAGGTGTTTCCGATCCTCAGCAGAAGCCAAAGGTGAAGCTGCCAAACGGAGCCGGTATTTGGTGCTACCAGTGTTTCTTGTTTTCGTAAACTGGCTGAGCCTGTTACTGTTTCTCTGGATAACCTGGAATAAAACCAGAGTGTGCTGTTTGGAAACGTTCCTTGAGTAGAACTGACCTAACTGTTGAAGATGAGTGCTGTGTGGTCAGGACAGCTCTCTGCTTCGCTGGTTGTAACGTTTCCGTTTGAAGCTGACATTTCTTTCCCTTTGCAATGACGATAGTTTGACTGTCACAGCAGTGATTCTGCTCTGTTAGCCTGATATTCTTCTTCTATAAAATGACTCCAAAGGCTGTGATCTGAATCAAGAGGTTCATTAATAATTGCAGTGGGTTTTCCTCCTTTCCCACTTCTGCCCATATCATGGTACTTCATTATTGAAGTGGGTCTTGCGAAGTTCCTGAGGCATCAGTCATCGTTAAGACAGAGGTAGAGTCTTTCCAGTTTAATTGTGGTTGACTGGACCTTGCTGACAAGCTGGTGTCCTGTGCTCTAACAGGAGCAGAATAAATGGCTCGGGGTGGTTGGTTGGCTTACCTGGAGTTTCTTGGGAACCCAACCCATTTATAGCAGGCAGCTGCGTAACTCACGTAAGTGTAGCTTCCAAGTGACTGGTGTGGTTTAATTGCAAAAGGTTTGTCACAGTCAGGGGTCTCTAAAGTTTTGGTATTTCTCTTCCATTGTTCATCCTGGTTTCACACTTCAGTAATTGCCTGGCAACAGCAAAAAAGAGACGTTTGAAGATTTTTATTTGGTTATGCAAAAAGACTTGTGAATTTGACTTAATGTTGCATGTACTACTGCTAACAACAGTCTTTGTACATGACCACCGCCTCTCCACTCTTCCTGTTGGAAGTTGTGCTCAAAGTGCTCAGCTTTCATCCTTGGTCCGTGTATTTAGAGCTCAGCTCCTCGCAGGGTCTAGCGGGGTCCTCCTGGCGTCATGGAGGTGCCAACAGCATAGGGGGCGTGTCGATAGGAGCATACTCTGAGACTGGGGGAATGATTCATAGAATCATGGAATGGTTTGGGAAGGGACCTCAAAAACCATTTAGTTCCAACCTCCCTGCTATGGGCAGGGACACCCTCCACTACACCAGGTTGCCCAAAGCCCCATCCAGCCTGGCTGGAACACTGCCAGGGATGGGGCAGCCACAGCTTCTCTGGGCAACCTGTGCCAGTGCCTCAGCACCCTCAGAGGGAAGAATTCCTTCCTTAGATCCCATCGAAATCTCCCCTCTTCCAGTGTAAAGCCATTGCCCCGTGTCCTGTCCCTCCACACCCTTGTCCAAAGCCCCTCTCCAGCTTTCTGGAGCCCCTTTAGGCACTGGGAGGTGCTGGAAGGTCTCCCTGGAGCCTTCTCTTCTCCAGGCTGAACAGCCCCAACTCTGTCAGTCTGTCTCCAGAGCAGAGGTGCTCCAGCCCTCGGAGCACCTCTGTGGCCTCCTCTGGACTTGCTCCACCAGCTCGTCCCTTTTACTCCGCACTCCATAGGCCGCATCCGTTGTAGGGCCCACGCTACAAGAAGGGCATCGCCCAACTGGTGGGAGTTGAGGGGACGGTCCGTAGGGTGGGTAGGGGCTGAAGTGCCTGCTCTGACGGGCCAGGCCGCAGCAGCGGGACTTTTTCAGCCTGGAGAAAATGCTGCTTGGAGGGACGTCACAGCAGCCGCCAGTGTGTATGGGGGTTATCACGGAGATGGAACCCGGCAGTGCGTGAGCGAGGACGGGAGGCACAGGCTGCCATTGAACTACATGCTTCCAGGTGGGAACGAGGAACCTTTTTCTGATGTGATGATGATTAATGGTGGACCCAGGGGCCCAGAGGATTCTTGAATCCTCCTCGTTGCAGGTTTTGAAAGACTTGACTAGACAAAGGCCTGAGCAACCTGGTCTGACGTCGTAGCTGACCCTGCTTTGAGCAAGAGGTGGGTTGGAGACCTCCCAAGGTTCCTTCCAACGTGAATTATTTCATGGTTCTGTGGTAAAGGTCTGTGATACACAAAGGATTAGAGGGATATTATTGCGTTGTCCCTTTTGACTGAAAAATCCATGGATACTAGTGGCCTTTTTTCTTAAAGAGATGGAAGTAATTCCGTTTCATTTCAGAAATCATAGATAACTCTTGGATGACTTCTCATGTGCTTGTTTCATGTGTCCTTTAGAGGGGCTGCTGAAGGAGGGTGTCGCGGCTGAAAACGTGCCGCAGAGCCCCTATTGCGTGTTTTCTTTCTTTTTTGCAATGTTATGATTTCGTGGAGTATTTCTTGTCTTTCGGCTTACGGTGCTTTACGGGCTCTTTACACCTTTCGCTAATTTTCAGCCAGTCGGTACGTTACCGAGGGCGCTGGGCATGGGAAGAGTTCATGCCCTCGGAATCCGATGTGCAGGCCAGTTGTGTAGTTGTTTTCCATCTTTGCCGTGCTGTAGACTGCTCACGTACTTCAGCAGTAGAGTGTCTTTCCATGTATTCTAAGTGACAAAGGCTTTTCCTCCCAAGTTACCCAGCTGTGCTGTGGGGATATTGGTGTGCCCCCGATCTCTGGCTTCAGCCTTTCTCTGTTTGCCACGCTCCGTCGTGCTGAGCCGGCCGAATTCCTGTGTGCCGAGTCCTGTCGCGCTCATCCCGGGCCGCTCCGTGTGGTCCGTAGGCTTCTGGGTGTGCCAGGGAACGGTGAAAGGTTGCTGCTTGGGTTTTTTTCTTCAGACTTCTATTTTTGATCTTGTATCAGTCTGGTTTGGGCCAGATCGAGGTCATGCCGATTTGGTGATTTTATTTTTTTTTTCCTTTTTTTTTGGTGTTCAGAAAATCTCGAAGTTGTGTATGTTTCGCCTCAATAGACATTCAGTGCAGTGCTAAATTTGTGACTTTTTTGTCAGCTATATGAAACAAGGTTAACGTGATTAGAAAAGGGATAATTGCCAGTCTCCAGAGAAGCTGGAGTCTCTCTTTGCTGAAGTTCTCACTTTTAGTTGCATTAACAATTTAAAATTAATTTGTTCTGCATTTCCAGTGTCACGGATGAAGCTCCTGTGCAGTCTGGCTTTGTAAATTTGGCTGTTGAGTTATGAGTTGAAGTACCCAGTTCACAAAATGATGAACTGGAAAGTTACATGTGTCGTGTTAGATACAGGCTTTGCAGACTAACCAGTTCCTGGCTGCATCCTGTTGCCGTATGTTACATCATATTAACTATAGTCCTGGTAGAAATGAGAACAGACTCCTAACTGCTTGTTAATTTTCTGAAAACCTGGCATTTAACAAGAAGTCTTTTCGAGTCAGAGTGAGACTCTGAGAGCCATGGTGGCTTACTTGGGTTCTGCTGAACTTTCTTTTTTTTTTTTTTTTTTTCAAATATAAAATGTTAATTCTTGCGTGGGAACACTGTAATTCCACATTTGTTTTTTGTGGTCTCTGCTGATGACTCTGACTAGTTTGAATTTATGTCACATCAAAATATGTTATTCAAGTCCAACTTAACTGAATCTTAAGAAATGGGATGCCCTAATCTTGCAGTCTTGCTGTTCAAATGGAAATTTGTGCACGGGTCTGATAACAGCCCATCAGCACTGGAGGTTTTTTGATACCTTTTTTTAAAAAAAAAAAAGAAAAAGCTGGGAGAGAAAAACATGCTGTTCAACCAATATAGAAAAGTAGCATCCAAAGCAAGTTATCTTGGAACGTTATAGGTAGTAGATGTCTCCCTGGAGCAGAGTTGGTGGGACAGCCTGATTCCGAGGGCTGGTCTGCGTTCGGCCGCAGGCGTGTGGGTGCGGCTGGCTGCCCTTGGGTCAGGCAGCTCTGCTGGGGAAAGCCTGTGACGCAGTTTGTGCTGTTAGATCCCACTGAGCTGCACGGCTACAACTGCTGTGCAGGGAAGTGTCACTGGGTTTGGTTTCGATGACCTGGCTGGGAAAGCAGAGCTTAACTGTCGCAAAACTGCGGTCCGTGTTCGCAGTACCGGCTTGCCCCACCGACAGTCACCTTTGAAACCTCTGCCGTGTCAATAAACGGTTCCTGCGTGTCGTGCAGTGCAACATGCAGCATGGTTTTATTCCTGAAAAGTGTTTTTTTAGGGAGCGGCGCGTCTATTTTGGGACCACTGAAGTTTGTAGGCAGAAGTGCGAGAAGCTCGAGCTATAGATGTTCCGTTCCCTTCGTTATTTCCAGCCTGCAGACTCTAGCAGGTCAACACAATGTCTTGCCTGGAATTTCCTTGCGTTCTAAAATTAGGAGAAGGATCTAGGAAACAATAGCAAATCAAGTCTCTAAACCTCCTGCTCTGACTTGAACCTTTGTTGTCATTTAGACTTTCACCTACTTCCTTTCTGCTAAACTGATTTGCATTAGATAAACTGAATTAAGAAGAACTTGCGCTGTGCATTGTCAAGAGGACTTTTTTTTTTCTTCTTTTTGTACTTATTTACTGATAATGGTCTACTGTACTGCTTTAGGACCTGAGGAGTATGCGTTTCACATCACTGCTGTCCATCCCAGAGCACTCTCCCTTCCAGCGCGGGTGGTGATGTGGCAGTGCGCCCGCCGCAGTGCAGCAGAGGCCGTGCCGCGTCCCGCAAGCCCCGCCAACGTGCACTTGTTCCCAGCAGCGCTTCCTGAGACATTTCTGTGGGAAACTGCTGAGGTTCTGACCTACAGCAGGGGAAACTTCTCCAGTTGGATTCTTAGACCTTCTGGAGGGCGAGCAGCTCTCTGCATGGTCTGTGTATCGCTCACAGTGGAGTTGTACATCACCTTTTCGTTCCTTGCCCTGCCCTTGTCTGGTCGGTGTTACTGTTCTTTGCAATGTTACGAGTGGCAGTTGTGGGTGTCCCACCACCCCAAACCACAACAAATCTCAGTGCTCCCGCAGCCATTCCTGGGGAGGCTCATTTCAGCAACGTTTTGTGCAGATGGATTACTAGAAAGGCAATTGAGAGAGTTCAGACCTCAGACTCTTGTTGGATCCTTCTCGGTGTGGTCCGTGTAAGCAGCCTTGACTCTCTGGACGTGTTTTCTGACCTGTAAGTAATCCTGCAATCACGTCTTCCGTTGCTTCCTGTAGCTCCCTCTCTGCCTCTGGCGAAGGACAGACAGGATGATTACGTGGATTAGAAGCGGCTGCTGAGTGTCACTTTGTAGACCTGGGCTTGTTCGTCGCTCCTTCCTTTTGCATCATGGCTGAGCTACTGGCTGCATAAGGTTTGGCCATCTGAAACTCCTGGACTGCTAGAGGTGACTCAGGGCACTTGTCTGTACTGTGGCAGAACCCAGACACGCAGTCAGAATTACTGCCCGTCCATGCAACAGTCTCTGCCTTTATCTGTTTGTGGATTGTGGGTAAACTTCTAAAACCATCTTATTTTCTGCAGTGGCCCAGTGTTGTTTGTTTGTTATTTCCAGACGCAGTGAAACAGTCCAGGAAATGCAGCAAACGCCACAGCCTTGCTTTCCGTCCTGTCCGTATCCGATGTCCAACAATAGTTAGAAGCAGCTGCAAGATTTGTTGGGTTGATAATTACGTTGTGTTCAGTAAGCTGACTGAGAGGCCATTGATGTCTGGAAAGAGTATGAGTGATGAATCTTGGAATTTACCATTTATAGCTAATACAATTGACTGCTGAGGACAAGAGTAGGTGTGAAGAAGTTGGATGTTATTAGAGTAGAAGACCTCTGGAATGCCCTTCCAGCCAGCGTTTCTGTGACCATGGTGTTTCTAGAAAGGAATCTTCTTTCCTTCTCCGATTCTGTGTTGCTTGGGCCCTACAGAGAGCTTGCCTGCTCCTTGATTTTCCGGTACAAGTGGCACAAATGTTTTCCCTGTTGGTGTAGGGACCTGTCACTGATGTCCTGGCAAAAGGTACTGTACAGCAGAGATGTGTGGCAGCAGGGACAGGACTTCAGTCCTCAAGCTTCTCCTTCGTTGGCTTCTCTGGACGCTGTAGTGTCTGCTGGCAAGCTGCTCTGTAGCGACCTCTTCACGACGCTAGTGTTTGAGTGCCTGAGATGAACCGTTACCTTAGGAAACAAGGAGCATCTGGTTTGTATCCTACAGGGAAGGAGAAGAGCAGTGGGATAATAGAGATGTTAAATGAATCGTGAAGCTTAACTCCTAAATGCCTTTCTTCTTTCACTCTCGACTCCTGTAGACCTTACTTGGGGTTCTTTGTGCAGCGACTGCACTTTGAGGGCCTCACCAGGACAGAGGTTATGGAGGAAGGCAGTTGGCTCCAGGGGTGGATGCTCAGGTTTGCCCTGAGCTGAGACCACAGGTTTCCCACTGAACTGCTGCTGACCCAGTTTCGTTCTGCCCTGCCAGCCTTTTTTCAGGCTCCTGAAACCTGCGCAAGCTGGGGCTGAGTGACAATGAAATCCAGAGACTTCCCCCTGAAGTTGCCAACTTCATGCAGCTGGTGGAACTGGACATCTCCCGTAACGGTAAGGCCAAAGCCAAGCGGGAGCGGGTGCCCCGCAGCCCTGGGCTCCCGCTCTGGAGGAGGCAGTGCCCTTTACCAGTCCTGCAGAGTGACCTCTCGTGGGTCCTGAGCTACGAAAACGTGGTTGTCTTGCTGTATCTTAGGTTGTCACCAGTATCTGATCACCCATTTTCCACATGATAGGCTCTTTTCAAGCCTCTTTTTTTTTTCTTTCACATGTTTTTTTCCAGACATCCAGAAATTCCATGAAAGCATCAAATTCTGCAAATCCTTGGAAATCGCAGACTTCAGTGGGAATCCTCTCTCCAGGTAGGAAGGCATATGCAAGCCTTTTGTTTGCTTTCTCTGGTTTTCATCCTGTAATTGTCTTCCCTCGAAGTCAAGGCCTGGGATCACCCTGCCTTTGCCAAGACCTGTGGATGTCTGCTCTCCTGACAGGTGGAACACTCAGCATAGGGAAGAGCCGGTGTGTGCTCTCTCTTCTGCAGGGCTTGTGGCTTGGATTGAGGATCCTTTAGTCATACTGTTGCCACTGGTGTGACTGGTGAGGACTTTTGTCCTCTTGGAGTTTTGTTACTCCCTCCTCAACCCTTCACCCTGGTGCACAAACCAGGATGAATGTGGGTTCGTTGTGCTACACAGAAGTTGAGAAAGGCGTGTGTGCTGTCCCCTGCTCTCCGTCGGTCCTCCGTGCTCTCCGTCGGTCCTCCCTGCTCTCCGCCTTCTTCTTCGTAACTTGAAAGGCAGTCCTTCTAACTCTGCTTGGTGGGTTTCCCCGATATCTCAGTGCCCAAAGCTGTGTCCAGGAATGGGGCTCTCTGCCTGGTCTCTTCAGTCTTCTGCCTCTACAGCTCCTAATCCATAATGTTTTAGGAATTTAGTGTGGCTCCTCTGCCTTGGTGAACCATGCTTTCACACTCTGGTGTCTTGATGCGTTAGCTGCCAGGGTCCCTGTAGATGCCAGTGTGACTCCAGGTGCCTGCTGCCCTTGGTGCTCCCGGGCAAGCACTGCCCAAGTCGCCCTTGAAGCAGAAGTAACTCTGCTTCCCTCTGGTGGTGCCGGACACTGCCAGAATGGGACGAGCTTTTCAGTCGGTGAGAATCCGTGTTCCACAGGAACAGCCGGCGCTTCTCTGCTCAAGTTATTTGTCAGTCTTTTTGTGGCCCAGAGTTGTGAGAGGTGTGTCATGAGCAGTGGGGCAGGGAAGCTCCAGGAACTGCCTGTGAACAGCAAAGGATTTCTCCTTTCACAAGGTCTTTCCCTGTTCTATTACACCTCGGAGCTGTTATGATGGTACTGCTTGGTCCTGGGGAATGCTGTAGGGTCATCTGCAGAAATATCCTTAGATGGGTTTGGATTACTTGGTAGCCCTCCCTGCTTCCAAGTTTAAGTGATGGCATGGCGTAATTTAGACTGGGATTCGTACTTGAGTGCTGCAGAGCCAAGTTAGCACACGTGGACATCTAGTGACTTTGGTGCAAGGCAATATTGTCTTGGAAATGGGCATATCCTGCATCAGGAGCCAGAGTCAGGCTTGGTTCCTGCTCTGCTCCTTTCCACATATCGATACCAATTGGATAAGACTGGCTTTTTGGAATTTAAGTGAGGAATGTATGGCTTGTTTTGTGCATGGAATTAACGGTGGTTTGTTCTGCCATGGTTTCACAGGCTTCCAGAGGGCTTCACACAGCTTCGGAGCCTGGGCCATTTGGCCTTGAATGACGTGTCCCTGCAGAGCCTCCCCAACGACATTGGGAAGTGAGTATGCCCCCGTTCCTCGTAACGGGAGGAGGGCTGGGCTGAGGACACCGTGCTGCTGGGGTGGCAACACCAGCAGGACTTGGAGGGGAAGAGCGTGCCACCCCAGTTACAGCTGTTGGGGTGACAACACCAGCAGGACTTGGAGAGGAAGAGCGTGCCACCCCAGTTACAGCTGTTGGGGTGGCAACACCAGCAGGACTTGGAGAGGAAGAGCGTGCCACCCCAGTTACAGCTGTTGGGGTGGCAACACCAGCAGGACTTGGAGGGGAAGGGCGTGCCATCCCAGTTACAGCTTGCCACTGTACTGAACATACTGCGGGAGCACCTCTAAGCACTATCCTGTTAAAAGAAAATCTTCTTAAAAAGGTTCATTTCCTCGTCTCAGCTGCTTCTTCTCCTCTGTGGTCTGTGGCCCAGACAAGGAGTGCGTCCAGGCTTCTCAAATCCTCTGTCTCATTTTCTGAGTGCCTGTTTGCCCCTTTCCAAACAGATGTGGTCTACCCAGTGATGCCAAAATGGTTCATGCTGCCAGCAAATGGCATGCATCCATGAGGCGCAGTGCCCCTCCCATGGGATTTGGCTTTCTACACGTGAGGGGTTTTATCTTTTGGGGCAGACAGTTCTGTATGTGGTACCACGTTTCCTTGTCCTGAGTTTGGGCACAGTGTTGTTTCCCCATGACTTTGCAATAAGCAGTCGCCTTCATCAGAAGTCATTTAATTTCCTCCTTGGTTCTTGTTTTTCCGTGCCATTCCATCCGTGTGTACAGACTCATGCATACGCATTGGTGTGCAGGCCATGAGGGTGGTCCCAAGGGAGGGGACACGAGCATCTCCTTGTATCCCTGAAGCCCTGTTCAGTGACTCTGGCTTTCTCATTCCCTTTTCTCTTGCAGTTTGGCAAACCTGGTGACTTTGGAGCTACGTGAGAACCTGCTAAAGACTCTCCCCACGTGAGTGTCTGTCTGGTGGCTTCAGGAGTCTCCTGCCTGATTGTTGTTACTGATTCCCCAGGGACTTGCTGTTTCTGTAGTACAGGCTCTAGCACGTTGCTTGGGAGGGCTCAAGGCTTTGCTTAAATTTGCTGCATCTGGCTGGATCTCCTAAATTGGGGTGAGGAGGAAGGAGATGGTACAGGGCCTAAGAGCAGGGAAGGATGTTCAGAGCCTGTGCTCAGCCTCTGTGTCAGGATTGATATGGAACGGACAAGGTTCCACAAGAAAGCTGCTGGAAATGATGAGAACCATTTTTCCTGGAGAAGTGGAGCAGATGATGGATTCTTTTGGAAAAAGGAGAGAAAAATGTGCCGATGTGGGTATAGGAAGAACTCTGTATACAGTTAAGTTCATAATTTGAAGAGCAGCAGATATGTTTTGCTTCTGACATCTCTGTTTTCTTGAGTATCCCTTCTGATTGTTCTGTTTGAGCAGTTTGTGGGAATGGGTGGGATAACTGGCTTTCCTGCAGCAGACAAAAAACAAGCCAGCAAGGGAGCAGAGGTAAGTCTTGTTAAATGTTTCAGAGATTTAGGAACAGAGGTGAGTTCCTGGTAGAGGATCTGATTGGTACAGCTGATGCTATCAAGTAGACAGGATGTGGAGAACTAATGAGTCTGTGGATGAATCTCTGGTTTGGAGCCCATGAGAGCTGTTTGAGTTTCTAACCTACGTGAGCTCTGTCAGCCTGTTTTCTGCCTGCTTATCCATCTAACTGATGATTCCCTCAGTTTTCCTTGAATATCTGTTGGAAGGGATTCTACCTGACCTCTTTTTGAATGGCAGTGTGTTTTGGGACACGCAAACTCCTCAGTGAATGTGTGAACTATTCATGCAACTGTTGTTGCCTTTCCTCTGTGCCTTCTTACTATTCATGGCAAGTATTCAACTTGGCTACCTGTACTTTTTCCCCCGTGCTCCTCTGCTTCATTTAAAAAACAGGGTGAAGGAGGCATTCTGATGATACAGTGTTCAAGCAAGGCTTTGAGACTCTTAGGGCTTAGTCTTGCTGCTTCTGTGATGGCCATGGCTCCCTCACTGTGACGTGTTGCTTTGGCTCAGGTGCGTGCTCTTCCTGATGGTGATGTTTTTTTTCCCTCTGGGACCTGCAAGTACAGGCTTTATATGACATCAATTATATCTGCTTGCAGAATTCATGCGTCAGCTTTGACGCAGAGGACAAGACACTTCCAAAAAGGAGCTGAAAGAGTCTGCAGTGGTCAGCTCCCAGGCTTCACATCTGGTGATTACACGATGTAGAAGCATAGTTCCAATTAACACTGTCATCTTGCCTCTGAAGCCAAAGTCACCGGATCTTTTCTGCACAGAAGTTGTCAGAATTAACACCCTGTCATGGAAAAGCGATATTAAAGAGACCAACTGAGATGGCCCCACATGGAATATAGCCATGAGGGGGAACATGAGAGCCAAAGCTCCTTATGCCAGGCTGAGAACAGGCAAGCAGGAGGAGTTTGAGTCCTGGTGTTGGGACCCACTGCTGTCTGTTCCGCGTGTTCTTTGTGTTCATATAGACAGGTATGACCACTGCGACACACCATATAAACCAAGAGGTGCAATAGCTACATCCAAAGTTGGGCTTTGAAACCACAGTGAAGAATGGTCCCAATGGCTTTTCACCATCTAGGAACCAGCAGGTATCTGGAGTTTGAGAATTCAGTCTGTGACTGAACCCATATGGCTTCTGGGGAGCTCTTTCATGCCCAGTGCTCCCTTGTTTCCCTACGTTAGACTGGTATGCCATCCAGCAAGATATTTGTAGCATGCTGTGAGTTTTTGGAGTTTTTCTCTGAAAGTTCAGGCTTGATACTCATTCTGCAGTGCGATTCCAGCGTCTTTTCATCTTTCCTCAATTCTCCAAATTCTACTTTTGAATTATTTCCATCAGTAGAAGGAGGATCTCGAAAGCCAAGGCGGTTCGTCAGATCTATCAGTCAAATATGAGATAGAAATCAACAGCCAAAGAAATTTCAGTGGTGCTGCCAGGTACTCTACCCAGATCTGAAGCTCTTGTACTTAGTCAGTGCAAATTGTGCCCAAGAACCGGCTCTAACAAGTCCAAGTGATCTTGCCAAAGGGTAGAATGACTTACTGAAACGAATGGTGCTTCCAGTTTTCAAGGTTACTGAGCCCAGTAGGTAGGTGGGCTTCAGTACTGTGAATTGTGACTGCGTAATGCATCAGTGTCCTTTTTATTGTTGTTGTTGTTGAGCTCCTTAAGAGATCCAGTTTGCAATGACCTGTACCTGTCAAAATCTAATTTCATTGGTTCGTCTTCTGCTGTCAACTGAGTTTTGAAATAGTTCATCTTGTGCAGCTGATTATTACTTCTCATCTCTCTCATGCAGATGGACACAACTGGCCAATAATTTGGGAAGGGTAGCTTTCGTTGATGTGTTCTTATGGAATACACCATGTTATTTTATCACCATGTTCCAAAAAAGTGGTTACAAAGAAGATGGAGACTCCCTTTTTATGAGGAGTCATATGGAAAAGATGAGGGGTAATGGGTAGAAGTTACTCCTGGGGAGATTCCGATTGGACGCAGAGGAAATTTTTGACCATGAGAACAATCAGCCATTGGAATAATCTCCCCAGGGAAGTGATGGATTCTCTAACATTGGACACTTTCAAGATTCAGCTGGACAGGGTGCTGGGCCATCTTGTCTAGACTGTGACAGGTTGGGTCAGGTCATCCTTGAGGTCCCTTCCAACCTGGTATTGTAGGATTCTCATGAATCCTGGAAGGTGATCTATACTGAGGCATTTTGCAAGACCTCGTATATCACTAGGGATTCCGCAGCAAACTTGTCCCTGTTTTGGGAATTCAGACTGTGAAGGTGCAAAGAGACAGTAGAGGCTTCGGAGAAGTCCAAGCGAATGTACGGGCGTGATGAGAGGCTGCTGTACAACAGAGTCTCTTTGGGATCCTGTTGATAAACCTTTGCTCGAGTTAATGTAATATCTCAAAATCCACCATTGCCTCAGGTAAGAACTTGCTTTTCCGGTGTAGCCCAAATATTTTCATAGCCTGGCCCCGGGACAGATCTCTCTTGTGGCTTCTCACAGATTTGCAGCCCCTAACTTCCTTTGGATGACGTTGAGATGTGTAGCTCTATTTCCAGAGAAATACAGTGATTTCTGTGCTGGGACAATTATGTAGAGAATGACAAGAACCGAAGACCCTCCGTACTGGGGCAGCCGGCAGGGCTGAGGTGGCAGTTCTGCCCTAGTGCAAAGTAAGAGGCAGCCACCCCTGCTCGGGGACGTGGGGTTGGAGCTGATGGGGTCGGACTGAGAGCTGAGGACACGTGAACACCTGGGCCATGTCAGAAGAACTGAATCCTGGCCTCATGGGATTGCAGACTGCCGCCTTTGCATCGCCGGGTCGTGACACGTTGCATGCTCAGGGCACGTCCCTGGACCACCAGCGGTGACAGGCTTTGGTTCCCATGCAGGCTTCTCGCAGCATCTTGCCCAGTGAGCTTCTTGTCTGTGCACCTTGACCTCTTCTGAGACATTGTGCCAGTGTTGTCCTTCCCTTCCTCTTAAGCAGCGTGGGCATCCCGTTCAGGGAAATGGAGGCTGTTGTATCTGTCGTTCCTGCCTCTCCCTACAGCTGTGCTCCCCTTGCCTCCCAAACATGTATTGTCCTCTGCTGACTCTCTCCTGTTATCCATTAGCCTGTGCTCAGGTCCCCATCCTTGCTACAAAAATGGGCAGCAATGTTAAGGTGTGGCTTGTCACGTGTCATGTTTTTGCTCAGAGTATTTTATGGTGGGAGGCAGGGAAGGCAAACTGGTGACAGAGTGCAAACTGGCTGCGTTGGGTTTGCTGTGTGCTGTTGAACCCAGTTTCCTGGTGCAGGTGGTCTGGCTTAGGGCAGGGTGCCAAGTCCCATAAACTGTTTGGCTCAGAGGGACCATGAAGAAGGTCAGGATTGCCCCACCTGTTTTAGGAGTTACTAAAAATTACGTAATTTGTGACATATGTGTCCCAGATGCTAACCTTCTGTTCTTTCTTTCTTTCTTTCCCCCCCCCCCCCCTTCCCCTCTCTCCGTGTATCTCGCAGTTCACTCTCCTTCCTTGTCAAGTTAGAACAGTTGGATCTTGGTGGCAATGACCTGGAAGTACTGGTAGGTGAGGGACGGTGGGGAGGGACTGTGGGTGGTCGGCAGGGGCAGAACCCTGTGCCTTGTGGAAGCAAATGGGTTTTAATTTGAAACGCAAAGAAATAGACCCTCAGATTGCTGGGGAAAATTCTGATCTGCCCACCGTGGCTTAGTCGTTGTTCCCAGCAGAATGTTCTCTTCGTGCGTTGGCCGTGGTTTCGTGCTTCCTGCTGTCCTCGTGCACAACTCGCTCTGCTCTGGGTGTTCGTTCGTGCTATCCAGCTGCCCGAGGATCTTTCTTTTCCAAAGCAACTCTCTGCTTGGTGCTTCCTTTCTTTTCTGTGTTGCACTGCCCCCAGCTGTTGTTCTTCACTTCTGCTAGGCCAACTTTCTGCCTTTCTCCTTTCTGATTTGCTTTCTCTACTAGAAGGTGCAGGGCCATTCCCTGTTGCTCCTGGCCGTGAAGTCAGCCAGGCGTGGGGTGTGCCCTCTGGCCTGGGGTGCCTCCATGGAGGGCTCTGAACGTCAGCGTGCTGAGAGCCAGCGCGCAGTCTCGAAATTCAGCTTGGCTTGACGTTCAGGGATATCCAGTGATGTTCTGGATGTGGATTAAGCTGTTACTGAATCCTTCTCAACGTTCTGCAATGCTTTTTGGCAGAAAGCTGACTAATTTGGGAAGCAAAGGAGCTGCTCCCGCGGCTCGCTCTGTGCAAGGCTGCGGCTCGCTTGTGACAGCAGTTGTCTGATGCTCACCACGCTTCACTGATGCGTTGGCTCCAAACCCAAGTGTTCAGCAGTGTGGGGTGTTTGTGGAGTCATGCTCTGTACGTCTGCCATTGCTGATGGTGCTGCTGTGTCACGTTTGGGTTGGCTGGTGTCATCCAAATGTTTGGTTTGGTGTCTGAGAGGAGGAAGAGGAGAAAATTGTTTCTTCTGTAGGGCCAGAATTTCCAAGACCCTGTTTAGTTCCTTTAGTTCCAGACAGTCCTTGCTGTTGTCTTATGTGCTTCCTGTTGGGACCTGTTGCAGCCAGCGTGCCATTCCAGTCATTTCCAAACACGTGCCGCTGTGTTCTGGCACGCCAACACATTTGCTTCGTAAATCGTTTGGTGAACAGTTCTAGGAGGTGTGAAAGCAACAACATGTCCAGCTTTGCAGAGATGTGCTGTGATCTGTAGCATCCTAGAGCAGCTTCTGCCTTGTGGAAGGGACTGATGCTGTTACTGTCCTTCTCTGTTCAGCCGGATACTCTGGGAGCGCTACCAAACCTGCGTGAGCTTTGGTTAGACCGGAACCAGCTCTCATCCCTGCCTCCAGTGAGTACTGCTCAGGGCCATTGATTCCCCACTTTGCTCCCTTCCTCAGCGGCTCCCTCGAGCTGTACTGTCTCCTTTCTGATCCTAGGAGCTGGGCAATCTCCGCCGTTTGGTCTGCTGGATGTGTCGGAGAACAAGCTGGAGCAGTTGCCCAACGAGGTCAGTGGGCTGGTAGCACTGACGGACTTGCTCCTGTCGCAGAACCTGTTGGAATGCATTCCGGATGGGATTGGTGAGTATTGTGGCATGGGGAGCAGTGCAGGACTTCACAGCCCCGGGGATACTCCTGGTGGGGGTGCTTCAGGCTTGATGGACATATTCACAATAGTTGAGAGCAGAAGCAGTAGATGATGGTGGTGAGCAGAACTCTACAGGACAAGACCAGGTTCTTGGTCTGCACCATGCATGTGAACAAGCCTGGTGGGGAAGAAAGGTTGTCTCTGTGTTGTTGGGTTGCATAGTCCCTGACGGGAGGCGTTTTCAGCCAGATGAACATGGAACAGCGTCCTTGTCTCTGTGGCATAGTTCACACCTAGCTTGTTGCCCTGGCCAGGTCAGCTGAAGCAGCTCTCCATCCTCAAGGTGGACCAGAATCGGCTGACAGAGGTGACAGAGTCAATTGGGGACTGCGAAAATCTGTCAGAACTCATCTTGACAGAGAACATGCTGACAGTAAGTACACCAGCAGCCACCCTGCCTCTCCTGTGCTGCTCAGCTTAGCCACGTGCCAAGGATCTTCTCCATCTTCTGGCCTCTGAGCCAGATTCCTGAGCGTGCTCCAGCTGCTCTCCTTCAGCTGCTGTGATCCACACAGTTTCACCTAGCTCACAGGCTCTTGAGAAGACTCTGGGGGAAGCTGTATTCTCTCACTATTTGTTTTCTCTGAAAAATTCTCTGGGATAGCTGAGGTGCTGGCTCTAGGATAGCCAGTCCTGAAGCCTGTCCAGTCTGATGGGAGCAGGACTGCAGGAAAAGCTGCATTTGGTGAGGGGCCATGGAGTAATGGGGTGTAAAATGGCCCTGCTCCAAACTGCTCATGATTTGCTTGTTAGAACACAAGTATTGGGAGTGGAACAGATGAACAGGAGAAGGATCTTGACCAGCGGTGTTCTGAGTGTTCTGTGCTGAGGTGAAGCTGTAACAGTCTGGGAACCTGAGGGAAAATCTGTCCCAATGTTGTATTCCCAACATTTGTCTGGAAGGACAGAAGACAGCTTCCCCCCCGCCCCCCCAGATAGAGGGCTTTATGCCTTTATACCTTTTTTCTGCTGCTCTTATCTTGTGCGACTACTGAATCATCTCCTTCCCAGGCCTTACCAAAGTCCCTTGGCAAGCTGGCCAAGCTGACGAACCTGAACGTGGATCGGAACCGGCTGACATCCCTCCCGGCTGAGATTGGAGGCTGTGCCAATCTGAACGTGCTGTCCTTGCGAGACAATCGCCTGGTCCTCCTGCCACCAGAGCTTGCCAACACCACTGAGCTTCACGTCCTGGACGTGGCCGGGAACAGGTCAGCAGGAGGAAGGGGACACAGTCTTGCAGCCGTGTTCCTAAAGAGGCTGCTGTGAAGGAGCAGCATGGGCTGCACCCTGGTCTGTTTTGGGAGATGCTGGATCCGTGCTGATCCCAGGATCCACAGTTCAGACGAGCTTGGCTGCTTAGGGCTCTGGAAGGAGGGTGTTTATCTCTCAAGCTTTGCCTGTTAAGCCCTTCTCCGTGTTATTTAATACAGGGTAGAGCTAGTGCAGAAGTGTGGGGCATTTTGCCATGTGTGAAATAAGATCAGGGGAAGTCCCTGGTCTGCCTTCATGCAGATTTTGTAGGTTTGTGTCATCAGTCCTCAGGTAATCAGTGCCAAAGTCTTATGATGTGCACCAGACACCTCTGTGGCTGGAGTCCCTGAAGGCTATCTCTGGAGCAGTACAGTGTTCATCCAGGCTTTTCCCAGTACAGTAGAAAAACACCTTCTCCTCCTCTCATCAACACTGAAGCGGGTCCAAAGGAGGCCACGGAGATGCTCCGAGGGCTGGAGCACCTCTGCTATGGAGACAGACTGGGAGAGTTGGGGCTGTTCAGCCGGGAGAAGAGAAGGCTCCGGCGAGACCTTCCAGCACCTCCCAGTGCCTAAAGAGGCTCCAGGAAAGCTGGAGAGGGGCTTTGGACAAGGGCATGTAGTGGCAGGACACGGGGCAATGGCTTTAAACTGGAAGAGGGGAGATTTCGATGGGATCTGAGGAAGAAATTCTTCCCTCTGAGGGTGCTGAGGCACTAGGACAGGTTGCCCAGAGAAGCTGTGGCTGCCCCATCCCTGGCAGTGTTCCAGGCCAGGCTGGATGGGGCTTTGGGCAACCTGGTGTAGTGGAGGGTGTCCCTGCCCATGGCAGGGGTTGGAACTGGATGGTCTGTGAGGTCCCTTCCAACCCCAAGCATTCCATGATTCTAACACTCCCCACCCAGCGCGCACACACGTGCTCATGCATAGTCTTCATCATAACACATGAGCTCTAGAGTGGCTTTTGGCTGTACCTGGTTTTGATGCCAAGACTGTTGAGCCTTCGGCCCCTGGTAGTGCCTGAGCTGAGCACCAGGAGCGCTGTCAGTTCCGTGCCAATACAGACATATTTGGGTTTGCTTCGTTCCAGGTGCCTGAGGGCTGCACCTGGCTCTTATTCCTCAAGTTTTCTTTCCAGCCAGTGCCAGCTCAGTTTCTCCATTGTTTTTTCAATGTGACCAGTGTGCCAGTGCTCTTTAGGTGTCTTACTGGGATTGTCAGCATTTACAGAGTAAAATCCAGTCCTGTTAGCAGGCCTGTAGAAAGCGCAGCCTGCTACAAGGCAGGGATGGAGACCTTTTCCTTCCCGATTTGCCTGTGATTCATTGGCTGTTTCTGTATTTCGGCTGCGGAAAGATGAAATTTCTGCCAGGTGCTGTGTTACATGCAGCAGTTTAATATTTAGAAAGCCTGGAATTCGGAGACTAGAGGTAGACAAGTTAAAAACTTACAAAGAAGCCAAACCAAAACAACCCCCAGAGTGCAATGCCTGTGATCTGGTCTGAGAGGTTCTGCAGATTTCAGCTACAGTTGTGCTCGCTGAGGCTGGTATTTTTTGTAGCAGTTGGAAGCTGACCAGAGCTTCTCTTTGGAAGGCTCTCGGTGTACTGGTCCGTGAAAGCATCATTTTTCTGTCTTCAGATCCCCCCTCCAAGTTCACCATTTGTGCATTGTTGATAGGACTTGTCCTCTGCGAAAAGCGGGTGCGGGTGGGTTACGGGAGTCCAGCCTGTGGCAGAGCCATATCCAGCACGAGGCAGCTGCTTCCGTGCGTGTCGGAGTGAGGGATCCCGCAGTGGCTCGGCTCTGTCCTTCTCCAGTGCAGGTGGGGCAGTCTGGAGCTGAGCTGGAGTTCCTTCGTTGCCAAGTAAGTTTAACCAACAGCTCTTCCTTTCTTTTGCAGACTGCAGAACTTGCCGTTTGCTTTGACAAACCTTAACCTGAAAGCCCTGTGGCTGGCAGAGAATCAGTCCCAGCCTATGCTGAAATTCCAAACGGAAGATGATGAAAAGACAGGAGAGAAGGTTCTCACTTGTTACCTGCTTCCCCAGCAGCCCTCTCCTAGCCTAGGTAAGAGAGTGGATTCTGAATGCTGCACCATGTGCTCTGGAGAGCGCTGCAGGGCAGGGACTGCGAACCTTCCTGTCTGCTTGCTCGGACTGTTCTCTGTTGCTGTGATACCTGTAGCAGACCTGGGCTCCTCGATGGCTGGTGGCAACTTGCAGAGGCAGATATTGTTAAAACTGAGAAATTGCTTCTCTGTCAGGTGGTAAAGAAGCTACAGCCTAGTCTTCAAGTCTTCTGCTTTGATCTGTTGACCGAGTTGTTCGTTGTCTGTAAGGTTTGCTTCCTGTCATGATGATGTTCTGGTGTCAATACTTCTGATTCATGCCTTAATCCTACCTTTTTCCTTAGTTCTTGGGTAAGGAGTGCTAGAGCTGAACCAGTCAGTACCTTTTGTAGAGGCTGCTGTAGATCTGGTGGGAGACATGCAACAGATGACAAGATCTGGAGGCTACATCCTTTGTCCTCAAGGCCTCTGTGGCTTGATGCCATGGATGGAGACAACAGACGTACCTTAATGGGTTGAGAACTGTCTTCCATCCAAGCCTACAACCCTGCTTGTTCAGAAAGTAGCTCCCACTGTGTTATCTTTCTCCCCAGAGAATCTTTTGCAGAACAGTGTGGATGAGAGCTGGACGGACACCAATTTAAATAGAGTCAGTGTGATTCAGTTCCTGGATGAACCCAAAGTAGATGATGAAGAGGAGTCTGGAGCTGAGAGACGGGTAAGAAGGAGAGTTTCTGGAGACTTTTAGATCCCTGTGGAAACACAAGCACAATCTAAACTTTTTACTAAGATGGGGAGCCGTTATGGTGTTCATGTTTCACAGCTCCTGTAATACGGCTGCAGACATGGACTATATTTTTTGAAGTCCAAAGGGCATTGGATGCCCTGAGGAGACAGCAGGTGTGAAAGAGAATTCCCTGAGAGCCTTTGTGCAGATTTACAGTTTGATGGCTGTCCGTGAGAGTTGAGCTGTGGCTGCCAACCTGCCCGTGGAGCATTCGGGTAGTCCAGAGATCCCGATAGCCAGAGCAGCGTCAGGACTGGATTTTAGGTGACTCCTCTTGCGGGGAAGAGCTGCACGGCCAAACTCGGGCCAGGCAGTCTCCACCTGTCCAAGCATGGAGCCGGATGCAAGCCCATGCGGTGGCCTGTCCCATTACTAAAGGAGCTGGACGCTGTAGACAGACAGCCTCAAAAACTATGGCAGATCATTTTGCTTTAGTTGCAGATGCAAAAGACAGGATAAAAGTTTCGGTTTTCAGCAAGTACTCTGTTGGTTTAAATCGTGCAGGATTTTTTCTCTTTTATCTGTGGAGAGAGATTCTCCTGAGATCTGAATCCTTCTAATAAATTGTATTTGCATTTGTCCTTGCAGCATGGATATGCTGCTGGTGTTGGAAGGTTTTGTGGGGTGTTTTTGATTGCTTTTAACATTGTTATTAATTTTAGAATACTGTTTTTCTGACTCTTAGCTAAGGTGGGACTAGCTAAGCATCACACATTCCGCTAGCTTACAGGCTTGTCAGGCATGTTAAGAAATGCCAGAGGGATCAAGAAGATATTCCACCTGTGTGTTCCTTTACGGGTTTCTGTGTTGGCAGTTTTGCATTTGCTAAGCCTAAAGTGCAATTTAAAACTTCCCATCTGTATCCTCCTCCCAGTCCTTCTATCAGATGGAGAGCAGGATAATGTCTGAGAGCGTGCTCCGAGCAGTGCTACCTGCCTCCGTTTCTTTCCACTCTCCAGCTGCAGGCTACAGGAGTGGAGAGGCCCAGATCAGGTCCTGCACCGTGACGTTTGGGTGGTGTCCAGCCGGGGCTCCGGCGCTCCGATAAAACGTGTTGTTTGAGCTGGTGCAGTCTGGAGCCACGGCACATGCTGCTCTGGCTGCAGAATCTCCGGCTCTGAGTGTTTTCCTTCCGCAGGGCTTGCAGCGCAGAGCGACCCCGCACCCCAGCGAGCTGAAGGTTATGAAGAAAGTGATTGAAGTGTGGCGCAGCGAGGGGTACGCTGCAAAGGCTGACGCGGACCTGCATTCTCCGAACTCAGAAGTGAGTGCTGCTCACTGAGAAGTGGATAAAAAAATCCCGGAATCGTGTGTCACGGACTTGGGGAGTGGGGAGGCAGTGTGTGCAAGCTGAGCGGAAAGAACTTGCTTTTGGGAAAGCTTGGGAGGGAGCGAGCGGGAATTGCCTGGGTTCCAAGGTCGGGATGTGCCTTGTGGTGTTAGCTGGGGCCTCCGAGATAGAGCAAGAGACGTGACCAGGGTGCAGAGAACAGCCTAAGGGGGACGGCGTGCGTCGGTACCGCTTTTGTGGCAACACAGGGAGAGGAAAAGAAGGCTCTGATATTGCCAGCAAAGAACGGTGGGAACGGAGCGCTCGGGGGAGGCGTCTTGCTGCCCAGGTGCCATACTGAGAATAAATGCCTACATAGATGGGGGAAGAGGGGTGGACCTGGGTGGGATGCAGCAGGCTTGGCGGGGAAGGCAGTGGGCAGCCTGAAGAAAAAGCTGGATCTGTTGGTACTGGATCGTACCCCACCTTGTACCAGTCAGGGTACATTGCTCCATCTGCTGCTTTGGTTTCCATCTTGACTTTCACCATCATCTCCTCAGGAGAAGAGGCCTGAGCGCCACGTCGAATCGCAGCGAGGATTCCCGCCTTTCCAACAGCACCGCCTCTGCTGACTGCAGAGGAGAGGAGCAGGGAGAGCAGGGAGACAGGAGGTGGCCGAACGGGCAGGTGCCTGAGATGCAGGAGCTGGAGAAGGAGGCAAAGCCCCGAGCGGAAGAGGAGCGTAAGGAAGCTGCTGACCAGGAGGAGGAAGATGTGGAATACAATGAGGTAGGAGCCGAGGAACTGCAGCAGGATCATGATAAAAAGTGGAAGGACTGGAAAGTTTTGGAGAAAATGGTAAAGGGATGTACTGAGTGTGATTTGGGAATCAGTGGAGGCGACAAGAGGCTGTGGAAGCCAAGTGCAGAGATTCAGGCAGCCCGTGGGAGCTGAGTCCGTGGGAGACTGGGAAGGACAGTGTGGGAGCCAGACAGGGACTATGGGAAAATCAGGGTTACAGGTTTGAGTGCCCTCAGTCCTTGGAGCTGACGCAAAATGTGTCTGGGTGAAGGAGCTGATATGGAAAAAACCAAGTGTGTTGGAATTTTAATGTGTATTCCTGCATCTTCTGTAGCATAAGAGCAGCAACACCGGCTTTGCCGGTGGTGAGCGGGGGGACACAGCAGGTTTCTGCACTGCCTCCAGATACGGCTCTTACCTGAGGTTCACAGCCTGTCTGGGACTTTGCCGTTGTAGCCCACTGTACACTTTGCTGAGGACACACTGATACGGAGTGAGGATGAGGATGAAGATGAAGAGAGACCATTCCCAGTGGAGAAGCAGAGGCTTATCCGCAAGGACACGCCCCATTATAAGAAACATTTTAAGATAACTAAACTGCCCAAGCCAGAGGCAGTGGTGGCACTCCTCCAGGGGCTGAACAGTGATGGAGTCCCCAAAGAGGAAGAGGAGTTGGGAGGCTGCAATAACAACACGGAGCCTGATGATCACGAGGAAGCGTGGGATGAGGATGACAGAAAGAATGGAGCTTTATCTGCTCAGCCATCAGTGAAGGTAAGGTCTTGTGGGGAGGGGGGAAGGTCAGAGGGGTGGCAGACCTCCCTTCTGCTGCTTTGAACTACTAACCAGGTTGATGTGGTACCAACGAAAACGTTGGCAAGAGGCTCCAGCACTTCAGGAGAGACATGCTCAGGGTGGGAGAGCTGAAGTTCTTTCTGGGGCTTATATGATTGTCCAAGAGCTGTGCCACGTTGCTTATGTCTGACCCTTGTGCTGTACCCAGATTCTTGCACCCTCCCCATTATGTGTGATGGTTGAGTTCTGTGCTGCAAGAATAGTTCTTTTGTCCCACCACTGACAGGTTCTTCTGTTTCTTTCAGTCGCCTCCTCACTTGCTGGTTGTTGCACCTCGTTTGCAACAGGGTGATTTGTCCCTGGATGGATCTAATCTCAGGCTCGTGTTCAGGCTGCTTACACTAGTCTTTCTGCCACAGTGCTTCCTGGAGAGGAGTGGGTAGGGAGAGCAGACCGGAGTGTGTCCCTCCTACTGGTTCCGCCCTGTGCTTGCCCTAGCACAGATTCAGGCTGGTGAAGTGTGCAGTGAGGTTTGGGGGAACTTGTGCTCTGGGATTTTGTCATTACCATGGGCCCTGGGGCTGCGATGGGCCTTTCTGGTGATGCTGGGGGCTGATGAGATAGGAGGTCCTTGCCTCTACTCAGTGGAATCGCCATCTCGATTAGGGACACCAAGAGATTCTTGCTTGAGGAGGATCCTCCCAGTGGAACAGGAGTATGCTGATGAGGGACACTGCCTGAGGTCAGACTAGTTCTTACTGAAGTTAGTGTGATGATTTTGGCAGGTGAGGATTAGGATGTGGCTCAGTCTCCATCATAGTCTGACACCAGCAAATCTCGTGGGTGAGATGTGAGTCTCTGAACTGGTGGAAGATGCTGGAGTAAAATCTGTTCCTGCTGTTACTGCACACGCTCCAGACTGTTGGGATCGTTTCTGTCCCACACCAGAGTTCAGATTGCTCAGGGAAGGTTCTTGCACTCAAGGTTGTTTTGGAGCCTTTCTCTCAGTGGAGCTTGCCTTGCAGTATCTGAGCGGATGCAGCTCGTCCCTTGTTCCCTAGGGACGAGGCACGTGGTTTCCTTACTGTTTGTGAAGTTCTTCAGAATGAAAGGAGTTTTTGCTGCTGCTCAGGCCATCTTGTGTCCCCTTCATCCAAGACCTGCCGTACTTGGGAAATGCCCTCACCCAAAAAACTTATTTTAGTCAGGGTCTCAAAGCTGAGGATGCACTGACCCATTGGCAAAAGCTGTTGAGTCTCCCTAGGCGCTGAGACGGCACGTTCGGTGTGTCCATCAGAAAATTGCCTTCGTTATCAGCTAAGCCTTCTGCTCGGAAATCACAGTTTTCCTTGTCATGGGGCTGGGTTGGAGGCTTGCTCCGTGAAGGCAGGTTTATTAGCTTGCCTCTTGAGCTGTCTTCCAGAAGTGGGAATGTGGGGAGTAGTGTCCCTGTGCGGTGGAGTTTCAAGTAAGAGGTGCTGCATACATGCATTGGAGAAGGTGTGCAGGAGGCTGAATCCTTAAACCAGAGGGTTTTTGCAAAGACAGTTGGTTTTCAAGAGAAATTCTAAGGTTTCCTGCATTTGGGAGCAGGATCCCTGGGTGTCTCGCAGGATGCACTGTTCCACCGCAGGCTCTTCCCTTTGCAGGAGGGACCAGTCCAGTTTGATCTGGGATGGCTTCATTCCTGTGCAGCAGCTGGGTGGCACCAGAGGTCCCTTTGTGCTTTTCTCCTGTGTTGTTTAATCCTTCCTTCTTCCCTGAATGACTTGGTACGGAGCGGGTGCAGTCAGCTAGTAGTGTTCAGCTTGTGAGCTCGGTGGTCACAGCCTCAGAGTGCCAGCACAGCCAAAATGTGGCCTTCCAGGTGCAACTTCCAGTTGGCTGGGCCACGAGCACTGGCACTCTGCAGGCTGCGAGCCCAGGAGCAGCCCTGTCGCTGGTACCCGCTGGCAGGTGGTGATCAGGAGTGGGGTGAGTGGGGTCTGCTCTGGAGCTGCGTGGCCAGACCTGTCCGAGTGGTGTGCGTTTGCGTGTTGGGTGGTGGTGGTAGTCGTGGTGGTGGGTTTGGTTGATGCTCCACTAATCCGCATGCCTCTTTGCTGGTTCCTGTCCTAACAGGGGGTGTCGTTTGATCAAGCCAATAATCTGCTGATTGAACCTGCTCGCATTGAGGAGGAAGAGGTCTGTACCACTCCTACTGTTCTCTCTCTGCCAAAAATCATTCAGTCTGCTTGATTTGCTTCCAGGCTCACCGTTGTTGTAGGGGAAACTCTGATCTCTCTGGGTCAAGTGGCTTCTGGACCTGACTGATCACAAACACACAATGATTGTTTCCTCCCCTGCTTTCACCTCCTTTCCCTACTTTTCCGTACCTGAGGTGAGAATGGCTGCTGCAGATCAGGAGTGGGATGGAAGAAATGTAAATAAAAAAACCAAAGGGGGCTGAGGTGGAAAGTTCAGTTCCTATTTGCTGTGCCCTGAGGAAGGAGGAGGTGGAAGAAAATAAAGGCATACTTCTGGGAGTGGCGGGTAGCCCTGAAGGCCTCGGGAATCTGCTGAGTGCTACGTATGACCCTTTGGGAGAGGGAGGGGGATGTGACTCAGGACACCGTGCCATTGCATGAGGAAGGGGGACTGGAGCTCATGGTTCATGCATCTCATGCAGCTCCGCCGCTGTAGGATCCCCTCGAGTCTTGACGTGCAGCACTGCGCTGTGGGGTGTCAGAAAGGGGCCGGTGGCACCGCAGAGTCCGTGAAGCCCCTGGCACACGTGTGGCGTTCTGCGCCAGCGTTTCAAACCGCTGCGTCTCTGCCTTAGCTCATTCTCTGACTATGATCAGCTCCGGAATTGGTTTCCAAGTTTTCAGTAGCCTTGCCTGATCCTGTGGGTCAGTGGGCTTTCCGCAGCGGTGTTTCCAGGGAGCGACTGGAAGCAGAGTGCTGCTGCTGCCGGCACGTGGCAGAACTGACGTCAGTGCTGTCGGACGAAGGTTTCTTCCCTTAGGACAGCACGGCGGTACCAGACCCATGTGTTCCATGGGAGGTTGTCTCTGTCAGCGTGGCTCTTTGCTCCTCCCTCCAGTGTAAAATGGAGGCTTTTCTTTCTTGGTTTTGGAGCAAGACCTTCTGGGAGGGAGATGACAAATCCTTTCCACTTAAGGCGAAACACGAGCTGGCTCCGATGTGGTCCACTGTTAGTGTGTCCTGAAGATCGGTCCGTCTTAGATCACTGAAAAACACATTCATATTTCCTGCATTTCTCTCCTCCATAGCTCTTCTGTCACTCAGAGACAAAACTGAGTATAGTCAGGTGCTTCCTGGTCCCTCGTTTGGGAAATCCTTGCTCTTGGTCCTTCTTTCCAGCTGTTAGAGATCGTGTTCCATTTGCAGAGTTTTCTTGCTCCTCGAGGAAACCTCAGTGTTGTATGGGGAAGCAGTCTGCCTGCCTCTTCCCTGGCTCCTGCCAGTGCCCCACCTGCGTCCGATGGCCGTGCCTGGGACTTCTCTGCGGTGGCTCAGAGGGCAGCTGGTTCGAGGCCCCAGGTTGGCTCCGGTGTCCCTGTGTGCAGATCTGTTCGGTGTGGTAGTGCACCTCCCAAGGACAGGCGTACAGAGGTCCACCAGGTGGGTGGTGGTAGCTGAAGTCACCCCAGAGCAGACCGGCTTTGGGAAGCCATGGATTGTCCTGCAGCGCTGGGGGAGTGCTCCGCTCGGTGGATGGCTGCTGACCTCTCCAGTCAGTGATGCTCTGTCATCTTAGTGGAATCGTGCTGGGCACCCACCAGGACCACAGCTCCGCAAACATCAGTGAAAGCAAACGGTGGGACTGGGGCTGAGGGTGCTGTAAGGGGGAGCTGGGCTCGGCGCTGTGGCTGGGACACCTCGCCTAGAGGGGTGCCCTTGCCGTCTGCCTTAGCCTGGCGGCTGTGAAGAGCGTGTGCCTCTCGGGGAACAGGTGGAGGACAACGGGAGAAATACTCAGGGCCTTAAGGACAAGGGGACAAGGGGCGATGGCTTTAAACTGAAAGAGGGGAGATTTAGATTAGATATAAGGAAGAAATTTTTCACTCAGAGGGTGGTGAGGCACTGGAACAAGCTGCCCAGAGAAGCTGTGGCTGCCCCATCCCTGGACGTGTTCCAGGCCAGGTTGGATGAGGCTTTGGGCAACCTGGTGTAGTGGAGGGTGTCCCTGCCCATAGCAGGGGTCTGGAACTAGATGATCTTTGAGGTCCCTTCCCACCCACACCATTCTATGATTCTATGACTACTTAGCATCTGAGTAGAGAATTAGCTTGGGGAGAGACTGATTCCAGATAAAGCATCAACCTGCTGTTTGCAGGGACAATTTAATGCCCTTGAGAAGAGCCTGTTACAGCTGAACCAATGGGGCTGATAAAACTGAGCAAGACCATTGCAGAGTGGAGAGCTTGGTGCCCCTGGAGCAGCACAGTTTAAGTTCATAATGCTGCTACCACATTCCTTGTGTAATTTTGTACAGTTCTTAGAGAGAAGGAACTACAGATTGTGTGTTCTTTAAGCCTAAACCATAATCCTGACCCAAAGGCTAACCTTGCCGGAGTAGAGCTGGAGACATCTGCCTAACTTCTGCCAGCACCCCAGGTCAAGGAGGAGGGAGCCTGGTGCTGTGCATGCAGCTGGTGCTTCCAGAGCTCCTTCAGTGGGACTCTACTACAGTGGAAGAAATACTTTTGTTAAAGCACATGCTATCTGATAGTGGATATCTGGATTCCACTGCTCTCTTCCCAATGTTTTGTCTCACTCTCCATCTGCCCTGCAGAAATGGCCGTGTGTAGGTTATAGGAACGCTCTCGGAGGAGAAGTGTATCGAGCTGCTATTTGAAGGCATGAGGTTGCACCTGAAGTCTGTATGTTCTCAGATAATTTTTGAAGAAATAGTCCAGAAAGAGCTGCTGTGCAGATTGAAGATAATAGTGGGAAGAGAGCCCCAAATTCTGTTTGAGTGGCTGATGCTTCGATGTCATCCTGTGTTCGCACAGGCTTAACCTGTCCTTGTAGAGCACCTGGAAATACAGGAGTCACGAAGGGCCCTGCGCTGGAAAAACTTGTGCTGGCCGAGGCGCTTTATAGGTTCTTGCTTCTCCCATGACACACTCTCCCAGCTGCACAAGGCTGCCTGGAAAGGGTGTGCTGCCAGTTGCCCTCCCAAGGAAAGAGCTAGGCTGATCTCAGACGTTCAGATGGCCTTGACTTCCTCGCCGGAGGGTGGAAAAGATCCTGTCAGCTGCTTCTGCTCGGGTGTCACGTCCTGGCGCTCTGGAGTCAGAGCAAGTCAAGTCTTCTCCCATGGGGATTGCTCAGAAACATTACTGTTCGTGTTTGGACATGGCCTCGCGCGTGGCACTGCGGTTGCTGTTTGCCAGAGGCAGGCTGTGACAGCACCGCTCCGTCCCGAAGCATCCCGTGTGCCGGGGCTCGGGCTCGGAAGGTTGGCCCACGCGGTGCGTAGGGACCTGTGCATCTCCTGGACCTGCCTGTGCTCCTGCCCCTCTGCGCCGTGCTCTGCCTTTGCTGGGTGGGACTGTGCGCTCGCCAGGGCACTGCCAGGCTTGGAATTCTTACGTGGCAAACTTGGTTTTCCCCACAATGTGACCTGTAGATTTTAAACTCCAGAAAGATTCATAAACCTCTCTTGTATAACGCAAGAAAGATCCTATCACCTGCGTCTGCTCAGCTGGCTTGACCAAAATACACCTGCTGACAGAGCAGAGTCCTCATGAAGTTCTCTTGCTTCTCTCATTTAATATTTTAGTGACTCAGCTTCCCATTGAGCACGGAAAAATGTGCCATGTTTTCTGCTTGAATTTGTCTGGCTTTTAATTTATTGCCATAGGAATGTTTTTATGGCCCCTTAGTATTCTCTCTTGCATGGCGACCCCCCAGCAGTTGGGAGGCAGGGCTTGTGACCTCCTCGCGGAGGTGCAGCCTCACAGCGAAGGTCTGTCAAGGCACAGTCTGAACAGGATTCACTGCAAAGTGACAGGTTGCTTGTGTGATGGCTGCTTATTCATCACAGTATGTCACTGTCAACTGCAAACTTGATCTAATCTGGAGCTTTCTTGAGGACCAAGTAGCAATCTGTGGAATGATTTCTCACAAATGCAGAACTGTCGCAGTTTCCTTTCCCTGCTCCAGGAGCGATGGTCTGGGTCGCTTGCTCGAGCAGGAAGAACAGGAAGCAATAGAAGAGTGTTTTCAGCAGGGAGAGAAGATATTGTGTTTAAACAAAGCGTCCCACTGCAAATCTGATTTTTGCTTTTGGAATAGGAAAACACGGTGTATATAACAGGTACGAGTCTCGCTGCTTAGGACAAGGATTACACAAAAAAATTAGGCATTCAAATAACCCCTGTAGAAACTAATGGGACTTAAGCATTTGTGTGTCTTTAAAAACCGGTCCCTATTTGCAGACCCAGTAGTGTTGTCTGACCGCGTCAGCAGGCCAGGAGGAGAGCTGGTAGGACAGTTTTGAGACCTTGTGATGGAAAACAGTCTCCAGCTTGGATCTGGGAACTGAAAGGAGGCAAGATTGGGATAGGTCGCTGTTTCTGGAAGATGTGCTTTAGCCGAAAAAGTGCTGTGCTTGGTTCAGGAGCAACTAGCTAAATTTATGACAGAGATGACATAGAAAATTTGGAAGAAATCCTGAAGTCATGTCTTCTACCATCACTAACAACCGGGTGCGGTACTCTCTTTCATAAATCAGTCAAACTTTTTAATAAATTTAGATTGTCTTCTCCTGTTACTTGACGAGTGTGCACACACTCAGATTCCCCCTACTGGGAGAAACCAAGAGCTTCTCCAGATTTCTACTTCTTGCATTATTAGAAAACTTACTTTCAAGCTGAACTTGCATTTGTTAATTCATTGTTTCCATTAAATTTTACCTCAAAAATCTCTTTCCTGCTATCTGACCCTGTGTCTGCTTGTGCTTGGTATATTTTTAGGGACATTAGTCACATCTCCTTCTGGCCTTCATCGTACAAGATCAGAGAAAGCGAATTCTTCTCATGTTCTCTTGTAAGATAGACTTCCATTCCCTGTCTTTCTCACTGCCTTTTCATTCATCCGTTCTACTTTTTGCTTTTGGAATAGGAAAACACGACGTATATAACAAGTTTAATTCAAGTGTGTTGGCTGTGGAAAACACGACAGAGTTTATTCAGACTTTAGTTCACTAAATTCCGTAGTTTTTCGTCCCCCTCAAATGTAGTAGTTTCTGTTCGTGGGTTTAGTCCATTTGCTTTGGCTACCCAGCTTTTGTCCCTGTGGTCAGCATCAAGGTCCTTAGTAAGCTTTGTCCTCCAGGCTGTTGGTGTACTCAAACACGTCTCTGCTCGTGTGTTTTAACGAGTGGTGCCAGGTTTAGTGCAAGAATTTTCCATTTATCTCATTGTCACCACGGACAAACACGCTCCTGCTGTGCTGTCTGCCCTTAGCAGCACAACGTGGGAGTGAAGGACAATTCCTAATGTGAGGCTGGCCATCGAAACAGATCTCGGGGGAGAGTTCTGAGCTTCCAGTCCTTCCAGTCTTTTAATTGTATTTTAAATGGTGGGCCGAAATGGACCCTTAGAGCAGTAAGAAATTACTGGGCTGACAGGAGGTTCCAAGTGAAATTTTGTATTGAGTGATGCAAAATGAATGACTAGACCAATGATTTTGCTACACAAAAAGAACCAGTAAGAATAAGAATAAAAATTCTTTACTGCTGAAGAGAGGAAGAAATATAATGTGTTCCAGCATCCCTCATTCCAGCTGAATCCACAAGACTTCTGTGTCCAGGCTTTTGTCCCGTTTCCAGTTCCGGGAATGGTTCAGGACTCGGTAGCTTTGTCCAACACTCATTTTGTTCCTCTTTATCTAAGAAGTTGAATGTTTTCCGTTCCGGAGGGACTCTGTCCTGTTGCATTCCGTGGGTTAGCCAGCCCACTTCCTTTCAGGATCCCCTCTTTTGCTGTTGGTGTTTCCGTGCCGGTGGCAAACCTGGGTGCCCATTGTGATGAGGAGGAAGTATTAGCTTCTTAAATCCCTATTTCTGGAATTCATTGATGAAAGAACTAATCACAGAATCCTGTAACAGCCCAGGCTGGAAGGGACCTTGACAGGTCCAGCCTTTTGCGGGAAAGGGAACCTAGGTGAGGTTATCCAGCACCCTGACTCCCACATCCCTGGGAGGTTGTTCCAGTGAATGATTGTTCTCGCTGTAAACATTTTTTCTTAGGCTGAGATGAAATCGTATCTCCTTGTAGACACACATATATAGACACAAATATTCATATGTACATCGTGATATGTGATTCATATATCTATGATAGCTACGTATTCATTTCTGTGTGTATTAATATCAAGATTAATCGTATCTATTTTTTAATTGATGGTTCAAAATTTGGCATATTTAATACATTCATAAATGCAACATTTCTTCATCCTCAATGAAATGTTGTTCTCTGTCTTGGAATCCCTTTGGGGAAGGGGCTCTGCAGGACACCAGAGTGTGAAGCATTGCAGGTTGCCTGTCTGTCTGTCCCGAATGCTGCTGCCACTGGCGGAGCCTCGCACGCTTTTCTGCCTTGGCACGCTCTCTGCTCAGTGCCAAGGAGAGGTGTCCAGTAAGAAGGCAGTGACGTGCCTGACTCCTCTGGTCTGTGCCCTACCATCTCTGCCTTGCCAGTACCCGTTCTGTGGTAGCCAAACCACCCCCTGAAGAGAGGAAGACATAGCATCGGAGACAGAGAGCCTTCAGCTCACACCGCAGGCTGCTCCTCTGCCGGGACACGATCTTTCCTTCGCGTTCCTTTTTCTGTTGTTCGGTTTTAATTTGGTTTCAACACCTCACGCAGCAATCTCCCACCTCCCATGTGGTCACGGATATTTTCAGCCCGTCCCCGTGCCCTCCGTGAGTTGCTGCTTACTGCAGCCCGACAGATTTAGCTCTGCTAATCTTACCTGGTGAGTCAGTGCCCCTGGCCCCGAGCTCCTCGGGTCTCTTCGTTTGTGTCACGCAAGGACTCTCTCTTTGCTGGGATTTCTGGAAGAGGGATGCACAGCATTGAATGGCATGTCCATGTAGAGAGGCCTCTGATGGGTGCGAGGGACTTCCCGTGGGGATTAAGAAGTGCACACCTTAGCAGGACCTGGTGGTCCTTTCACTGGCATTTTCCCAGGTCCTCGCAATCTGTAGTTTGGGATTTCTGGACTGTGCAAACCACTGTGCTGGACATGGGGGAGCTGCTGCCTGTGAAATTGTCTGATCTCTCCAGTCCCTTTTATACATTTTAGTTGTACAGAATTTAGTGGTAATAAGCACTAATTTAACTGCGCTTTATATTAAAAATATATTTTTAAGCCTGCTGCTTAAATTTCATGGGGTATCCCTAATTCCTTTATTGTTACAAACATGGAATAATCATTTCCCACAAAGTTATTAATGCATGAAAAGATGTCCCCCAACATCAGAAGGACACAGAGCTGCTGGAGCGGGGCCAGAGGAGGCCATGAAGATGATCCGAGGATTGGAGCATCTTTCTTACAAAGACAGGCTGGGAGAGTTGGGGCTGTTCAGCCTGGAGAAGAGAAGGCTCTGGGGAGACCTTCCAGCACCTTCCAGTGCCTAAAGGGGCTACAAGAAAGCTGGAGAGGGGCTTTGGACAAGGGTGTGTAGTGACAGGACACGGGGTGATGGCTTTAAACTGGAAGAGGGGAGATTTCGATGGGATCTGAGGAAGAAATTCTTCCCTCTGAGGGTGGTGAGGCACTGGCACAGGTTGCCCAGAGAAGCTGTGGCTGCCCCATCCCTGGCAGTGTGCCAGGCCAGGCTGGATGGGGCTTTGGGCAACCTGGTGTAGTGGAGGGTGTCCCTGCCCATGGCAGGGGGTTGGAACTGGGTGGTCTGTGAGGTCCCTCCCAACCCAGACCATTCTATGATCCTATAAAAAGATCTGTCCCTCCCCCTCCCATATCTGAAGGCTGATGGCCTCCCCTCATATGGAACCGTTAACATTTTTACTGTCAGTGATTTGAAATAAGATCAGGCCTGATGCAGTTCTTGTCAGATCCCTTCTTGGTTCTTCACTGATGACGAGTACTTGACCTCTGCTGGTTCTGAGCTTGTGTAAAATACACCTAAAACTAACATCGTATGATGCCAGTAAAAATGTCTTGTGATAACAAGTTTCACGTTTCACAAAAGTCTGTTTATCAAATCTTTACTATTACTTTATCAGCCAAGTTCAGAGTCTTGTGAAAGAATGAAGTAGGGGTATGTTTGGCTTTTGAGAGACCTGATTTTCATAAAATTCCAGTTTGGCAGGAGTGCTGTTTCTGCGTGCCTGAAGAGAGGCACGCATGTCCTTCAGTAGCTTTTCTTGAATTGGTGCTAGGATGGCGAGCTGCTGAATTACAGGCATCATCCTGTGTAACCTCTGAGTCTAACAGCACAATGTCAATGCTGTTTCAGGGTATCAAGATTCCAGAATGTTATAAATACTCTGTATAAATACTCAGTCAGTTGTTAGGACTCTTGGATACAAGTTATCCTGTCGTTTTGACTTTTAAAATGGTTATTCCTTATTGATGCTATTAAATAGATTCTTCAGCTGCTGTTCAAGTGTGATTCATCACCTACATGTCATGCGTGTGCATCGTCATGTTTCTGTCCAAATACAAATCAGAAGTGGTTATGGCACTGGTGCCTTTTCTGTGTCGTTGACAATCCAGTCTCCTTTAAAGTTTCAAGGGATGTAAATGCAGGGATTAGGCACTTACCTGCCTCCAGATGTATAGCATGTTATAAAAACGTGCCTGTATGTGCAGAAACTTGCTGCCTTCTGGAAATAAAGCCCTTGAACCCGCTCCCTTGGGTATGTCTGGAGGAACAACTCGTTCTCTCCGCAGATTCTGAAGTGCAACAGTTCCACACTTTGGCAGCTGAATCCTGTGGATGTCTGGCGTGCTGCATCTGTGTCTGCTGTGCCCTCGCCACGAGCGGGTTGCAGAATCCCTTAGCGGGCAGTTGCAAGGCGCAGCGCTGAACGCTGTTCCAAGTCGCTCGGTCCATGCCTAGGAGGAAGCTCTGGGTATGATGCTGCGTAATGGTGGCCTGCCCTCTCTGCAGAGGAGGGAGCTGGAATCGGCTGAGCAGCATGTTTCTGGGTGGGAGTGTTCCAGATCAGCCCTTACAGCTGAGATGAGCCAGTACTGGGTGGCGGGTGGATCCCTGGTTCTGGGGGAGAAAAAGCAAGACAGGACAAACACCCAGGAGGGTCTCTGGCAGGAGTGATGGCTGTGCCCTGCCGTGAGGGCAGCTCTTTGTGTTCCCAGAGTACCAGTCCGGATGTCATGAAGTCAAGGCAGCTCTGAAGCAGCCTTAGGACAGGTGCACATTTGGGAAGGAATAATTTACTGGGTTAGTGCAAAAAGCAGTGTCTGGGCTGTGATGTGAAATACTGAATATGAAACTGAAAGGCCATTGTAGGATACTGGATCCAGTTATTTCATTCTCAGGTTCATGTCATTTATTCTTTTCATAAACGTCAAACAAGCATTCACCAGTTCACTTTCCTACAGTGCTGGTTTTATGGGAGAACTAATTGACTTTAGGAGTTCAAAATCCTCTTTCTGGCCTAAATATAATTATGTCAGATTCAAGCCCGTTTGCATTAGGTCTGGTTCCTCCTTTTTCATCTACCTGTGTCTTCATAAACCCTCAGTCCAGTTGACTTTTCTGGCCGATTTCCCAACGTTTTCAGTCTGGTTCCTATGAATTCGTGGAATCCATGGGTTTCGTTGCCGATCTTTCAGTTAGTTTAGACAATCAACTTACTGTGCAACTGAACGTGACTTTTTGTAACCAGTGACATTGTGTATTCCTCATTCATTGTCAAAAATAGCAACTCTGTCTTACTGACTCAGGCACTGAGCAAAACCTTCAGCTATCTTACTTGTTATGCCTGGATCCTGCTACTAGAACACTCTCCAGTCCTTGTCTGGAGACCCAGTTTTCCATCATCTTTAGAAGTTTTTGTGTTGAATATAGATATCAAGTCTTTAAAGCAGTACTAAAGTGCAGTTTAGTTAGATCCTGATATGCTTCTTCACCCAAGAAGTGTTAGTCTAGTCTGTAGCTGGTGTTGAAGTGTGCTATCAATGGCACGCGGTGCGTCTCACGACCACCACGTTTCTCCGTCTCACCTGGACAATCCATGTCTTTCAGTGCTCGGATTTTACTCAGTCTCTGGGTCTTGCCCCGGAGGCGACGTACTTACGGTCTGTCTAGAGTCAGGGATTTCCTTGTGAAGATCCCAGCAGCTTTCTGCCACGCTGCTGACTGGGCACCAGAGGCAATGGAGGAACCTCGGGTTAGTTCTGCGTTTCCTGGGGTGGCTTTTTCAGTTTTGTTTCGGTTTTAAACTCAGCAGAACGTGAGGCCGCACAGGCTGTTACTTCGGTCGCTGTAGCAAGCGCGGGGCTCAAGGGAGGGTTGAGGAAGGCAAGGCTCTTGCTGCTTTTGCTGCCCACGCTGTGGCTCGCCTGGGCCAAGCGGACCCGATGTTGAAGTAGACACCTCTGCAGCAGCCGCTCTCTGTTCTGGCCTTTGTTTCCCGGGAGGTGACCTCTGGAGAACAGCAAATTTGGTTCTCTCCAGGAGTCTTATGTATATTTGTGTCACTTACCTCGCCAGCTCCTTGGTCCTTGGCCCTGACAGATCCCTGAGAGAGCCCTGTCTATCCCATTCCTTTCCCTGTATCCTGCTACGTCTTCTATCCCATGACTGGGGCAACACGAACAGTTGATGCTGGTGTCCTGAAGATAAGCAATTGCAGTTCCAGTTTGACTGAAAGTTTTGCAATTGGAAGTGGGTGTAATCTGGTTCGTAGAGGTGGGAGACAGGAAAGAGGAGAGACTTCTGGATTGCACAGCTACAGTCCCGAGCCTGCCTGTGCAGAGGGGAGAAGAGAAGGGAGCCAGCTGGACAGAGCAGATGGCTTTTCTGGAGTCACACGTTGATTTCCATCAACAGAGCAAAGCCAAGTATCTGTCCGGGGTATTCCGAAGGAGGTGCCTTTCTTGTTACTGCACACCGTGTTGGGGTGACACTTAATCTCCCCGTAGTTGTGTGGGATTGCACCCCAGAGGCAGCCGTGGGGTAGAGCTGGGCTGTGAGGTGAACACGACCCATGTCGTTATCCAGTCCCGTCCCACTGCTGCTCAGTTTACTTTGTGGTGGACATCTCGTTCCGACGTGTTCATTACAGGCAAACTGGCTCTTGGTGTTGAGACTCAACTGTGAAAAAGGATTTGTTTGTTTAAATATGTTGTGGCTTCAGTGCCTTTGAGGCACAGGCGCCACAGCCGAGACAAACGCATGAGCAAAGGCACGTGGGTAAAGTTTGCACCTTGTGCTTAAAGTAGTCAGTCCTGCTCTTCCAGGTATGTTGGGCGTTCTCCCGCTCCGCACTGACCCGTAACCTGTGTCCCTTCTGCTTCCAGCTGACGCTGACTATCGTGCGGCAGACGGGGGGGCTGGGCATCAGCATCGCGGGGGGCAAGGGCTCCACCCCCTATAAGGGAGACGACGAGGTAAGGCCCCGCACGGTGCGGTTGGCGAAGCACCCGCGTGCAGGGACTGGTTCTCTGGCTGGAGGTTGGGTGTCCGTACGCCTCTGCCCGCGGCTGGGCTGTCAGGGCAGGGTGGGAGCAGCCCCCACCCACCCCGCGGCTGGAGGCTGCCAGGGCTGAGCAGGCTCCTGCCTCTGGAGCACAACCTGCACCTTCTGCTGCTGACCGCAGAGAGCAGCAATGACAACAGCTCTTCCTTTCCCATCTGTGTCCTGACGTGCAGGACTCACCAGGAAGTGTATGGGTTCGTCCTACACACGTGTGGTGGCATCAGCTGCAAGATGTTCTTGTCCCTGGGAAGGATTGAACTGTCATTCCCTTTTCCCCGTTGTCAGCTGTGGGGTAGCCCTGCAATAGGATTTGTTTCCCCTTTTTGCCAGCTCCCGAATGGAGTGATGTAGCTGTCGTGTCCCCACACCCAGGGTATGGGATTGGCGAGGGATTTCCTCTTTCCCTTAGGTTGAATGGGGTGGAGCGTTCTTGTTCCGTGCTTTAGGGGGTTGAGGATTGAGCTCCACCTCTTCTAACAAGTAGTTTTGTTTCCAGGGCATCTTTATTTCCCGCGTGTCGGAAGAGGGTCCTGCAGCTCGTGGTGGGGTTCGTGTCGGGGACAAGCTTCTGGAGGTAAGAACCTTAGCTGCTCTGAAGGAGTAAACGCTTCGGGTGACTTGAGTGGAGGGAGACGTGTGGTTTGGTGGTTTTTTGCATCGCCTCAGTTTGTAGGCCAAATTAGGCGTCAGGAGCTGTGCAAGAGCAAAAGAAACCGCTTGGCTCAAAAAGTCAGTAGTTAATTAACGCTACTGTTAATCTTTTGATGCTTTATAAGGACAGAAATCGCTCCTGCGTTCGCTCTCCCCAGCTCTGAAGTGTTGCGTAACCCAGGTGAGGTTACGTGCTGTCGGCTTCTGCTTTCCTGTGGGGACAGAAGTGGACCTTGTAAGATAACTTGTTACCCAGGGAGCCAGCCGCGTGTCCTACTTGCCTGTCTCCAAATTATTTAAAAACGTGTTTAATCAGAAAGGGTTGAGACGCACTTGGGGAAGGATTGATGGCGTGATGGGGGAAATGGATGTCGCTGGACAGAGAGCAGAGGGATAAGTGGTCTGTGTGTGGGGCACTGGCCCATGCTTGTGCCATCCGGTGCGGGATCTCCGGGTATCTCCTGCACTCCTGCTCGCCGCAGCCGGCACATTAGCAGCGCAGGCCTGGGCGCTTGCCCGGGTGGATGCTTCAGTCTCTCTCACCGCTGACGTGGCATTGCCCATGGTAGAAGTCAAGTAAAGTGCTGTATGGTTCTGTCATCAGAAGTTTTTATATTACTTCATGAGAAATACTTGATTCTGGAGTTTCAGAAGTTACCTTGTTCGCTTCTGCAGTTACCGTCGGATTGTCTGGATAATTCTGTGAAGTTTAAGCCTTAAGAAAGGAACGTGCCCTTGATCTCGCCTGGTCCCTTGTGTGTTTTAGGGCCTTAAATGTCAGCGAGCATCCCTGTGCTGCATGCATCGTGCTGTATTTTGCTGCAGAACAACTTCCAAAAGGGAGTCAGATCTTAAATTCTTGTCACCGATCTATTTCATGTAAAGTAGATCCCTCTTCAGTTACAGCTTTGGGAAGAGGCTGGGTTTTCACTTCTGATTCGCTTCCCGTGGTGCCTGTTCATCAGTGCCTGCTGCAGAAGTGGATCTGCCCTCACAGCATGACTTAGATGTGTTGTGTTCCTTCTAAAAGACTGTGTTATGTCCACAAGTAAGACACGGCTGGTGCAAATCAGACTTGGGTCCCGTTCTCGTTGGCTATGAATTGTAAGGAATAGCTCTTCACTGTTGGAGTAGGGACACAGAGCGTTGCTCAGTAACGAAGGCCACGATGGAAGGAGACCCTAAATGCCATGAAGTGGAGGAAGTAGATTTGGATGTCTAGTTTTCAGGCTGAGCGGCAGACAGTCTTTCCTGTAAGTGTGTGTTAGTGTGAAATGAGGTAGCTGCCATGAAAAGAAGATTATTCGGCTTCATGAGCCCGCACTTTGCATTTTCTGATGTGGTAGGGCTTCTTTTCCTGAAATCAGGGAAGCAAGAGTGGAGGGAAGCCGGTTGCTTCCGTGAGAGCTGCAGAACCTGGCATCCTTCCTGCAAGGACTTTACTAGCAGAGGGGAAGGAAATGGGTGCTTCAGGGTATGAGGAGGTAGATGTCCTTCCTGAAGGTGAACAAGAAGTTGTGTCGACCCGAGTTGTACTGAAATTCATTAGGGGAGATCGTTCTGGGTGAGCGTTATCTGCCTGGGAGTTTTTTGCCTGCAGGGATAACAGAGGTGATAGGGGAGTTGGAGCTGCCCAAGGTGGGGAGAATTCCTCTGAAAGGGCCTTTTTCTGCACTTGGCAGGGGCTGCCCTGGCTGGGACTGCCTCCTGTGCTGTGCCAGTGCAGGGAAGGTCCCTTGCAGGCAGCGGGTGAGGTCTGGGCACCCCTGTGGGAATGAGGTGTTGACCCAGCGCGGCACGGGATGGGCTGTGCTTCCACTGGGCAGCGGTTGTCAAGGCTGGAGCTGTCTGTGCAGGCTGTTGGAAGAGCCCTCCGCAGAGGTAAGAGCTGTGCCTGGCTCTGTCCGTCCTCAGGTGAACGGCGTGTCCCTGCACTGCGCTGAGCATCACGTGGCGGTGGAAGCGCTGCGTGGGTCGGGAAGCTCCGTGTCCATGACAGTTCTGCGGGAGCGGATGGTGGAGCCAGAGAATGCCATCACGGTCACGCCGCTGCGCCCCGAGGATGACTACAGCCCTCGGGAGAGGCGAGGTGGGCTGCGCTTCCCGGAGCGGCCCGAGGGGACACCTCCCACGGAGAGATATTCCACCTGCCTCGTGCGCAACGAGAAGGGTCTGGGCTTCAGCATCGCTGGTGGCAAAGGCTCCACGCCCTACCGGGCCGGCGACACGGTCAGTGATGGTCCCTGGGAAGGAGGGTGCTTGATCCCCGAGTCACGGCAGTGCTCGCGGGAGCAGCGCGGGCCCTTCCTTGCCCATGGGCAAGCGGCAGCACAGGGTGGCCCAGCGCCTGTGGGCTCTGAGAGCCAAAATCCGTCCTTCAGTCAGGGAAGGAGAGAAGTTGGGGAGGAGGTGGGGCTGAGGCTCGCAGTCCCTGCCAGGGACATCTAAGCCTGACGCTGTCCTCTGGGCATATATATCTATTCTGGGCTCTCGGCCACACGAAGGCTTTGCTGCAGCCGGAGGTTTTGCAGGTGGCTATAGCAGCCGGAGGAGGGCTTGTGTGGAGCGAGGAACAAATGGGATGTGCCAGGGGAGGGGTCTGCGAAGGGGAAAGGGCTGAGACCTGCCTGGCGTCGGGGAGCGGTGCTGGGAAGCCGTGCCCTGGTGGGGGCTGCTCTGACCCTGCTGACTGTGTTTCAGGGGATCTTCATCTCACGGATCGCAGAGGGTGGTGCGGCCCATCGGGACGGGATCCTGCACGTAGGAGACCGGGTCATCTCGGTGAGTGCGGGCGTGCAGGGAAGGGGTCCGACTCGGCGCCCTGCCTGTACATGGGCTGGTTTTCTGTCGTCGAAGCTGCGTTTGGAGGGTCCTTGTTTCAGCTCCTGAGCCTTCTGGAAGAGTATTTAATGGTGGTGGCTCTCGCCCTGCCTGCGACTGGTGGTGGGTGCAGTTCATGGCTCCCCTTTCCCCAAGCGCTGCGTGCGAGCGGCAGCCCGGCTGTGCCGGAGAGGGATGATCCGACAGCACTGCCCCAGCCTGGGGTCCCTCTGCAGCCCGGTGGGACAGCCTCGGAGCGCTCCGCGGCCGCACGGCCGGTGGGACGGGAGCCCTTTGGGGAGCGCGGGGCGGAGGGGGGCTGGGCAGGGCGCACCGCAGTGCTTCCCCTGCTTTCCTTTGGGGCTCCGGCCCCAGCTTCCCTTCCCGTTTGTGCCAGTGGTGTGGATCTCACTGCTGCCTCTCACCTCGAGTCTCTGCCTGATGTGCCACTCTCTCCCCTCCTGCGGGGCGTCCGCTGAGTCTCCTGACCCTCTTCCCATCTCGCATGCTGCCTCCGCGAGCTCCTGCATCCTGGTGCTGGTGGTGGGTTTCTGATCCAGCTGCTGTGGTGAGAGCACGTGTCACCGCAGAGCTGGCGTGAGTAAACACTGATACAGCCTCGTCAGTGCTGGCTTCTGTCTGCTCTATCCCTGGGCTGGGGCTGTGCTGTATTTGCTCGGGCACAACATCGTAGCAGAGCTCTGGCCCACGTCTGGCACTCGTATGCTGGCAGGCGACTTGAACTGGTACAGCACCTCTCCCTCCTTGCTGGTGCTCCCCCCTCCTCCCAAAATCGAGCCCTGACCCTGATTGTTGCCAGATAACCTGAATCATTTTGATTTTGTTCATTGTTTGGTGCTCCACTGGTCCAGAGGCATGACTGAGAGGCGTAACTGCGGGCGCGCAGCCGGTCGCGCGGCGTTGGTTTGCTCTGCCTGTGGCTCGAAGGAAACACAAGATCTCAGAATAGAGTCAGGAGTCAAACCTGCCTCCACCCCCGTTAGCAACTCTATTTATATCTGCGGGCAGCTTCATAGGAAGAGCAGATCTGGTTCCCTAGCAGCAGTTTGCAGTGTCTTCCGCCTGCAGCGCGTGGTCTCAGGGCCCGTGTTAGGTTTTGGTGTGAGTCGAGGCCATGCTGCTGTGCGTTCTCTGGCACACCCCGCTGCCCTGGGGAGAGCAGGGCTGTTGCAGAGGTGGGACGCGTGTCCATGCTGCAGAGCACGGTCCTCTGCTCCCAGGGAGTGACCTGTGCTGAAGAGTGCATAGTCATAAAAGGTTTGGTACTGGGCTGCACCTCAGATCTTGTGCTCGGTATGATGAAAGCAGGAATAAATTATTGTCTTCCAGGACAATCCTTACCTAGTCTGGACTGTTCACGTCACCTCTGTGCCTTCCAGTGCGTGTCTGACTGTCGCTTCTCCCGCAGCGGTGCCTCCTGGCAGCAGCTGCCGTTCTGCCTTTCCTGCTGGTGGGGTTCACTGCTCAGTAAGATGTCCCTGCGGTGGTGGTCTTACATCCTGAGGCCTCTCGTGTCTTCTCGGTGGTGTTTGTCCTCAAGAATTTCTGCTCACTGTAAGAGAAGCACGAGCAGCTGTGTGAGTTTCGCCCCGTCTCTGGCGAGCTCTGGTGCTGGCTTGGAGCTGCGGGGCTGCCCTGGCCCCGCGATGCTGGATGTTGGGAGAGGGTCTGTTCCCCTGCAGACAGTGCCCGCACAGCGTTGCCTAAATTGGCCGCTTACCACAACTCTTTCGCAGCAGTGGTTGCCCGTTTGTATTGGAAAATCTTTCAAGATGTGCTGGTTGCTGAGCCGTGCGGCGCAGGTTGCACGTGTTCCCCGGATCTGCTCGGGGAGAGCAGGAGGGCCCGTGTTAGGACACAGGTGGTTTCGTAGGTCCAGCAGGCAGAGGCCCGTTTCCAAAGCCGTGGTGTCCTAGTCATGCCTCAGTTCTCACTTTGCCAAAGAATTTTTGTTTTCCTGGGAAACGAAATACAGCACAGCTTCATACTCTTCCCCTGTGCTCTAAATCGCCCTGGACTTCTCTGCAGGGGAAGGACCGGGGTCGCTCCTTTTGCTTTCTTGAGGGAGCTTTGAGCACATGGCTTGAAGAGCCCAGCCCAGGTCCCTCTTCAGAGTTAACACCACGCACAACTCGCCAGTGACTGACTACTAACTGCAGCTTTCCCTGAATTCTGGCGTGTCTTGAGAGCCATCGCAGCCGTCTTGAGAGTCGTTTTGGTAGTGGAAGGCATGGGGCAGGGGGCTGCAAGGGGGGACCGTTGAAGAGTTTGAACTGTGGGATGGGGATGTAGCAGGGAGGGTGCAGGATTGGGAGCAGTGCCTGAGGCCAGCTAGTTTTTTGGGACAGGACTGGGAGTAGACTGAAGAAAACTGATTCTGGGGGAGATTTAGGACAGTAGTAGCACCAGGCGGCACATGAGGGTCCTAATGAGAGCAGCCTGATCACTAAAAAAAGTGCCAGAATAGTATAACTCCCTGGCACACAGAAAAATATGTGGAGCTGGGAAAGGACAAATGACCTTCTTTCCCTTCCCCGTGGCACTTGGAGAGCCGAACTGCACAGGCTGGCCTTTTCTCTTGCTGAGCAGACACGCAGCAGTAAGGGGCACTGAAAACTGGCCGTTCCAAAGCGTGGAAGGCATCGTGATTGCCAGGTGATGGAGAAGGTAATGAGGGAAGTGCTGTCAAGGGCTGCTGTGTGTGAGACTGTGTGTAGGACTTGGGGAGTTCCTGCACCCCTGTTCACTCGGCTGGGGAAGTACCACTGTATGCTTCGGTCTGACCGAGTCTGACCATTCGCATCTTCTTGTCAGTGGCAGAAAAATAGCAGAGTGTGAAGGCAAGAGCAGATGCTGCTGCAGCAGGTCTGTCTGTGGAGTGTGTTGGGCTGTGATCTGGTGCTGAGGAACTAAGGGCCAAGTCTCTCTGCATGTCATCTGCGTTAAAAATCGCTGCATCTGGCAGATGGGGGGCCCGAGGGGATGCTCCCTTCCCAGCCCAGTGGACACAAGGCTGCTGCTTTTCCCCATTCCCTGGTCCAGCCATCGGGAAGGCTGAGTGCAGATTCCAAAGATGAAGCACACTGCAGACATGGGTGGCCACAGGTTTACACGGACAAGAAGCAGGGGCAGTGCTTTCACAGGCACCCACTTAAACACAAACAGTCCTCATAGGGCATGAACACCACCATCAGCTGAACCCTGTTCCTGCCCTCTGGCTAGTCAGGTTTGAGGTTTGCTGGTGGAACATGCACACACACCTCCTCACTTAACTCAGATGCTCATGTTTGCAGGTCTCTTCAGTCTCTGGCCCAAGCATCAAGTTCTTCAGGGCTCTTTGGTCAGGCACTGAGCCTTTTATCCAGCTTCTGGGCCAGCTGTTGGGTCTTTCTACATTCTGGCTTCCTATTTACTGGCTAGTCCAAGTTGAATTTTACCAGTTGTCTTGCCTGTCTTCTTCCATGTCATACCAGGAGCAGCACACTTGACTGTGGATTGGATGGAACAGGTTGAGTGGGGGGGTTTGGTGTTTATGGAGGTTCTGGACAAAGCCTTGTCGGACTGTGTGCCGTCAACTTTGTCCAGAAACTGCTTTCTTGGAAGGAGCTGGGGAGTAACTACAGTATTTCTAGGAGTCAGGCTACAAAATCAGTTTCCGTGGATGTTACGAAGTCACAGCATTATTTCATAGGCTGATCAAACTCCATCTGAACAGCTGTTATTTCCATGTCCTCATTTTTCATTTTGGAAAGCTTTTCCAGAACCTAAGGACTAGAAACCTTTTAATTTTCAGCTTCAACATTTTCATGGCAAGTTTCATCCTTTTGGCAGTGTTCCTCTAGCTTACCTCTCCTCTCAGTATTCTGTCCCTCATACATTCATGGAGAACAGTCACATCCTTTCTGCTCCTTTGATTTCCTAGGCAAGCTGCTTTAAATCTTAATTTTGTAGGAAAGGCTCTCTGTTCCCCTGCCTGTTGTAGCAGCTTTTCTCTGCACATCTTGTTAACTTATGTGAGATAATTTTTGTGTGTGTGAAGGATGAGAACAGTATACAGTTTTCCAGATGAGTTCTCGTCAATGCTTTGCGTGAATGACACTGCTGCTTCCCTCTAGGTACTGGAAGTACCTCTTTGTCTGAAGCATTATATCTTTCACTGATACCCAGCAAGGTGTATTCGTGAAATTATTTGGCATAGCATATTGGACAATGTTTTCCTGTCCAGCAGAATTCTAGTTTTCCTTTTGTGTCAGCCAGGCAGTCACTGAGAACTGGCAGAGTCTCTTTCTCAATGCTTCCAAGTCTTTTTATACCTAGGATACACTTTTTTTGGCTTAAAACTGGCATCCCCCCGAGACTGCCGTGGCCTTGCCCAGCCTGGGTGGACAGCAGCCCACTGGGCCTGTGACAGGTCCTCTGGCACATCAGATCGTGCTCTTCAGTGCCTGTGTGTGGGCTTTTGAGAGTGATCGATATTGGCAAAAAAAGGCAGCTGATGCCACAGCACATCAGTGTGCCATGGCATCCCTTCTGGGAATCACTGTTTGCCTTCTTCCCATACTGAGATCTTTGGACCATTCCTTCAGTGCAGCCTCTTGGGCTTCTTTTGTCATGGCCCAGTAGGAAAGCTGGAATGCAAAGCCAAGAAGGAGTGACAGGTACCATCCTGGTAATGGGTGAGCCACGGCCTACTCCGGGCAATAGCCAGGTTTGTAGTGCGCCAGGAGGTCGAGCATCGTACTTGGTCTTCATGTCCCCTGGAGCATCGCTGATGCCGTGAGGGCTTGGAGGTGTACAGGGAAGGTGGGAAGGGGGCTGATAAGCAGTATGGAAAGAGGATTGTGCTCAGGTGGGAATGAGCAGGTGCCTGTGCCCTTTTGCCAGGTAGGAAGGAGTGTGGGGTAAGTTTCAAAGTGCTTTGGGGAACAGGCTTTTGAGAAGGGGCAGTGTTCCAGCAGAGTGGGGTCCCTTAGGGTGCTTGGCTAAGTGCTTAAAATGACAGGGTGTACGCGGGCGATGGTCTGACGCTGTTTGCGGGTTGTTCTAGATCAATGGGGTAGACATGACAGAAGCCAGGCATGATCAGGCAGTAGCGCTGCTTACCGCATCCTCCCCCACCATCGTGCTGCTGGTAGAGAGAGAGGGTGCAGAGCAGCTCAGCGAGGGAGACTCGCCAGGCGTGCCACGAGTGCGCATGCACTCCCCACCACCACCCCCCAGCCATGGGGAGAGCCCACCAGAGGAGACGCCTTTGCTGCAAAGGAACCATCTGTCTAAAGGCCTGGAGGATCAGTATCCCATTGAGGTGAGTCCGTCTGTTGGAGTAGGGGATAGTGTCATCTTGGGTATTGTTCATTTGAAAAATTGGTGGTCTGATGAGGGCTGGTCCACTGTGTCATGCGGGTGTTGAGAAGTAATGGGGAACCCCCTTGTCCTGTGGGTACTTACCTTGTGCTCGCTCCCACAAAACGTCCCCGACTCCGTGTTTGTCAGTGTGTGTGGTCCTTATGTGATAGCCCTTATTCATTTTGACTTTGCTTCCTGTTCCCTCAAGGAAATTCACCTTGTAAAAGCAGGTGGTCCCCTGGGACTCAGCATCGTGGGAGGCAGTGACCATTCAAGCCATCCGTTTGGGATTCATGAACCAGGTGTCTTCATTTCAAAGGTAGTGTCCTGTGTGGGCAGCCTGGCAGTGGACATTTCTGAGCTGTTCCATTATTTGGGTTAAGATGAAGGATTTTGATGCAAGAGTCTGAGAAGTACAGTATAAATTTTTTAGAAGAATGAGATGCGGGAGGGATGCTTGCATCTGTAGAGTTAGCTTATCCGAGACACACTGCTGCTGTTGCAGGAATCTAAATGGCATGTGAAACCTGCAAACGTGTCTAACTCGTGCTGAACTGTTTGGGGAGAGTTGGCTTTTGGAATTGCTGAGCTTACGTTAGCTTTTAATGAATCCTGGAAAGATGCAGGCATTTCAGGAAACCAGTCGTTACTCAGAAGGTGTTAGTGGAACGAGTGAGTAACTGCAAGGAAAAACAGAAGTGCTCTTCTGCATTCAGGCCAGTGTCCTTCAACCCAACATCTTCTTTCCAGTGGTGACATCAGCCGATGCTATTTGGAGACAGCACACAGGCCGCCACTGGCTGCAGCTCGTTCCCTGCACACTCCTGCACATCCACGCTCGTTGGATTAGGGATGTTAGAGAGGACATCTCTGCCCGGCCCTTTCTGCATCCATACGCCTCTTGACCCTTTGACATGCTGAATCTGCCTCCTCTAACAGCCATGGCTGCAAGTCCCAGAACATCATTACCTGCTGGCTGAAGCAGCACTCTTTGATCTGCTCTAAACCAACATCCCACTTGTTACACTGAGTGCTCCTCCATTCTTATGTGGCCTTTCTGTATTCAGCTTACTCACCACCTTCAGTGTTGTGAACCTCATTCATTCTCCTTCATCGACTTTGTCTCCAAATACAAGAGTTGTGGCCCTCGTTTCTCTTTGCAAGGTGCTGCTTCATCCCCTCGTTATTTCAGTTGCCTGTCTCTGGAAAAACTCTCTTCTCTAACTCCACTATGTCACAGAATCATAGAATGGTTTGGGTTGGAAGGGACCTTAAAGATCATCCGGTTCCAACCCCCCTGCCGTGGGCAGGGACACCCTCCACTACACCAGGTTGCCCAAAGCCCCATCCAGCCTGGCCTGGCACACTGCCAGGGATGGGACAGCCACAGCTTCTCTGGGCAACCTGTGCCAGTGCCTCAGCACCCTCAGAGGGAAGAATTTCTTCCTTAGATCCCATCGAAATCTGCCCTCTTCCAGTTTAAAGCCATCGCCCCGTGTCCTGTCACTACACGCCCTTGTCCAAAGCCCCTCTCCAGCTTTCTTGTAGCCTCTTCAGGCACTGAAGGATGCTGGAAGGTCTCCCCGGAGCCTTCTCTTCTCCAGGCTGAACAGCCCCAACTCTCCCAGCCTGTCTCCAGAGCAGAGGTGCTCCAGCCCTTGGAGCATCTCCGCGGCCTCCTCTGGCCCCGCTCCAGCAGCTCCGTGTCCTTCTGATGTTGGGGACCCCGGAGCTGAAGGCCGCACTGCAGGGGGGTCTCAGGAGTGCAGAGCAGAGGGGCAGAATCCTCTCCCTCGCCCTGCTGCCCATGCTGCTCTGGGTGCAGCCCAGGACACAGTTGGCTTTCTGGGCTGCCAGTGCACGGTGCCAGCTTATGTTGAGCTGCTCATCACCCAGCACCCCCAAGTCCTTCTCCTCCTGGCTGCTCTCAATCCATTCTCCACCCAGCCTGTCCTTGTGCTTGGGATTGCCCCGACCCACGTGCAGGACCTTGCACTTGGCCTTGTTGAACTTCATGAGGTTCTCACAGGCCCACCTCTCCAGCCTGTCAAGGTCCCTCTGGATGCCATCCCTTCCCTCCAGCGTGCCCACCACACCACACCATTGGTGTCGTCAGCAAACTTGCTGAGGGTGCGCTTGATCCCACTGTCCATGTCTCCAACAAAGATGTTAAACAGCAATGTCTTTCTCAAGATGTGGCATCACAGGTTCATTCAAGTTGGAGGGGAACCGCAGAGGTGGTTTGGTCTCTCAAAGCACAGGGCCAGCCTCGATCAGCTTGCCGAGGGCCTTGTCTAGTTGAGTTCTGAGTATCGCCAGAGATGGAGATCTCGCAGCCTCTCTGGACTCTTCTTCCAGTGTTTAACTACGATTATGGTAAACGCTTTCTTCCTAATATCTAACCAGGATTTTCCTTGTTCCACCTTGCATGCCTTGCCTCTCTCCCTACACCACTATGTACCTTTGAGAAGAGCCTGACCTGTGTTCTCTCTGTACCGTTGTGTTAAGGTAGTTGAAGACAGCAGCAACATCCCTTTCAGCTTTCTGTTCTCAAGAATGAAGGATCCCGGGTCTCTCTGCCTCTCTTTGTAGAATGTATTTTCTACACCTCCGTTCATCTTCGTGGCCCTCCTCTGCGCCCATTCCAGTTAGTCAGTGTCTGTCGTGTGCTCCAGATGCAGAGTCACGAGCACGGACCAGTGGGGAACAATCACTGGCCTCGACTTGCTGGTCACACCTTCTGCTGTTGCAAGGGCACAGCACTGTCTGTCGTGGTGCCCGAGCCTCTGGCTGGCAGGGAGCCTCCTGGAGCAGCAGGTCTGTCTGACAGATGGGTGCCTCTGTCCCTTGCAGGAGGCTTCCAGTAGCCTTCACTTGATGCCCTCCATTGGTGCTGGCATGTGGTTCATTCTGGGATGGCTTTTGCAAACTTTGTTTCTCCTCATCTGCTGCGAGGCACTGCACCTATTCTTTGCATGCCTTTGGATGTCCTTGGAGAAGGACTTTTCCCTCTGTTGCCAGCAATCTCAGGCTCCCAGCGCTCCCCATCGTGGGAGCCTCTGCTGTTTGGCTAAGCACAGCCTCTAGCCGACCCTCCTTCCACGCAACGTGGGATTGGGACTCTTCTCTGCAGGGTTTCTGCAAAGAGCTGTTTGCTCTCCCATTCATTTTCACTGGTGCTCTGCAGGGTGCTCATCTCATCCTGTAGCTGCTTCACCTGCCAGCTCAGCACCTTGACCAGGGCACACCTGCTGCTGCTGAGGCTACCACCAGCCTCACGGAGAGGTCCCAGGCACTCCCTGTAGCCCAAGACCCTGAAAGCTGTATCCTTCCTCTGAAGTGCCAGGGATATTCCGGCTGGTGCCAGGGACCTTACCCTGTGGCGTATCACCATCGTCCTTGCACAGTCCTCGGTGCAGTTGCTGGGTCCCCTTCGGCTCTGCCTTTTGGGAGCAGAGAAGTGAACAGTCCTGGAGATGTGGGGATTCTGTCTGTCTTGGTCTCAGTAGCCTTTCTGATGATTCCCAAAATTGTGTTGACTTTTTGTGTCTCTTGCTGCGTGTGGAGCCCATGATTTCAGAGAACATGCGACAATGTCTCTAGGAACTTTCCTCAGTCACTGTTTCTGAGTTCAGTGATGTGTGTGCGTGGTTTAAGGTGACTGAACCTCATGCCATGTCTTTTTGTCCAGTTTTCTTGACTTTCTTTGAAGTTCCCTGCCACCAGGGTGGTTTTTGGGTGCTCAAAACAGCAAGGTATCATCTGCAGACCTGGAGATTTCACTATTCACTGCTTTCTTCAGGTCACAGATGGACATGCTGATAACACCAGTCCCGCACCAATCCCTCAAGCCCCCCACCAGTGAATCTTCTGTGTCCTGAGCAGCAGCTGTCCAGCCCTGCTCTTTTGTTTCCTCTCCTTTAACCAGCTTTCAGTCTGTTAAGATGGCATTTCCTCTCACCCAGTGGACACAGCTTCTCCAATAGCTTTTAGGTTCAGACCTTGTCAAGGGACATTTGGAAACCAGAAGTTACGTCTACCGGCTTCCTCCCTCCATGCGTTCGTTGTTTCTCTCAAAGTGCTTCAGCAGGTCAGTGAAGCAGGATTTGCTTTTAGCAAAGCCAGACTCTTTCCCAACAAACCCTGCTTATCCACGTGCTCACAGATCTGACTCTTTCTTGACTTGATTGCTTTACTGGGAATAGAAGTTAAGTTTCTTGGTCAGTGGATCTCAAGATCCCTTCTAGAGCCCTTCCTGAGGACTGGATTTGTGCTGACGCTGTCAGTCCTGGTACAGTGGCCATTTTTAATGGCAGGTGATGCACTTTCAAGGACAGTCCTGCAGTTAACACTTGAGTTCCTTCAGAGTTCTTGTGAGAAAGCTATCTTCTGGTTACAGTCACAGGCAAAATAGTGGAAAAGCTGACACAGCCTGGTTCCGAGGAAAATGGTAAAATGAGAATATAAGAACACACCAAATGACACTTTAAAGCAACTCTTACTTCATTCTTTGCCATTGTTCACAGATACATTACCTCCTGTGGAAGTCTGGTTGCAGGGAGAGAAGTCAAAACAGGCCTCAGAGGACGCTGGCAGAGAGCCACAACCAGTGTCTCTCCGAGGAGAGATGGCATTTCCTTCTCTAGCTCTAACATTAATGGTTCTTTGTAGGTCATTCCCCGTGGACTGGCATCTCGCAGTGGGCTCCGTGTAGGGGACAGGATCCTGGAAGTAAATAGTATTGACCTGCGCCATGCTACCCACCAGGAGGCAGTGAATGCCCTGCTCTCCAACACCCAGGAGCTGACGATGTTAGTAAGGCGAGATCCACCACCACCTGGTATGCAGGTAGGTCCCGAGTAGGAGAACTGGGGGAATCGCTCTCTTCTTTATAGAAAGATCACTTTTGAGGGCAATTTCTTACCTAGCTGGAAGCCTGGGACTAGGATACAAGCAAACTTCTGGTTGAAATGCTCTTCTCTTGTGACTGAATCCAGTCTCTTGTATCCAGTTGAGGGCTGTGGAGGGTCTCTTGCCGTGCCCGTGGTGATACTGTGATCAGAGAATGATCAGATTTCATGAAGACCGGACTTGAACAGGAGACAGAAGTACAGACAAGAGCAGAGCCTCATCGAAAGAATAAACTGTGCCAACTGAGTGATAGGTCTAGTTCAGGTCCTTTTCGGGGTATTTAGAATATGGCCAGCTACTAGGAGTGTTTCCTTGATAATTCCAGCCTGAACTTGACCAGAAACTCCTTTTCTGTGTTCACAGGAAATATGCATTGAGAAGGCTCCAGGAGAAAAGCTGGGCATCAGCATCCGAGGTGGAGCAAAAGGTCATGCTGGAAATCCATTTGATCCCACTGATGAAGGCATCTTCATCTCTAAGGTATCAGACCACTAACTCTGCAGCTTGGTTGCATGCAAGGACTGCTAGGGAAAAGGGTGATCCCTGTGGAATTTGTTCCATGTGCTCTCTCCACTTTTCACTGGGTACATCAGTTCTCCTGGAGTATTCTCCCACTGAAGGAGACATTCCTGTTTCCTTTCATATTTCCTCCTCTACAACAGCTACAAAATTTCTTCATTCGTTTCCTAGTTTGCTTTATTTTGCCTGGTGTTACAGGAACCCATACACCTTTCCTTTTCCCCTCCATTCCTATTGCTTCCCCCAGTGCCTGTGGCCTTCCTGCTCACTCGACACGCGTGCTTCTTCCTCCTCCCGTCGAAAGCATTATGGGTTGCTCACCTTTCCCCCTGCGCCCTGCTCCGCATGCGGCGTTCTGTTCCCTTCCCTTCGTGAGCGGCTGCGTGGCTGCCTGCTGATTTGCCACGTCGTTTTTCCCCAAGGAGTGACGCCTGTTTTCTTTCCAACAATATACTGGTGTGTAAGCTTGTGCTCCTCCCAACCCTCACCAAGAGCTGTTGCCTCTTCTTTAGCAACAAAGCACAGTGGTAAGTGGTGTAATTTTTGGTCTTCCTGCTGACCAAAGTGGGACTCTGGATGTTCACACTGGTGTCACTGGTTCCCCTCTTTAGCTGTTACGGTAGGGTAGAAACTCTGCTCTAGCTCTAGAGATCTTAATAGTCCTTACGGGATGGTGGACGTTCCATCACTGCCAGCTAACCCTTTCTACTAACTGGCTGCTTTCAAAGGACGGGAATGCTCGGCACTTATTACTTACATATGACTTCTTTATCCGAGTTTTAAGTTTAAAAGAGTAAATTCACTCTATCAAAGTCAAGCTGCACTTTCAACTGCAATATTTTTAATAGCAGTAAAAGAAAACCGTCAGTGATTGTAACCTACTGTTATTTTTCGTGATGAGGTTTATTTTTGTCTCCTTCAGCGTGACAGCAGTGAGGAGTCGGGAAGGCGCACGGTTTAGCCCCAGGGCAGGGTTTTCGATGGAAGTCGGTTTAGCCTGTGGAGAACCCAGGCACTGAACCTTTCTGCTCTCCCTTCAGCCGTGTTACTTCGGCTTGATTCCTCTTATCTGTCCTAGCCAGAGTGTCTTTCCTGCTTCTCTTATCTTGTCTGTATATTTCTAGTAACTGAGAGATAAAGTAGGGCTTTTTCTTCTTCCTCCTCTGTAGATGTCTGATTACTACCTTCTTTTGCCTTTATTTTTCTTAATTTGCATTTCCATTGAGTCCCTTAATTGTAATTTTTTTAAAAAAGTTGTAATCTGGTTCTTCCTTTTTAAAACCTTCTTGATGAAGTATTACAAGTTGAATACCATGAGAAATATAAATTGTATCTACAATTTGCAATTCATGATCTGTCTCAATGGGGATAGCTCAGTGTCCCTCAGTGATGTATCGATAACACAGATGACAATTGGCATTAAGGGTATTTTTCTACATTAACTTCACCTCCTCCCATTATTTCTGGATGTTCTACTGTCACACTTATGCACTTGCTCTCCCTGGAAAAGAAATTGTGAGTACTCAGTCTTTTTCCATTCAGCTGCATGTGCATGCACACGCACTCACGCCAGCGTAAAGGTTTGCCTTTCCCCGGAGAAGTGCCGTGGGGCGTGCATGGCTGCTTTCCTTGCCCCAAACCGAAAGCAAAATAAACAAACGCATGCAGCATTTTTTCTCTTCTTTTTACAGGTACTTCATTAAACATGTATCTGTTGTTTTTCTCCAAAGCAGCTCTCATAAATCCAATAAACTCCCATGCCTTTGGTTTATTTGGGGTTTCTTGCCTCTCTCATCCCAGTAACATGTGGTGTGCAGTAGTCTGTCCTTTCTTTCCTTCCTCTGGTGTTACCTGTGCCTCCATCCTACCTTGACAGCCCGTCACGCAAGCCCTTGCCTTTCCCCAGCCCTGCCCCTGTGCTCTCCCCGTTCTCTTGTCATCGATCCACGGGCTCTGCGTGAGACCCCTGACGTGAATGTGTTCTTCCCGCGAAGGCCTTGTGTGGCACTGGCCATAATTCTCCTTGTCAAGCTTAGTCAGGGTAGTTCTTTGGCTTTAGTCTGGGCCTTGGAAGTGAAGCCGTTTGTCTCTGGTGTTCCAAGTCTGTCCCATACCGACTGTACCAAGGTCGTCATTTGGTCTGGCTGGGCTGTGTGTACATCCCGTTTTGTTCCAAGTTTTTTGGTTTCCCATGAGAAAAAGTAATGATCGTTTGGTGATTCTCTTCCTTTCTCTAAGACACTTGAAGTTGTATCCTGTATTTCTGTCCAGTTCCTGATGGGAGCTTCTCCTACGTCCGTTGTTCAGTTTTTTCTCCCTTCCCTAGCTTGCATATTTCTCCTGAGCAAAATCTCATCTTTGCCTGTTTGGTTTTGGTTTTTTTTCTCTTTTCCTTTCTTTTTCTCTGTACCCACGGCAAGTCCTGCAGTCTCTTTTCCCTGTTCCAAAGGGAAAAACTCCTTGCCTTTGCTGCCTTTGTTCCGCTGACCGAGCGTGCACTGTCATTCTCTCTCCAAACAGACATGGAGGTTTGCGCTCTTTAAGGCAAACCCCGTTTTTTTTGTGCCTTATCAACACGCTGCGTGTCGTTGCTTCCCCTGGGCAGCTCGTGCACATGAGGCAAGTGCGAATCCTTGTGACTCGCTGAGGAAAGAAAACAGGAGTTACACATTGTTCCTCTGCCAGACAGGATGGAAAATGACAGATACGTGTGATTTGTTACACCTGTCTCTACCACAAAGACAGCAAAAAGTCTTTATGCCTCGTTTACCCACAAAAATGATCCCTTTGCTTGCATTTTCCGTCTGTCTCCCAACAAAAAACGGTTACACTTGCTTTTCTGTGAAGGTAAATCATGGATGTGTGAGCTGTCTTTCTGACTTGCTTCGTTGACAAAGCAAAAGCAGTTTCTTTCCTTGGGACAACACATTTCAAATACAGATTCTTTTTATCTCCCATATCTCCACACCTGTTTCCTCTACCAAACCGTGCTCATTCTTCCCTTTCTACCCTCTCCGTAAGTATATATACTCTTTCCCTGACATGTAGCCACAGTCTTTTCTCCCCATTCCCTTTGTATGTTGTCCTCTCTCATTCCTTCTTCCTGATGGTCCCCATGCCGTCTAATCTTCTCGTACCTCCTTAGGTGACACCTTGATTCCCCCCATTTGTTACAGGTGAGCTCCTCGGGGGCTGCGGCCCGGGATGGCCGTCTGAAGGTGGGAATGCGGATCCTGGAGGTGAATCATCAGAGTTTGCTGGGAATGACACACACAGAGGCCGTACAGATACTCCGGAGTGTGGGTGACGCGCTCCTAGTGCTGGTGTGCGATGGCTTTGATCCCAAGGCTGCAGCTGCCATCGAGGTGAGAACTGAAGTGCGGGGTGCCCTCGTGGTGACCGGTACCACAAGGGTCCCACCCCTTTTTTCAGAGAAGATTACTGGATTTTTCCAACCTCTTGCTGTAGATTTTTTTTTTTCCCCGAGGTCCCAGGTTTCAAAGTCTGGTCTCCTACTACATGAACTGGAGGTGGTTGCCAGTTCATAGAAGTGATACTCTCTGAAGACTGTCTCTCTTCTGCTGATTACAGAATTGTTTTACAATATCACTGCACTGGTTAGAAATGTAGTTTTCAAGCTAATTTTCTCCAGGCTATTTATGCCTATATTTTCTTGTGCCTATGTTATATTTAAAGTAAATTGTCTGTTTATTGGTGTTTGCAGGGAAGCACTTGCCCATAGTAATCCCGTCCCTTCTCTACTTTCTGGTTTTTGAGGCTTAGCAAGTAAGCTTTTTTAGTCTCCTCTAGAATATGTACCCAATCCCTGGCCACCTTGCCCCCTTTCTGTACCTGTTTCAGTTTAAATTAATCTTTCTCAGACCTCAAGCTCCTTGAGTAATTGACAGCTGAAATAAGGTCTCAGGTTGTGAAAGCATTCTGACTTGCCCAGGATCACCTTGGTACTCTGCATCTGGGAGCCCAGGATATGGGATGTTTTGTATGGCACACTATGGGCCTCTGCCATGTTTTGTCACCTTTTTGCATTGTAGATGTCCCCAGGAATCATTGCAAACCCTTTTGCTGCTGGTATTGGACGCAAGAATAGCCTGGAAAGTATCTCTTCTATTGATCGGGATTTAAGCCCTGAAGAACTGGAGATCCTACAGAAGGTGGGTATTCTGGCTACAGCTGGGAGAATATTATGGAGTGGAAAAAGTTTCTGAAAAATCTTTAATGTCTCCTTTGGAAGGAGACATTTTGCGTGGAATCTGCAACATAAGGAGTGGTGGACTTCCTTTTGATGGGATCAGCAAGTCCCAGCACTTTCATCAGGAACGCGCTAGGACAGGGCTCTGAAATCTTCAGGAGGTTACAGGTGCTCCAGGTGGGGAGAGAGCACTGGGTGAAGTGGCTCTAACTTTGGTCTCTCCTAGGAGATGGAAATGGTGAAAGAAGCAACTCAGTGGGAGAGAGAAGAAGTGGAGAAAGTGGTGAGAGATTTTTCACGTAGCAGAATCTGTTCTTGACAGCGGTTCTGCCAAGGCTGTGAGCCCGAAGGAAAATGCTCCAGATTGTCTCTACCCAAACGTTTGTGCCGTGCGGGGCTGAGCCTGCTCTCTCCGTAGTGCTCCGCTCAGGCTGGCTGCTTCTCGCCTTTGCCATGCCACCCCACGTACCTCGGTGGTGGTGCTCGTGTGGTGCCCACAGAGTGCGTCTCTGTGACCTGCGGGGAGTTTCTGGCCAAGCTGCAACTTGGAGAAAACTGGCCTGTTAGCCTGGAAGTCCCAATTTAGTCAGTTCTCTCTCTACAGCACTCCATGACCTGGCAGAGCTTTTGTGAGCAAAGATGAGAACACACAGCTCAGAGTTGCCCTGAATTTGAAGAAGTGGCACAGTGGGAAGAAGTGGCACTGTTTGGAGTGGCACAGTGGGAAGAAGTGGCACTGTTTGGAGTGGCACAGTGGGAAGAAGTGGCACTGTTTGGAGTGGCACAGTGGGAAGAAGTGGCACTGTTTGGAGTGGCACAGTGGGAAGAAGTGGCACTGTTTGGAGTGGCACAATGGGAAGAAGTGGCACTGTTTGGAGTGGCACAATGGGAAGAAGTGGCACTGTTAATCAATTCCAAGCTTGTGCTCCTCGGTTTACTGGATCGTTTTTCTGACTGGTTATGAGAATTCTGTGTTTCTGCCACAATTTCAGCCTTTCATAGAGATAGATTAGCAGAGTCAAGACCCTCAAGGACTTGGGTTTTCTAGTTATCCCTCTTAAAATGGTGATTTATTCAGTCAGATTCTTTTGGAAGATGAAGGAAAATCGAATCCTTCAGTATCATCAGTTAGGAATCTGCTCTCCTGGCATATAAGTATGTGGGAATTTTGCAAGTGTTTCTTCAGGTTTCCAAGTCAGATACACCTGATATTTCTCCAGGTTCTTTCTCTAGTTGTAATCACTTGGCTTGTTTTTACGTTTGCCACCCCATAAGACTGTAGTTATGTTGGCAATTGGATGGAGGCGATATTTATCATTTACTTTACACTTGAGATTTTACCTGTTTTGGAAAAAATGGTGAGTGTTTTGAATAGTCAATGGCACAGACTGTTAAGAGGACAGAGCAATGAACAAGAAAATGGCCTTATGCCCCTTCAGGCACGTGGTATGTGTAATCATTGAATAGACATAAATATATTTCATATTTCCATAATCCTGCTGTCAGTGGCTGAAGGAATGCAGAGTACCGTTTCATGAAGGACTGGGGTAGGGACTCCCTTTGGAAGCTTTGCTTTATTTTTGCAGACCTACAGCTTATATTGATGTTAGCATGGGCAGGAGGAGGACAGGGATTTCTGTCCTAAGAATCTGCAAGGTGTTCTGATGGTGTTTGAGATCTGTAGGTAGATGGGAATTCTTCCAGTGGAATGACCTTACAGAATAATTTGGGTAGGAAGGGACCTCTGCAGGTCACTTGGTTCAGCTCAGAGCCAATTTAGATCAGATTTGGTTTTTTTTTTTTTCTATAAAATTTCTTGTTCCGGGCCTAGGAAGGAACTGAGAGTGGTTTGTTGTGGCTTCAGAAAACCTGGTTTCATAGTGTTACTGTTACAGCACAGGGTATTCCTACCAGTTTTGTGTTGGTAGCATAGGGATTTGAATACTTTCTAGGAGACTTCATACTATGAGCCATTGTCAGCATTTCTAACACCTCTGAATAAACCAAGAGCAAGTCTGGCCCCAAAGCCATGCTGCTCTGTCCAAGCAGGTTGCATTTGTTCAGTCTTAGATAAAGACTTTTGCAAAATTTACGCTGAGGTTACTTAAAGATACCCCAGAGATTTTGTCAAAAAAACAGAAAAACCTTTATGATTGGTGATGTAGCCTTGGCAATATCTCATTTTTAAAAGTGCTGATGGTATTATGATAGCTTTTTATGGAAAATTAGAAATTTTATTAAAATGGTAAATTTAAAAGAAAAAAACTTAGCAATAACTAGTCATTCAGCCATCAGCAATATTTCAAAACAATGGTAGGCATCTTATAACAAATATCATTATTATTCCTGGAGGCTGAACAACACACCATAATCTTGATTCATCTTTCTTGGATGTTTTACTTTTGACAGATTTAAAAGCAATATTCTGAGGTTGCACTGACATGTATTTAAGGACTTCTAAGGTCCATATTCCCATATACTGCCTTTTCTTTCACTATAGTGTGGCTTAGTATATTTACAATGTTGTCTGTCCCAGCCTCTGAAGAGCTGAGAAGTGCACTTGGAGCCTGGTGATCAGCAGAGACTCCCTCCAGAATCGCCTGTGCCTTTTAAAGATTTATATTTTTTGGCGCCCCTTTCACTGGGGTACTAGCGGGAGGTAGTGATGGATGCTCCTGACTCCCGAGTTCTTGGAATCGACGGCCTGAGACTCAAGAGCAAAGACACGTTTTTCTGCTGTTGCCTTTTAGCATGACCTTGAAACTGGGATTCTATCTCTAAGACTGGTTTTGCTGATGTTTATGCTGCTGGTGGAGCCAGCACTGTATGGTAGCCATTGTAAGGCTGTGGGAAGTTCCCACCTCAGTGTCAGATCATAGAATCATAGAATGGTCAGGGCTGGAAGGGACCTTCAAAGGTCATCTAGTCCAACCCCCCTGCAAGGAACAGGGATATCTCCAACTAGATCAGGTTGCTCAGGGCCTCGTCCAACCGGGCCTTGAATGTCTCCAGGGATGGAGCATCCACCACCTCTCTGGGCAACCTGGTCCAGTGTTCTACCACTCTCATGGTAAAAAATTTTTTCCTAATATCCAACCTGAATCTACCTCCCTCTATTTTAAACCCATTACCCCTTGTCCTATCACAACTGGCCCTCCTGAACAGCCTCTCCCCATCTTTCTTGTAGGCCCCCTTGAGGTACTGGAAGACCGCTATAAGGTCACCCTGGAGCCTCCTCTTCTCCAGGCTGAACAGCCCCAACTCTTTCAGCCTGTCCTCATAGGAAAGGTGCTCCAGCCCTCTTATCATCTTCATGGCCCTCCTCTGGACCCTCTCCAACTGGTCCATGTCCTTCTTATGTTGGGGGCTCCAGAACTGGACGCAGTACTCCAGGTGAGGTCTCACGAGGGCAGAGTAGAGGGGGAGAATCACCTCCCTCGACCTGCTGGCCACGCTCCTCTTGATGCAGCCCAGGACGCGGTTGGCCTTCTGGGCCGCAAGAGCACATTGCCGGCTCATATTGAGCTTCTCGTCCACCAGTACTCCCAAGTCCTTCTCCTCAGGGCTGCTCTCGATCCTCAGTAACGCTGTTTGTGTCACCATTTTTGGACCTTTCCTCTAATCCTTTGGTGTTTCATGTTCAGTTTTGCACGAGAGTGATAGAGCTCAAACATGTCTCTGTACAGTAAGGTTGTGAACTGAAGACATGGGAAGAATTTTGGCTTTGCTCTGCTCGCTGTTAGTCCTGTAGAGGTTTTCCAGTACCACTGTTGCACTCGCTGCATACAACTGAAATTCAGTTCTTTGATAATTCAGATAGCAATATTAGTAACTCCAAATCTCTGTGGGCTGATTCTTGGTGCATTTCTCTGTCCCAGCTCTGTAGCTGTAGTTATTTTCCTAGTCTTAATCCAGAGCTTCCTCAGGCTCTCCAGATGTTGTCAGAGATGAACTTTGAACGTTGCACAGCTCCATCTGAGCAGGCTGGTGCTCTTGCCTCTCTTCAGCCTAAGACCTCAGAGAAGGATCGCATACAAGATCACTGTCAGCTTGAACCTTGCAGATAATACTTGTCCAAAATAAGCATAATCAGATTCAGAACAGACTTTAGCTTAAATATCCCTAAATATCCCTGTGGGTCTTGTGGTCCTTAATGTCTCCTCATATTGCTCATTATTGTCTGGAGCTCAGGGGTGTGATGTGGGACACTGGCTATTTGCTAGTGGTAGTGCACAGAAGCTTTTGGAGGAAGGGCCTAGATGCACACCAGAATTTTCAGTTAGCTCCCTCTGTATTTCTCAGACGCCTCCCACCTCCCGTCCTGCCAGCCCTTGGAGCCCTGGGCCGTCTGGTTGCTGCTGTTTGGGGGCTGCAGGCAGGAGGGTTGCGATACGCAGCAGAGCGGAAGAACGATGCTGCGTTTGTCCGCAGCCGCGCTCGGCAGCACGGGTGCTGGGCACAAAGTCACAGAAGTGCAAGCGCACAGAAGCCGTGCGGTAACCACGCAGCACCTGCGTGCCTTCCTCGCGCAGCCTGGCACCGAGCCCTCGGCTGGGGCGGTGGCACGAGCCGCTGGTCGCTCCTGCGGGGCTCCGGTGCCGCGCCGAGCGGCGCCGAGCCGACCGGCTGGCTTTCAGCCCTGCCCTGCGCTCGTACAGTTTCTGTCCCTACACGTGGTCTCTGGGCTGTGCTGCTCTTACAGGCACGTCATTTTTTTAGGGCTTTTTCCTTAGTGACAACTGGGCCTGCGCCCTGTAGCTTTGTTTTCCCATTCCCTCCCAGCCTCTCCAGCCTGTGCTCTGCCCAAGTGCCTCCTCTGGCAACCAGCACTCCTCTCCCTCCCTTGGCGACGGCGCAGCTCGTGCCCGGGGCGGCTTCAGCTCCCTGCGCTGTTCCCCAGGACTGACCCCGCGGAGGCTCTCGGGGACACCTGCTCTGCTCCGCTCACCCTGCTGTCCCGGGGGGTGTCTGTTCCTGTCCGTTTCCCGGCGATGACCGAGCTCGTGCAGAGTTCCAGCCCCCCTGTCCCCAGGCCCGGCGTGTCTCTGGTCTCTGCTCGCCCTGTCCCGGCGCCGGCGCTGTTCTGCTCCGCTGGCCGCTGCTCGGTTCCTGCCCAGCACGGTGCTGACCTCTCTCCCTCTCTCTTTGCCTGCGCTGCCGGGATGCTGCTCTGCCTCTGTCCTGTCCGCGGAAGGAGTGGATGCGTAGGGAGCGGGAGGCAGCCGCGCAGCAGCTGGAGGAGGAGGCGGAGGTGAGGAGCACGATGGGCGGGTTGGAGAGTGGCAGGAAGGAGCCGCCCCTGCACTTGAGGGCCAGAGGAACCTCCAGAAGTGCCTGTTCCCCTTGGCTTCTGTTCTCCGCTCGCCCCCGCAAAGGGGCTTCGCTGTTGGGTGTAAGAGGAGGCGGTGGAAAGGAGGAAATCTGTGATGTGGCTGAGGAAGGAACGGTGAGAGCAATGGCTAGAGTTTGAAGGGCAGACGGGTGCAGATGGGAGGCGAAATCAAACGAAACTATACGATGCGCCTGAGTTAGGGTTGAGAAAAGATACTGTAAAGGAGCTGGGGATTTGCATTCTCACGTGTCTCCAAATCTAGACAGAGCCTTTCTGGATGCAAATAGCAGAAATATTTTTTTCTCCAAATAGGAGAAAACTGGTATGTAGATCACGTTCTCCTCTCCCCCTGTGCGGGAGTGGACGTGAGCATGTGGGGGCCGGAGGAATGGTGGGATCTGTGCACTGGTGGGTGACCCGGACCCAGAGCGACGTGGTCTCTGCAGTATTTCTCAGCCCAGCCAGTGTCACGTTTCCCCATGGTTGCGTTTGGAACAATTCCAGGTTCATTTCCCAGCAATGGGAACTTCCTGCAGAGCTTGGAGATAAGATTGTTGCTGGGGCTGGTGTCCTTTTAATTGCTCTCTCTCCAGTTGATTTAGTCGACTTCTGGCCTGATCTCTTCCTGGTGTTTGTGTTTTTTTGCCCCTCCACCCCCACCCCCTCTCCAGAACGCCACCAGTGAACCTCTGAGACTGGACTACCGGACCCTGGCTGCTTTGCCCAGCAGTGGCTTACAGAGAATCAACCGCACCGTAAGTGAGGGGCTGTGGAGATGGGGGTCCCTGAGGGGGGAGGCTGTGGTCGTTCTGCTACTGCGCTCTCCGTGAGCCCTGGCGTGGGAGAGGGCAGCCCTCTGCGGAGGAACACTCGGAGGCACAACTCTGGTAGGCTTTGACACTGTCTGAAACAGGAGGAAGCCACAACAGAAAGATTAGAATAAGAAAAATGAGGAGAGCAGAGAGCCAGGTCGCTTTACATTTTGGAAAGGGAGGTGGCCCGTGTAATTGCTGAGATGCAAAAGAAAGTGCCTCCAAGAAGGCAGAAAGGACAGCCGAGCAGGAGAGAAGGACACGTGTGAATGAGAGAGTGCAGGGGATTTAACACAGAAGGAAGCAGCTACCGAAAGCTGCAGAGGAGGGAGGGGAAGATTCTTCCTGACACAGAAGATGACAATGTTGTGTGCACAGCTAAGTTGTAAATTCATTGTGGGACGGTGTTTAGAAAGGAGGAGGGATGCAGGGTGCTGATACCAAAAGTATTAAAAGAAAGCCAAGATCCATCTGGCACTGCAGAAGGCAGCGTGGCAGTGGTTGCATATCCTGACTTAGCCCTGGTACAGCCTGGCATGCTCCTGCCCCTGTGGCTGCATTTCAGCCCCTGATTACGTAGTGCCAGCTCAGCCAAGAGAAAATCCAGATTTCATATACGTCACAGTCATCTGTCTGTCCCGTCTTGTTTAAAATCTCACCTCACCTCTCCATCTGTGCTTCCTTTGGTCATGTTTTATCTTCCCTGCACCATACCTATTCCACTGGGTGTCTGCCTGCTCCTTCACACACATCCTCAGTCTTCACCTCCATTCCTTTCCTCCTTTTGCGGCAAGACCACCTCTTCTCTGTGGTCATCAGCTTCTGCGTTCCCATTGCATTGTTTCAGGGTCATCTCTTACTGTCTCCATCTCATTCCATCCAGACAGGTCTCCTCTCCTATTCACCTGTCCTCTCATTGCCTTTGGCCCTCTTGCTTTTCTGCTTTCACACTGATTAGAGCCCTGCTTTGTCTCCAGCTTTGTCCCATTCTATTCCTCCCCACACGCCCCAGCTGTTGGGTTTTCTCTCCTGGCTGTTCACACAGAAGAGTGTTACCAGGAAAAGGTTTAACGTATTTTTAGCATCTCTTAGTGTAACTTAGTAGCTGGAAACAAGGGTAGAGCCAGCCCCACGCAAGCAGCTGCCTCTCTGCTGGACAGCCCTGGTGTCGTCCAGAGCAGAGCAGCATTTGAGACCTGCACTGGAATGTGGGGCCGAACACGCTGGAATGCCGGGGTGTATGGGCGGCATCTATAAATGTCTCGTTCCAGGGGAAGGGCCGATTGGTGCCCATGTTTTTCTTTCCAGCTGTATTTTTTGCCCAGCCCTGTCTTTGCTCTGCTTGAAAAAATCTGTATGCTTAGATCGTAAGTACGGGGAGATACGGGCTCCAAGGTCAGCAAGGTTCTAGCTTCCCTTCAGGAGCTGCACCCAGCCTGCTTGGTGACTGCCTGGAACGCTCAAACACGGATCAGTGTGGCCAGCAGAAGAGCATGAGGTTCAATTAACAGGTGGTCTATCTGCAGACAGTCTGATTGGATTAAGGTGACTAATGCCATTGCCCAGCTCTCACAGTATTTTCCTCTTTCTTCCTGTCTCTAGGCCAAATTCTCACCACCTACATTCTTCTCTAAACAGTGTCTATTATCTTTTGTTGCTGTATTGTTCCCTGCAAGGGAGTTGCAGGGCTTGCTGTTCTTCACACTGCTGAACAGGCGGAGGTGCAACCTCTGTCGTGACCGCTGTAGGTTGTGGGTGGAATTTGTCCTGAGGATTCCCCAAGAATTGCCCCCGAAGAAGGGAGCAGATGGTTGTCTGCCTTGGAGTAATCTGTATTGCTGTGGTGTATTGGTCCTTTTGTGAGCCAGGTTTGACAAAGGCTTACTGAGATGCAAGCCTGTTTTGTTCATAGAATTTTAAAACTCCAGCTGAAAAATTCCAGTTGAAAGCTGCAGGAGAATGCTCATCTTGGCGATGCCCTCCGGCTGTGCCAGCCTCTCAGTGTACTCAGTGTCTGCAGTGTACTCAGTGCACAACAATGTCTGGATACTGCCGTCGCAGTGACAGAGGCTGTGACAGTCTCTGTCTTCTTCAGAGGACAACCTTGAAAACCATACCCATGGATGAGTGCACCTGGCCACAGCAAAACGTTTAAAATCTATTTTTGCTCTCTGGACTGTAAGAAATGGAGAATACTTGACATCTCTCAGTAGGTGTCACCATGGTTAATTAACAATCTGTACTTTCTAGGCTGAATCTATTTCTCTTCGACTTGTAGCCATTGATTCTTTCTCGGTGCTTGTTCGTTAGATTTAAAATTTGATTCGTTTCAGCGTCTGGGGCAAAGCGACGGATCAGAACTGCAAATGCATTTCTTCTGGATTTGCCTTGGAGGGTGCAGGGTAAAATGGGTTGTCCTGTCTGCCAGACTGGGGAGCGACAGAGGCACAGCTGGGAAAAGCACACTGCATTGCCAAAATCTTTGCTTACTCAAAATAGAAACTGTTGCTTCTCTGATAAAAATAGCCCACTGCGAAGTGGAGGGAGCGAGTCATCCTGCACTGGAATACAGTGCTGCAGCCAAAGCGCTGGAGATTCAGGCAAGGGGTAGACGAAGCTCGGTTCCAGTCGTGTCCATGAACAAGACAGGGATTGAGGCTCCCCATCGACTGTCAGACTTCATATGGTCTTGGTGAAATGGCCACCTCCACAGTGCCCTAAAAGCATTGTTTACTTTTTCCCTTTGTGCAAGGCAAGGTGGGCCTTGGCGTTGGTGGGATTCACTGGAACCCAGGTGGGTCAGTGTTGGTGCTCTTCTGCTTGGCAAGGGAACGTGGCAGTAGGCTCAGAGGTGCCCAGCTGTAGGACCAGCAAACCCTTGGTGGTGGTGGTTTGCTGGTGGCGTTTTCATTGCTGCACCCTCATTGAACGCATGATGTTCCTGAAAGCACTTCTTGCCTTGCATAACTTTACGTGCAGTAGAGTTTTTGCTGGTGTAGTTTATGGCATTCTGGGAGAAGAAAGTTGGAATTTGTTTTTTTTTTTCGTAGGGTTCTTTTATATTGGAAAGTCACATAGCTACAATAGCAAAATTTCTAAGGGTAGCACAGGCTTCACTGTCTGAAGAAATATGATATGACCAGGGCTCTGCCAGCCAGTGCTTTAGGTTGGGTTGGGGTTGAGGGGTTGGAGGAGGGCCTCAGAAATTCCTGAGCCTCTCAGCTGCCATTGTAGTCACCAGCCCACCCAGCCCTTGAGAGCTATTTTTGTGAATGCTGCCATGACACAGGAGTTGGAGAATGTGCCCTGAGCAGAAGAGCTCTTCCTGCTGCCTGGCAGGCAGTTGGATAGAAGGAGATCCGATCGTTGCGCTCCGATTATCTCTGCTCCCCTGAAGAAGGCTTTGGCTGGGGTAACAAGCTCTCTTTTGCAGTATTGAAGGAGGAAAGGTTAGTGCTTTATCTTGGATGGGTGCCATTGGGCCCAGGCAGAGCTGGAGCTCTGTCTCTGTCCTGCCTTCAGTAAGTGCTCAGAGGGGTCTGTGTTAGCTGTGACTTAGCTCTCTGTTACGTGCTGGTGTGTGTTACGATGAAGTGGGGCCATAAAAGCGTGTTTGCCCATGCAGGTATGATGGAACTTCCCAGGGAAGTGGTGGAGTCACCATCCCTGGGTGTATTTAAAAGACATGTAGATGTGGTGCTTAGGGACATGGTTTAGTGGTGGACTTGGCAGTGCTGGGTTAACGGTTGGGCTCGATGATCTTAGAGGTCTTTCCCAACCTACATGATTCTCTGATTCCAACTGCATGGGGTAGACGATGTGGTGGTGACTGTGTAACTGTATGGAAACGCACTGGGGTGAGGTGGGAGGTGTTATTCTGTGTGGCAGTACTGGAACTGCTCGTAAGAGGTCTGGGCTGAGACAGCTGATGTTTGGCCGCGTGAAGGTGGAGCTGAATCGAGGATACGCTGCAGTGACATGGGAGAGGACGTGTGTTTGTGCAGGTTTTGGCAGTCGGTTTTGCTGGAGAGCAGCAGTGTAACTGGTGAGCTGCTAAGTGCAGGCTGGAACACGTATGGGAGTTGGGAAAGCGCAGGGGGTGTGCCCGTGCCTGCCAGCTGCTCGGTGTGTGTGTTGCATGCCAACAGCACCGTCCTCTCTTGGGAGTCGTGGCCAGGGTCACCAGCTGGGTGGCAGAGCAGAGGAGAGGGCAGGGATGGTTGTGTGGGCATTAGTATCTCTCCCTGTCCTTCCGCAGCAGCAGCTGCTCTGTTTTCTCCCTCCTCTCCTTACTCTGTTCTCCTTATTTCTTTCTGATCCTTTTGTTTTCCTCTCAGCTCGCTCAGTACAGTAAGGCCAGCTCCAGAATGGAGGGTGACGGCGCTGTGCTGTCTCTGCCCGTGGCACAGGACAGCCGGGACTCGTGCCCAGAAACAGCTGCTGGCCCCGTCACCAGCAGCGCGGCCAGCCTTCCTCAGCACCCTGCGTCACCCGGCGAGTGCCCGAGCGGGGCAGGAGAGCCCCGGCTAGACGAGCAGGACCCCGCGGGTTGCCCCTTGTCCCAGGACCAGACGCCACAGATGCCAGAGCAAGAGTGCATGGTCGACTCTCAGCCGATCCTCTTCAGCGAGAACCCCTTTGTGGTGGCCAACCGCAGGGGGAAGGCGGCGGGCACGGCCTGCCTCGGCGGCCCGCCGCTGGGCTACGGCCGGGGGGGAGTGCTGAAGACCAACCTGTACTCCAAGGCAAGCAGCCCCTCGGCGTGCCGCATGCCATCGCACAGCCGAGGCCACTGGCGTCCTGCTAAACCCCGCACGGGCACCGCTCCCCGGGCGCCACGGGGCGTCCCACCTAACACTTGCACTCCTCCAGCGGCGCGTGCCGGGCCGTCGGTTGCCAATGGTGAATTGTCCTCCAGCCACTAATGCACCGCGGTCGTTGCCCGCATGCTGCTGCTCAGCCCCTCTGCGAGGGGTGGCAGTGATGCCAGGCGGCTCTCCCTGGTACCTCTCCGGGTGTGCCGCAGGCCGGGAGCGGTGGGGATCCCCGTCCGCTCCGCTTTGAGAGCGGGGAGTCGGCAGGGGGTGCAGAAGGGTTTTGGTGTCCCACTTAGGCGTCTGGGCCTGGACAGACAGCCGTTCTTAGGCGGCGGAGAACGAAGAGGCTGTGCAGCTGGCACAGCTCATCTCAGCCGGGCCAGGCTGTTCCTCGAGGGGGCACGCTGCAGCGTGCCCGGGCTCTCAGATTCCAGGGGAGGGCTTTGCCTCCGGCTGCGGGGAGGCTGTGTTTAACTTGCTCACTGTTGCACAGAAGCCTGTGGCAGAGCAAGGACTAGACCTGAAGATGTTCCAGCTGAGCACCACACCACTCTCCCCTTTTCCTGTCTCAGCCTTTCGGGAGGTCGTGAGCCAGAGAAGCAGAACGGCTGCAAACAAACAGCCCGCACACACAGAAGAAAAAATGAAACAACACTTTCCCTTAGATGTTTTTAGCTTAGCTCCTTGGTGAGAATTTGTTTTTCACAGATGTGCAGACGAATAACCGTAGAGCAAGGCATGTATTTAAATCTCTGTAACCTCTCAGTATATTAAAAGTCAAAGGCTGTGGTTTGGACATTATAGACGTCCAGCTTTGCAGTGCAAGGGAACAAAGAAGCAGCAGTGACAAAGCACTGACCCTTTTTGAAAGGGTCCCTTTTTGACCTCAGGCCAGGTGAGCTGTCGTCCATCTGGAGGTGGGTGTCACGGTTAGCTGGAGCTCATCTGATTCCACGTTGCTGTCGAAAGGGATCAGTTCCCCCTGTCTGCGTGTTCTCCTCTCGTGTGCCGACACCAGAACCGGAGCAGTTGTGTGTCAGCTGGGTGAGGGAGCTGAAGTCCCTGAAAACAGCATTGTAGAACAGTTCCTTCCGTGGTGGGCTGGTGAACTGCATGTGCTGGCACATGGGAGGACTCGGGTGGTAGTAGCCAGAAGCAGGGTGACAAGAACACTCCTTGCAGTGGAGGCATGGAAGGAGATGAGTTGGTACTGCCGTGTTCTCTGTCATCACAGTGCTAAGAAGGATCAAATGTTTTCTGTGCTCAAATATAAGCTTCAGGTCACATCTCCTGGCTTCGTCAGTAGAAATACAGTTGCCCAAAGCTGACTCGGATCAAATTAGCATGATTCATTAGTGCATGGGTGTGGTATTAATGATTGCGGAACCATAGATTTGCTTAGCCAGTTCTCTAAATCCCAAATGACCTGTTTCCATCTTTAGGTGTCTAAAATACTTTCTAAATTGTGCTCCTTGACCCTGCAGGCAGGCTGCAGGTAATTCCTGGGACCCTGCTCTCCTGTTGTAGCTGTTGGGGCTGGCTGTAGGCTGGCTCATCCTGAGCAGCGGTGGTCCCAGGTGCCTGCGGAAGGGGTGAGAGCCCTGTCTTTCCCGTGCTCTGGGCTACTTGTAAAGGTCTTACCAGTTGGCCAGCAGCAATGGACGTGGCTGGGGGTGAATCTTGTCTCCTTTCAGCTGTGAGTGGCTTTTTTTGCTCAGTGTCTGTACAGCAGGACGTTTGCCCAGACTGTGGCCCAGTCTGTTGAGGGCTAAAGAGAAATCAGGGGAGAGGATTCCTGGGGATGTCTTACAAGGCAGAAGTCTTTAACCTGCTTCAGTTGACCTTGCAGGACATTTGGGTATGGTCTCAGTTCCAATGTTTAATGTCATTCCCTTGCTGTTTCTAGCGCTTTTTGCAAGTTTCTGCCATGTGACAGCTGCTGTTGGGCCCAGTGCTAACTCTGCTCTCGCGCAGCGTGGTGGCCCATAGCTGGCCTTGGGCTGGATGCCGTGGTCTCCCTTGCCTCCTGGTCTCACTGCTAAGGGAGACGCGTGGAGCTGCTGCTGTGCAGTAACTATCTAGCTTTGTCTTCTCTCTTTCAGGCTCCTGCCGGCGAGTCTGGGACAGGAAATTCCAGGCGTGAAACCCCCTATTCTCCTGGTAACCAGCAGGTGAGACTGCCCCAGGACAGGCAGCACTGGGAAGGGAAGGGGGGGCTGCTCACAGGGCAGGACAGCACCAGGGCAGGAGGGCGGAGGAAGCTGAGTACAATTTCCATCCTTGAGAGCGATACCTTTGAGATGGAGGGTATCCATCACAGAAGGCAACTGGAGAACCAGGGGAAGAACTCTGCTCCTTCAAAATGTCTCAGAGACCCAGGAGTGTAATTAGCTAGTCATAAACCCAGTGGAAAGTTGCTACTCTGAGGGGTAACTTAATTCTCAGGGTAATGAGCAGGGGGAGTACTTAGAGTGACTGCAAAATGGTAGTTGTCTGTCTTTTTGGGAATGGCCTCACCAACCTTGTACAGAGAGTATTTAAATTGGCAATTGATCTGCCAGAAGAAATGGAGAAGTCAGGTTTTGGAGGATCATCTCAGGTCTGTAAGCCATTGCTTCTCAGTCTGACAGAGAGGTCCCTGGTTCTGTTTGTGATTCTGCCAGCAGCCCACGTCAGCTGTGCTGAAGAAAGCTGAAGGATCCTGCAGCAGACAGTTCTAGGTTAGCCTGCCCTTAGGGAATGATTTTTCAAAACTCTCTGGTTAGGGGCCAGCTTTCACTCTGAAATGGGAAGTTTATTTCTTGTAATTTTTGATTATTTTTTGTAAGCGCTGCCTGTTCTCACTAGCCATTCTTATTTCTCGTATCAACTCTGATCTTCTCTTTTAAATCTTGCCAAGCCTTGGATTTCACTTTGCATCCTGTGGCAGTAGGTTCCACAAGTTTCACTGTTTGATCTCACTAGCTCTGGCACTTACCTGATCTTTACCTGAGTCATTTCACTTCTCAAACGGGACAAAAGCTGTCTGCACTTCTGCTAGGTTAGTTCAGTTGAGTGAGATGGGTTGCATCATCCTGGGGTGAGGTGACAATTAACACTGACTCTGGAGAAAGGTCAGGACCATGTAGCTGGGAGCTGTGAAACAGGACAGCGGAGCTGTGGTGAGGAACAGGTCAGTCCATCTTCTGTTGCTTCCTTGGCCTGTCTTGCATCTCCCTCAGTTCTTAGATCCTTTGAGACTGAGTGACCGCCGGGGCACGATAAGATTAGAAGATACTGTTCATTGTAGTAATGCTGTTTCGATGCTTTCTGTTCCAGCTGCACATGTGTACTTAATTGCTGATTGGATGTTTATTTTGGGCTGTTTGTCTGTAAGTTTTCCTTTCACAAGTGCAAATTTTCTTTGAGGTAGAGTTCTTTCTATCTAGAAGGAACAGGGTGGGGTCATACTCATTCTACAGTAGAAACTGCTTGTCGTAGGCAACTTCTGTAGTGCCCTTGTTTTTGTTTATCAGTGTTTTGGCATTGGAAGCTCAGTGCCAATGGCCTTGCAGCTAGCAACCCTCTGGCTATGATGCCATCTGCTCTTCTAACTGGGGATAGGCTTGCTCAATGATAAATTGTTTGTCTTTAGAGTCTGGTGGTTTATCACGATCCAGTTCCTTTGGCAACAGTGACCTTTTTGTCTCCTGGTAGCAGTCACTGCTCTGACAGTGAACCTCTCCTGGTGAAACTGTTCACAGTCTCCTCTGTAGGCTCTGAGAGGGATCAAGAAGATCTCACTAATGTGTTCTGTGGAGTTAAGAACACCTCAGCAGCATTTTTGCAGATGCAGGCGTTTGTCTTTCCAATTTGAAGTTGGGTGTCTCAAACTCTCTGTTATGTAGCACTTGCTGTAATTTGTAGTCTATTCTATCGCTTCGGGTTTTTCGTGTCATGGATTCTCTGTAGCTTGAGCAATGTACTGAATAATCTATACAGCTTTTTTCTTGTTTTCTCTTTTTATCTCTTTGTTCAGAGGTGAGTATGCCATGAGAGATTCTATTCATTTCTTCAAGCATTTAGAGCCAATTTCATGACTTCGTCCTTTATTTTAGCCCTTTAAGGTCTTCAGCAGGTTTGCTCACTGCTTTCATTTCTGAGATCAAGTCTGTGTGTCATTTTGATAGCCTTTTTTCCTTACTTGGGCTGTGGCTGTTACAAATTAGTGACTGGCAGTTGTTCTTGAAGGTGCCTTCGTGCTGCAGTGCTGAGCCATTTGTCTTGCTAGTGGCATTCTCAGCCCCGCGTTCTGTACGTGAGCTTTCTGTCACGTTTACATGACATGGTACTTTTTGGATCAGAGCCTTCCGCAGCAGTCTCCTGCGTGTCAGGTAAGGCTGTATCTGGTAGATTTAGTTCTCTCTGGACAGTGAATGTTAGGCAAAATGTTCAGGTGGTTGCTCTGGAGTAGAAGTTCCAAGGAACTGCGTCTCAAATTCTCTGCTGCTATTTTTAATGCGAATTCTTTGGGTTTGACATCTTGTAATCCAGCCAGAATTTATAGGCTTATTTCAGAGCTCTTGGAGAATTCTTGAGGGAAGTTGAATCCTTTGTGCTGAGGCTGGCATCGTGATGGTCTTGCCTGGCCTTGAGTTCTGCAAGCTCTGGTGGGGAAGGGAGCAGGCGAGGGGAGGGAGGAGGTGTTTGTGGTGGGTCCGTGTGTGCGTGCCAAGGAGGGCAGAGGGGCTTTCTCCACGGCAGGCAGCAAGGAGCTGTGTGGGGACACCGACGACTCTGGGTCACTGCAGTCTCTGTGCTGGGGAAGGTGCTTGTCTCAGCCTCTCACGCAGAAAACCCGGTCTCTTCATTTTCTCTCCCCTTCTCTTCCCTGATGGTCCTCCCTGGCGTTGCCCCTCTCCAGACGCCCGCAGCCCCTCGGCCGGCTCACCTGCCGGGCAGGGAGACCCGCTTTGTAAGTGCCTGTTGGTGTGCAGTGTGCGCTGCTGCTCCGTGCTGCTCTCACCCGGCACCGCTGCCCTGCCGCCCTTCCTCCAGCTCGGCGTTCCCGGCTCGTGGGCTTGCTGCGCACGAGGGCTCGCTGCGGAGAGCAGCCCTGGGGCCGCCAGCCGAGCACGAGGGGCTGTTCCCTGCTCGCCACGGCTGAGATGGCATCTGTGAACGCTTCTGGCAGAGCAGCTGTAGTGCTGATGGCTTTGCTGAAGCTCAGTGGCAAGTGCAAGGGCCGGGGATGTAAAGCAGGGCCAGGACCAGCTGAGCTGGAGTGCAGAGGGGGAGGGTGGGGGTCCCTGCCCAGACATGTGCAGAAGGAGCTGTGAGAGCCTTTCCACATAGCAGAGGAACTGGGAGAAGCTGCTGGGGGAGGGCTCCGGACTGCTCCTCACATGAAGAAGAAGGTACGGTGGGGCTTAGTGTGGGACCTGGGGGCTTTTCCCTGTACAGGGCGGGTGGTGGGGCAGGGGAGGGGTTTTTTGTTTCTTTTTGTATAGAACAGAGTAAACTAAAGGCCTCCTCTACCGTCTCCAAATTTACGCCTGTATTTCTGTTTTCAGGCTTCCATTAACTTCATTACATCGCAGGACGACAGTAAATCAGTAAGTACATCTGCCATGAGACCTCACTGTAGCATTCCCACACATTTTCCAGCACATGAAGCTTGCCTCTTCCTTCTGCGTGTGCTCACTTCCAGCCCTGCAAGTCTCACCATTGGCTCTTACTCTGTCTTCTTCAGCCCTCCACTATACCTCGTTTGTACAAGTGCACCAAGTCTTAAATATTGTCAATTTGAAAACCTGATGCAAGTTTTTTTGCAGCTTTTATTCCTGTTTACCCTTGCAGCTTGTAGTTTTTGCTGGCATACTCAGTTGCTGCTTCTGCTGTCTTTAGTATTAGATGCTTTGTTCACTTCCACACAGCATCCAGCAGTGATGACATCTAGGCCAAATCTCAGACTCCTGTGTCTGCTCTTATGTCTGCATTTCTAACTGGAGCCCTAGCTGGGTCTTGGCTCATTTTCATCACAGGCTTTTGCCAATACCCTCTCCTGGCTGATGTTTCCCAACTGCATCTTCCGTTCATGATGCTTATGTTCCCTAAGCTTTGACATACTCACACCGTGCCCCTCTGGCCCTTGCAGCTGCTAATTGTATGGCGAAGTCTTCCTTGTGTCCTGGCTTTCTCTGTAACCCATTGGTCCTATCATGACCCTGACTCATCTGATTCTCTTTGCCTGTCCAAAGTACTTGCACCAGAGGCATTGTTTGGTGTTTGCTTCAGTAGCGCTCCCTCCCAGTCTGGTAGCTGGAGTCGGAATTGAGCTCAGATGCATGGATTTGTCTTACTCACGTGCATGGCACAGACGTCTTGCTGCCCTAACTGCTCATTTTTCTTCTCTCTCTCTCTCTCTCTCCACCCCCCTCCCCTCCCTCTGCCTTTCCCCCTGTCGTGTGGCACTGACACAAGCAGACCAAGCCAGGCGTCATTCAGCCTCTTTCCCGCGTGCGACAAAACACTGCCTCGCATAACTCGGAGGACGGGGACAGCCCCAATCCTTTCCAGCAACCTGAGCTGTGCGTCAATATCCAGAACTCTGTAAGTGGCCTGCAGTTCCTTCTTGCTAAGCTGTGCCTGTCCGCCCTGCGCTGCTGTAGTGCCACTTTTTGTGGTGGGGAGGCTGAACACACTCTCCCAGTGGTGATTTTGCAGTTTAAACATCACGTGGCTTAGCTGAGACTGGTCTTGCTTATGCATCCGTCTGGATGCCCTGGGTAAGAACCCATACTCTTGACATGTAGAGTCACGGTCAGTCCATCTTACTCATTTTTCTAACGTAGATGAGCCTCACCAGCCTGCCTTGTGTCTTCACTTACCCATTCAAGATGTTAGCGTTGCTGAAACAATTGTGTTGCGGCTGAAATCCACAGAGCAGTTACAGTGTTAGTTAGACCTTTATTTATGAGGTGTTGCATTCCGTTGGGGCGTAAGTCTTTCAGAACCTTTGTCTGTCAATGTTTTGCGTCTTGGAGTAAGAGCCAATACCATCTTCCTGATAATAAATTTTATTATTTGCAAAATTATTGGTTTTGAAAGATTCATATTCCCTAGGCTGTGTGCTGATGGGAGAGAAATATTTGGGTATTTTGGTCTTTTGTCATGACAGAAGACTTGCATACCTGCAATATAGCCCTTCTCTTTTTACTGAAGCTTATACGATGTGATACCAAATAAGAGACTTGATTTGCAGACAAAGAGCTCTATATAGTCCATGTAATTGGCCAAGATTCACAACCTCTTCTGATCTTGACGCGCTGTTCCTTAGCCTATGCAGAAGGGAACATCATCGAACAACATAATTTAGCCTCAGTCCAGCACAAAGAAAAAACACAGACACCTGAAACTGAGTTAGTGCAGCTAGAGCGATCGAAGGAGTGAAGCAACTAAAGGGAATTTGCTTCCTACTGGAAAGGAAGGTGGTGGTATTGTTTTCCCCCTACTCCCCTTCATTTCTGTGATGCTTTGAGCAGATCGTCCCAACTCTTCTTCCTCAATGAATGTGACAGGAGGGGTCATGGGGAAGACAGGTGAGGAAAAGACCAGGAAAGACAAGTGACAAGCAGAAGCAAGGTCCTCTTGGACCTTATCAGATGTTTCTGAGTAAGTGGAATTCTGTGAAGGGAAATTTGAGATCAAAGGCAGGTCTTCTCCAGATCATAGATCCCTGAAGGGGCTGCCACTTCGGTTGAGGAGACTGCCACCATTAGCCGTGCAGTACACAGAGGTACGCACTGGTCGTTTTATAAACAGAAGTACAGTAGCCACTGGAAAAAAAAAAAATTGAATGAGACTAATAGATGACTTCCCATAATGAAGGACCCTTTAGTCAGATGCCAGATAAGGCCAGGGCTTATCGTTAATTTTCTAATAAACTGCATGTGGCTTTCTCAGCCCTAAGTAGGGGTCAGAGTCAACTGTGTGGATGTCCTGTCCCAGCCCCAAAAGCCCACTGAGTGTAGTAGGCACATGCTAGTTGGGTTGGGTGGAAATCTTTAAGCACGGTGACAGCAATGTGGCCCCTTGGCCAAGAGATCAGTCACAAAATTCTGGTCAAGTCAGTGAGGATCTGTACCACCGGAAGGATCATTCCTCCACCATCCAAGAAGTAAAACGGGGCCGTGATAGGTGTGCTGGGTACACGGCGTGTACACAGTGCTGCTCCTGTTCCTGCCCAAGGCTGCAGGAGCTGTCCCTGTACGTGTTCCGCCCTGCAGCTGGCAGTTGTGCTGTGTGCCCCACGTTTGGTGTTCTGTGACATCTGTGGTTGTCTTTGTCCTTGTAGCAAAAGCCACCTTCGCCACCGTCTCCTGACGAGATCCCCTTCAATGTCAAGCAAGCGTACAAGACCTTTGCAGCAGTGCCCTTGTCACACCCTCTGCTCGAGACACAGGTAACTGGTGCTGGCTGGGGGGATGTCCCGCAAACTGGTACAAACGGGAGGTTGAGCATTGCAGGTGAGCAAGGCAAGTGTGAACAGGACAGAGGTGGTGATCCATTACTGCCAAAGAAAGCTGTCTTGAAGGAGGGGCACACGCACAAAGGAGGTCCCTTTGGAAGCTGGAGTCTGTCCGTGTTGTGGATGGTCACCCTGCGGAGTCCTGTCCATGAACACGAGGTCCTGGAAGCTCATTGAATTTCATGTCGCTGTTGTTCTCCCTGGCCGTTAGGATGCTGTTGTACAACTGAGCTGTTCTGGTATAAAGAAACTCTCTGAACTTCAGGGCCAGACTAAACCTGTTCTGAGGAAGTTTTGATTAGATTTTGAGCTTTAACTTAATTGGAACCGTTCCTTCTCCCCTCCACGTATTTGAATCGTGGAGCCATTCAGGCCAGATGAGGCCCTGGAGCTCATCAGCCTCAGTCCTCCATGCAAACAGGGCGACCTGGGACGTTACATGCGGCTGCCCAGGCTGGTCCACTTGAGTTCCGAATTTCCAGAAACGGAGATTGTGAGGTCACTGTGGGCAGGCTCTTCCAGTGTATGACCATCTCTCCTTCTATGTGTTTTATCAGAATTTCTTTTACTGCAACTTGTGTCTGTTGCCTCTCACCCTTCTGCAGCACACCCCTGAGCCTGACCCTGTGCTCCGTAACCTCCTCTGGGAAGGTGATCACGGGAATTAGATCCCTCTCTCCTGAGCCTCCTCTTTTCCAGGCTGAGCAAGCACAGCCTCCTGAGCCTGTTTTCAAATGTCATGTCCTCCAGCCCCCTAAGTCGTTGTGATGGCCTTCTGCCTGACGTGCCGCAGGCTGTTAGCGGCGTTCCGGTACTGGGGAGCCCCAGACTGGGCGCGCTGCTGGTGTCAGTAACGGAGGAAGGATTGCTCCCTGGCCTGCGGGCTGCGCGCCGTGTGCGGGCAGACCCGTGTGCAGCCAGCCCTTGCTCTGCCAAGGCATCTCACTGAGCTGTGCTCGGCGAGCTGCTGGGGCATCACCCGTGCTGCCATCCCTGCCGGTCCTTCCTGAGGAGCTCGTGTCCGTGCACGGCAGCGCCCCGGTTGTGCGGGATCTCCAGAGCTGTCCGCTTACAGGCAGTCGCACTGTCGCTTCATTTACTGAACTAAAGAGGCAAAACGCCGTCCCATTCACACCTTGCGTTTGGAAAGACCCTCTGCTCTCTTGGTCACCCGACTGCTTCCTTTTCACCTCTTCCTGTCTGAATTCTTGCTGGCACATCTTTGGTGTAAATGAGATATCCTATTTCACAGATTTCTTTCTCCTGTGGTGTTGGTTTTTTCCTTCTTTCTTTTCTGCTTTCTCTTAATTGACAATACCTTTCCTTACACGTCAATAGATCAGGCGAACGTTTCCATAATCCAGCTGTACTGGGAGCTATGGCTGTTCTGCAGTGACTCGTGACAGTAACTATGTGTTGTACCCGAGATAATCCTGTCCTCCCACTGTCTGCTCTGTCCTGTGTTGGTGCTGATCTGGCATCAGATTGATCTGGTTCGGAAAATGAGTATGGCTTACAAGTCTTTCTTGACTGTTTGTAGGGTTGATTTTTGGCCATTTTAGCACTGTGGACTGATGTACTCAGAGTCAGATGACTGTCAGTAGAAGCTCAGGGAGGTTTTTAGCTAAGCCTAGGATGAAAAGGAAGAGGAACTTGTCTCTGTTGGCATCTGTGACCTACCAGATGCCCTAAGTTCGTGAGCCAGATTGTATCTTGTACACAGACGATTTCTCCATCTCCATAGTCTCCAGCCGATGCGTCATGGTTTAAGAAACAATTACTTGTCCTGAAGTAGATCACCTTGTATTTTGCACTATTAAATTAAATTCTTTTCATCCTCCTCAAATTAACCTGTCATTCCAGGATGATATTCCAGACTACTTTGAATTTTGACAATACTTGTCCCCATTCAGTGGAGTGGGATGAACGAAATAATTTGCAGAGGCCTTGGACAACTCTGCATTTCTCTGAATCTGTGTTCTGGTCCTTGCCAGTCACAAATCCTACTCACGCCGTCCTGGTTTCTGAGTTCAGTTTGGCAATGAAAATGTTAAGCAAGGTTGGTCACAAAACTGATCTTTGAAGTCTCAGACAAATCTATGCACTTCCTTTGTTTCAAAAATTATTTATATTGTCAAAGAAGGATATTGGATTGATCTTCACTGCTTCCAGCTTAATCTTTTTTATTTATTTTTGGTTTAATTACATTCATCCGTTGAAACTGAACAGACTGATAGCTCTGCTGCTCAAATGATTTTTGCCTGCTTCTTGATTTTTTAAGAAGATATTAGCTATTTTTTAGACATGAACTGCCACCTAATTGAACAAGTCCATTAAAAATCTGTGCTTGGCAGACTTGCAGCTTCACAAGTCATTTCATTCAGAACTGCTGAACAGTGACTGTCTTGTCACAGAATCACAGAATCCCAGAATGGTTTGGGTTGGAAGGGACCTTAAAGATCATCCAGTTCCAACCCCCCTGCCACGGGCAGGGACACCCTCCACTACACCAGGTTGCCCAAAGCCCCATCCAGCCTGGCCTGGAACACTGCCAGGCCTGTAGATGAGTGCGTTGAGCTCTTAGGTTTTCTTCTGTGTTAGCAGCAAGAATTTCTATTTCCAGATATTTTCTTCGTAGCTAGAAACAGGTTATTTTGCCCTTTTTTTTTCCTTCTGCCCTTCTCCTTACTTACACAAAATGAAAATTTTCTGGGTTTTTCTTGACTGCATTTGAATGAAGTTGAAGATGGTCTACTTGCTCTCTTCTTGTGGTTCTTTTTCATTTGTGTCATTAAAAACCACACATTTTTAATAACTTTTTCATAGATTTCATAGATTTCTAGGTTGGAAAAGACCTTAGAGATCATCGAGTCCAACCATCCCTAATCCCCATTAAACCATATCCTCAAGTAGCTCATCCACCCTATTCTTAAACACATCCAGGGATGGGGACTCAACCACCTCCCTGGGCAGCTTATTCCAGTGACTGACAACCCTTTCAGAGAAGAAATACTTCCTAACATCCAACCTGAATCTCCCCTGACTAAGCTTATGCCCATTTCCTCTTGTTCTATCACCCATCACTAATGTAAAGAGCCCTTCCCCTACCTCCCCACCATCTTTTCTCAAGTATTTATAGGCCGTAATCAGGTCTCCCCTCAGCCTCCTCTTCTCCAGGCTAAACAGCCCCAACTCCCTCAGCCGACAGGCAGGGAGGGAGTTGGGGCTGACAGTTCTCATTTTATCTTTGCCGATTTCTGGTTCACAGATTAATTTTGTGGATTGATTTCTTTTTCTGCCCCCTGTAGTTCTGCTCATCCAATATTCTGTTATTTATTCTGGTAGATATGGATTTATTTCTTTCCTGATGGTATTTCCACTTCTTAGAAGAAAATTTCAGTAGATGCGTGTTTGATTTAAAGGAAGCGTAAGCTGCCTCCGTCTTAAGCTAAGCCCTCTGCTCCTGTTCTTCACCTGTTTCCCCACGTTTTTCAGTTTCTACCCTTTTAAAATAGAAAACTTTTGTCACCATCTGTTCCTGTTTAGCCCTTAATTTAACGTAAATCGCTGTCACTCACGACCGTGAAGCCTGCAGCGGCATTGCCGTGTGTTAATTCTGGGACGGTTTGGTGAACCCGTCCGAGGGCTCGTGGCCGGGGCTGCTGCTGTTCGCGTGGCGTCGGTGGCGCGTGGCCGGAGGGCCCGAGTGGTGGCAGGAAACCTTCTTTCTGGAACGTGTCCGTTTCTTTGTATCCTCAGGAATTGCCGGGTCAGACCAGCACAGAGAATCCCAAAACTGCCCCGGAGGTGAGTTCTGGTGGCGGGAGCTGGAAGGAGGATGGGGCTGACAGAGGACTCCAGCTGTCCGGACTGCGGATGCGGAGCAGGATGGCAGCGTGGGCGCGCAGGGGAGGGCTGGGGAGGAGGAGGAGGAGGGTGCGGAGCGCGTGGCTGGGGCGGGCAGGCGTGGGGCGTGCGGGGCGGTTGGGCAGTGCCGCTGTGGCTCTCGCAGGTGGCCGCCCACAGCCCCGCAGGACTGCACAGCCCCGAGCAGAGATCCTTCCGCGAGAGGCAGAAGTACTTTGAAATCGAGGTGAAGCAGCAGCAGATGGATAAGCCTCCCAAGCGTGTCTCCTTGGTAGGAGAGGATGACCTGAAGAAAATGAAAGAGGAGGAAGGTACGTTAGAGTCTGTGCAAGGACATTTGGCCTGTTAAGCGAGTCCTTCCTCAGTGGGAGGCACGAGAGAGCGCCCACACCAGAGGTCCAGCACTGCCAGAAGCCCACGGCTGGTTATTCATAAGTCCTGGTAGTAGCTTGAGGTAAGAGAAGGAGTTTCGCGGATGCTCCACCGTTACTGTGTGGACTGGTGGAAGTGCCGTGGTGTCAGGGTTTCCCGTCGTTGGCAAACACGTCAATAAAATTTCAAAAAGCTACTATAAATGATGATGTTTCTTTGTAAGCTGCCCAGGCTGGTGTGCAGCAACGTGGGGTTGTCCATGGCATCCTCACGCAGTATCTGACAGCAGAGCCTTCACTGCTCAGGGTGCTGCTCTGATTTTGCACAGGGCTTGCAACAGGAGCGAGAATCACTGCCGTAGTTTTTGATGTAATTTCCTTCTGCTTGAAAGTTGTTTTAAAAGGTGATGAGGAATGATGTTAATTAGAAAAAAAGGGCTTCTGTTGAAATCCTGTCCTGTTCCATAAGAAAATACAACTGGAATTGGACTCCTGGGTTTGGAAGCTGTGACTCTTTTGCTTGCAAAGATTGTTGTAGAATTTATAAATAGCTAGTTTTCTCTTTCCCACCTTCCCGCCTATATTTCTGTTCCGAGGCTGTTCAGGAACATGAATACATTTCAAGACAAAAGTAAGGTCGTAACAGATAGGAAGGAAGGAAGCAAAAGAAATTGCAACGTGTCATTTTGAGTTCCTTCAATGCGCTGTGGCCAAAAGAATCACAAGTCCAACGTAAGAAGTTGGCTGCCTGCAGAGAGCAGCCTGCTGCCCTGGCCCCTTTGGTCCCTGATCCTCTTGTGGCCTGTGTGTCCGGCTGCCTGATGGTTCCCCTGTCCCACCACCACACGTGCAGGCCTGTCACCAGCTCTCCAGGCTTTGGTCTCTCCAGGAGACGAGTGGGAAGATCAGACTTCACAATGGAGAGGGACTTTTTACAAGGGCATGTAGTGACAGGACACGGGGCAATGGCTTTGAACTGGGAGAGGGGAGATTTCGATGGGATCTGAGGAAGAAATTCTTCCCTCTGAGGGTGCTGAGGCACTGGCACAGGTTGCCCAGAGAAGCTGTGGCTGCCCCGTCCCTGGCAGTGTTCCAGGCCAGGCTGGATGGGGCTTTGAGCAACCTGGTGTAGTGGAAGGTGTCCCTGCCCATGGCAGGAGGGTTGGGAACTGGCTGGTCTTTCAGGTCCCTTTCAACCCAAACTGTTCTGGGATTCTATGTATGCACATTCATAGGGTGCACGTCCACCCTGGGAAAGGGGACAGAAGAGTCTGCACACAACTTCCAGTTTGAGGATGAGTACGCTCAGCATGATGAACGGCTGGGAATCTATTCTGTAGAGCGTTCGGGAATGGAAGTTTGGTGAATAAGGGAGGAGGAACTGAGGGAAGGGTGTAGAGTTTGTTACATCTGAACCATTAGTGGAGTAGAGAAACAAAGTCATCCATGAAGAGGGTACAGACTTAAAATAGCGCAGGCCTGCAGGGACGCTGAGCTCGTAAGGACCTGCCCGGAGGTTGTGTCCTCGTGGGGGTTTAGCAAGTGCGTTGTGGGATAAGATGAGTCTGTCTTATTTTGGCAGCTCGAAAACTGCAGCAGAAACGCAGCCTTTTGCTGGAGGAAGAGGCAGAAGAGGACGAGATGGTGAAGCAGGTGCATGAGAGGAGCACGCAGTCCAGCGTCATCATCGAAGGAGTTGAGTACAAGATTGAGAGACTAAATGGAAGGAGCGTCCAGGCTCCAGCAACGCGGTAAGACACGACTGGGTAGCTCAGTACCACCCACAAGCATCGGAGGTGTCCCAGTATCAGTAGTTTTCAGGGAAGAGGGCTGGGCAGTAGTTCTTCTTCAGCATAGAAAAGGGTGAGTTCTTCTCAAAAGAAAGAGCTGGAAAAATAGCCCCGTCGGCTGTGCACTTGGGTGTGCAGAGATGTTGATTTTTAGAGACAGCTAATTCAAGATAAGCCCTGATGCTGAACTTAGGCTTGCGGTTTATTTGGGCTTTTGATTTCTGGTTCTCCTGGACTTCTTCTCCAAGTTGCCTTGATGTTTTTCTAATTCTTAGGCATAGAACTGGGGAACGAGAAAAGGCTTCCCATGAGTCTTCAGATAAAACTAAGGTTGCAGCTGAAGCTGTCCTTACCTGGCTCTCTTCTGAGACTTGGGTACGGACATTCTTCTCATCACAAACACTTCTACCATCAGTCTTTCAGTGGCTGAAAGTGTTTGTCCTGTCACTCTGAAGCTCAGTTCTCTGCGTTGTTTCTGTCCAGTCTCTGTTGAGGAACTTCTCACATAATGAATGCACCGTGACGTTCCGCCTCCTGTGCCGACAGGGCAGCTCCAAGGAAGGACAGCAGCCAAAGGCAAACCAGCCTCTTGGTTTGACGTGAAGGCCCCCTTGCCCCTGCTGTTTTCATACTGAAACGTGGGAGGTCAGAGAACAGGAACTTTCAGTGCTTATTACTTATGCTCGAACAAAGGCAACGCAGTAGAATAGACTGAATTTGTGTTTCTTGAAATATTTTTTTTGTCGTGCTAGCGCAGAATCAGAAATTTAATTGAAGTAAACTTGAGCAGTAAAAACAAGGGCTCAGAGTCATGATAAACTTTCTGACTGCCAACGGAGCCACAGCAACCGTGCGCGTGTTCCTAACCCGTGGCAAACAGGCTTGTGCGACCTGCGTGCCCTGCGGATCAAACCGCGCCGCGTCTGCGTGCGCACAGCTGGAGGGCAGACGGTAATGGCAGCGCAGCTGATCTGAAGCTCACAGCAGTTTGGTTGTGAGCATGAATCCTCAGCGTGTCAAGCAGTTGTGCATAGAGTGGCCACGCTGGGAATCACTGCTTGACATCACTGGGCGTTCGTCCGTAGCCCACACGTGGTTCACTTACAACCCGGGAAGGTCATCCGTTGGTAACGTTCATGCGTGTCTGACATCAGCAAAGGAAAAAGCTGGGAGCAGCCAGGCTGCCCATCATGTAATGAGAGCTGGAGAGAGCCAGGCTGGAACTGTGCAAGAACTTGTCAGCAAACATGATGCGTTACATTTGAAGGGGGGGGTGTTAGTGGAGGGAGCATGGCTGACCTCCAAGTGAAGGAGATTAGTTCTGATGTTAGTGAGCATCAACGTTTATGAAATCAAAAAGGAGTCCTGCAGCAACGGAGAAGGAGCTGTTGAGCAAAATCATTAAAGGTTGTGTCCTCAGACTGAACTAGTTGTTGTTTTCTGGGGCTTGGATCTGTTCCGAACCTTTCCTGGGCATGCCAGCGTGTGGAGCTGCTCGCTGATGTGCTTCCTTTGCTCTAGGCCCTCGGAGGTCAGTGAGAACAGCAGCTCACAGAGAAACTCCCTGGAAGAGGGAATCAAGCCCGAACAGAGAACCAGCTCCATGTCTGGGTAAGTGGGTCAGCAGTGTCCTTTGCCTAGGAATTGCCAGATGATGGAGCAGATGGATCTTGCTTTTTAGCAGACATAGGGTGTAAAAGGATTTTGTGGAGAAGGGAAAACCGTGATCAGAACCAACTTAACAGAAACTCACCTCTGTTATGTGTCCTTCCATCTCCCAAGATGATGTCCTTGGATGTGGTACTAAACAGTTGATGGAGGGTGTTGGTCATCACCTTTTGTCTTGAAAACAGGCAGATAAGAGTTGTGGTGGATCAGGCCAGCCTGCCTCTCACTGTGTCTCTCTCTGCCCAGGTTGAGTCCATTATATCTTGGAGCAGGGGATCCAGTGGCACCTGTGCGGACAGCCAAAGCTGAACGGCGGCACCAGGAGCGATTGCGCATGCAGAGTCCTGAGCTTCTGAGTGGTCAAGAGAAGGAGCTTTCTCCAGCAGAACGTCGTGCTCTGGAGGCAGAGAAACGAGCCATGTGGAGGGCAGCACGGTGAGACAGAAGAACCTTCACTGTTCTCTTTGCTAGGCTAGTTCAGGAAAAGGGGACCTCCTGCATGTCTTTTGAGTTACATGGTATTAAACCCGGGGAACAGACGAGCCTTCCCAAGACAGAGATTAGGGCAGGTCATGTAGTACCTGTTCAAACACTGCAAAGCATCCGCCACTTGGGTGAGCTCGTCTGCTTCGGACAGCTACGTGGGCGAGATGTCTCTCATCTTTCAGCAGCGCTTGCACAATCATGAAGACAGTGGAGTTTTATAAAAAACATAAACACCTTTATGTGATGGTGAATGCATTCCTTCCCTCTCAGCACGCAGCACATGAAAGATACGATATTCATTGAAGCTCCATATTCAACATGCAAAATGGAAAGGATGTTTCACATATCCAGTGTTGCTAGAGCAGAAAACTGCCGAAGTCAAGCAATTAGCAAGACAAGGGCATTCTTTTCCACACAAGCTGTTTCATCAGCTATGAAACAATGATTGAAAATTGTTTTGGAAGAAAGAGAACTTCCTGCCTCAGAACTTAAGACTTGAAGCTAACGCAGGCATTTACTGTGTCATATAATTCCTTTCAAAAATTAGTTAAACTGCTCCTATAACTAATTATAATTTTCTTTCCGTAATGTTCCTATAGGAGGCATTCAAAGGACAATCTGAAACAGTCTCTTTTGGGGTTTGAATGAGAGCTTTTAGAGGACCAGGGCTGCCAGTGACTCATCCTTGCCAGCCTGCTAGATAAGATGCTGGAGGGGTTACCGTGAGTTGTGATACTACGTGGCAATTCCAGTGTTTACCACTTGGGAATTGCAGTGTTTGTGCTTAGACATGCATGGTAATAGTGCTGTCCCCTTCTGGGGAGACTCTGAGGATGAAGAAGTACGTAGTGGAATCCTCAGTGAGAGCTGGCTAATTATCCAGGGCTTTGAGGGTGCAAAGCTTCCCGTTGTTACTTGATCATATAACAGATCTGTTTGTGGTTTCTTTAGAGCGGGACTGATGTTCCTAGTACCAGGGCTTTTGCCTGTCAAGAAAAACTTTCTTGGTGTGCTCCAGCTCTTTGCCTTGGATGAGTCCTTTGCCTGGTCTGTCTCAGCTGGAGGTTTTTTTTCTGAAGCACTGCCTTAGTTCCACTGCACTGACCTGTAATGTCAGAAAGCTGAACAGGTCACTGGACAGCCTATTTGTGAGATGGAACCCTGGTTTGGAAGTGATGGATTTCTGTCGTCTTGTAGCATGTTTGTTAGACCTTTGAAGCTGGCCCTGCTTTGAGCAGCTTTTGGATCAGATGACCTCCAGAGGTCCCTGCCAGCCTGAATTACTCTGTGAGACTGTACTTCGCAATCTCTCCTTCCCCAGCTCCCCACTAACGGGGATGCGGGCGGACAGGCACAGCCAGTGTGCTCTGGCAGGACTTTTTCCAGCCTGTGCTATTGTTTCATGCTCCAAATACTGCAGGATTCTGTCTGCTGCTCTGATTCACTGAACGTGCTGCTGTAGTTGGCATCTCGTGCCTGTTCTAGTTGATGCTGTTCCCATGGCTCCTGTGGCACAACTTTCCTGGTGGCATCATTTGCAAATGGAAGTTCTGTATTTTCATATTAAGCCAGGAACAGCCCTTTTACGAAAATACAAGTGGAAGAGAATTTGTGAACAATGCCTGCCAAAAAAGATGCATTGCCCTTGTCTATAGGGCCACAAGCTGGGTAGGTGTTGTAGAGCCAAACATGTGCTTCCAGACCATCGCTGGGACTGAGGTGACCAGATCCGAATTCTTGCTCTGGCATATACTTCCTTGCGATGGTGGATAGATCACTGAGTCCCTCTGTGCTGCAGATGCACAGAGAGAGGACTGTAGTGGCACTTCTCTGTCTCCCAGGAAGGCTCTGAGTGTTGAATACATTAAAAACTGTCAATGTGATGCTGTGCAAGCACCGGGGTATCGTCAGGAGTTGACATCTTGCACAGAGTTGCTGCTCAATCTTTGCACCTGAAGAAAAAAGTCTCCGCTGTTTTATTTGGCCCAACAAAACAGAGGTTGTCTGTCAGGCTTTTCCTCCTGCACATCGACATCACTGTGCTTGGAGAGGTGGTAGACTGATCTGTCATCCCTTCCCCATTGGATACGCAGGATTTTCTCTCCCTCACACCTCCTCTTCCCATGCGTATTTCCTCATAGGCTGGGGCAGGCTTTGTGAGGTAACCTCAGCCCTGGTTCCTCCTAAGCCCACGCATGGACATAGCCAAGGAGCGCTGTAATAAAAGCTTTGTTTAAGATGGGCGTATAAAGGAGAAGCATGACGTGTCCTGCTCAAACCTCTGACAGCAAAGCCATTAGGAGGACATTGCTCATGTCACAGTGCACCACGTGCCTCAGGATGCTGTGTTCTTCCAGGAGCTTCTTGCTGTTGCCAGCAGACAAAGAAATCTGAAAATTGCCGGGGGGAGGGCAGGATTTTTTTAGGTGATCACATCATTTGCCCATGTAATGTTACTGTACACCTGACTGCTTTTGGGTTGAAGTTGCTTAGGGCACAGAAAAAGTTTTACGTTACACTGTAGAAGGGTTGGTGGCTGTCGAGTACAGTGGTTTTGTCCACTATGGGCAGCAGAGAGATTGCTGCATCCCAGACTTCAGTCCCGTCTCTTCTAAGCGTGTTTTGTTCGTGGAAAGCGATCTAGTGAAGGCAGAGCCTTTTAGAGGTAAGAATATACAGCAAGCAGAAGGGACTTGCAGCTGTCTGGCTTTTCAGTTATCAGATCCGGTGTGATTGTTTGTAAGCTCAGCAGACCAGGTTCTCACTTTGCTTCTGATACCAAGGTGTAGCTTTTTATTCAGCTCCTGTAGAAGTGCCGGGCTCGTTCCTTGGGTAGGGTGAGGACCTTGCTTATTTTGGCATTGGCAGGAATCAGTCAGTCACCATAGTGTGCTCCTTTTCGTAAGACAGGGATGGACTGTTCCCTGCTACCACAGGTCTCCCAGGATGGTCTGGTCTTCCTAAGGCCCATCTTCTGTAAGTGCTCGAGCAGCACAGTGACATGCTGGCAGCCAGGGCGCAGGTCTGACTTCCAGCGGTCCCCGGGCAGCCCCGCGTGTGCTGTGGGGCAGGACTGCGCTGCCCCGCACGCGGTGCTGCAGCCTCACTAACCTGTGTTTTCTTTAAGTGCATGCCACTGAGTTTGTTACACTCCTTCTAATCTTCTATCTTCTGCTTCTTTCCAGTTCTCTGGTCTGTGTGCTGTCACTCGTGACCCCATCAGTTTGCACCTTCTTGGGCTTTCCTTTTTCTCCCTGTGTCATCAGTGCTCTGCCAGGACGCGTGATGTGCACCCTCCGCCCCCCCCAGCACCGCCCCCCCGTGCTCTGTCGGGACAAACAGACTGGGACCCACGCTACATGGGTGTCCTGAGCACACACGCCACTGGCGTTCGTGCCGTAGGAAGAGTGTGGTTGAGAAAGGACAGGCCCGTACTGAGGGGCAGGTGCCCACAAGGGCTGTATGCATCTTGGCACTTTTCCTACCATGCACAGGCTGTTTTACGGACGCGCTCCCTCTTCGATCGCATGTGTTCCGGGGCCTGTGGCAAACAGACCTTTTGTAATGTGCTTGTCCATTTGGCTTCCCCTTTTCTCGTGGCCAAAGGTGCATGCCAGCAGGTGGTCAGATACACCTATGTAAACGTACACTAAGAGACGATTGGATGTGTGTGCACACTCACCCGTGCTTCACATACACACGCTTCTTTGTAACTACCTGCTGGGCCTTCCCACTGGTCCGCTGGGTGCGTCCAGTCCTCTCCTGCTAGCCCATGAGGAGGGCAGACTCCAGGGGCTGAGGCTCCGAAGGCCAATGCTTCTGGGCACGTCATCGCAGATTGCCCTCTGGAGGCTCCTGCTTCTTCTGCAGCAGTTGGTGTTGGACAGGATCAGATATAGGAGCCTGTTCTACTCAAGGCTACCCCTATATCAGACCCATATTTCTCCTTGCCAGGGTATGTTCCTGTATCTGTCTGTTTCTTTCCCTGCGCTTGTCCACTGCGATGTTCATCACCATCATCTCCTCTTCCTCCTCTTCCTCCTCCTCTTCCTCCTCCTCCTCCTCAGATCCTCAACTCTTGAAGACAGTATTAAACAGTACGAGCAGGATCTGGCCAGGAAGCTGTACCAGTCCCGACAGTGGGCACCTGCTCCCGGGGCCAGGCCAGCTCAGATGCCTAGTCCCAAGCAGAGTCACGCCTCGAGAACCCCTGGGTCAGGAAGCCAATCCAGGTGTGCACAGCCCCCTCCCTGCCAGCTGCATGCTCAGCGGTCCCGTCTGCGTCCCTGACGCGGTGCTGCCAGCCGTGGCCTGCCAGGGGCAGGGAGGACGTTTCAGCGGTTGCTGGTGTTCGATTCCCTGACATTCGCAGACTGCCGGCAGTTGTCTCGACGAGTCGGGGGGATGCTGGGCGAGTGTGGTGGGGAGAAGGGAGCAGACGTTTCCGAGGGCCGAGCCCCCTTTTTCGTAGCTATTTCATAATCTCCTGATGGCTGCAGAGGGTGAAGCAGCAACACGCTGAGAGCACAGAGGAGAGTAAAGCCCTGAGAACTGATCCTGCTCGCTTGAGCCCCTGCAGTTCCTTTCCCAGCTTGGGCTGCTCTCCCATCGGATGCGGCACCTCTGGAAAGGCCTGCAGCTTCTCAGTGCGTTGGTGCTTGGCTCCCGACTCTGTCTCTCCAACACGTGATGGCATGCGTGTTTCGGGGTGACCGCAGCCCGTTGAAGCCTGCCTGCCCCGGGGAGCCGCGGGTGCTTGCCCGCCTTCCGCGCTCAGCCCGGTGACCGCGGGCTGGCTGCTGGGCGCAGAAGGCGGCGTTGTCTCTGACAGAGAAGGCAATGTCTGATGGTTTTTCCTCCCTCCCTCGTTTCTGAGGCAGGATGAAATCGCTCGAACAGGATGCTCTTAAAGCCCAAATGGTTATTGCCAAGTCCAAGGAGGGGAAGAAGCGCAGCACGCTGGAGCAGCTGGCGGAGTCACCTTCACCTGCTCCTACCCCGTCGCCAACGCCACTGGAAGGTACTGCATTGCTGTCTTTGGGGAAAAAAGTGAATGGCTCTCTAGCTTCACGTGTTTGAAGGCAGACCTGTTGAAAGCAGTTTCTTCCTTCAGCCCAGACTGGAAGATCCTTTGGGGCGTATGACACCTTTCAGCATAGGGGATGGGCCTGAGCGCTAGAAAACACGAGAGCACATCTGAGGTGTGGTTCCAGGAAAGCAGAGCAGAAATAAAACCAGCATCATGACTACAAAGGCGGGAAGGAGACATGTGTTGTGAGAAGGCAGTGTCTTTCCTGAACGCAGTCCGTCGTCACGTTTAAGTGCTGCTAAATGGCAGGGGCAGTGTCGGGGCAGCGCTCGGGGAAGCGCCGCGTGTGATACAGCCGTTCACTAAATAGTGCTGTTTTGCCCTGTTTTGCAGATTGCAGTCCCAGAAACGTCACCTCACCGGGAAGGCTGGTATGACGTGCTTCTGCTTGCTTTTGTTATCTCGCCTGTAATCCTGGGATTTCTCTGTTACTCAGCTTGGGTGTGGACTGCATCTGGGCCATGGGATCCCTGCTTAAATACTGAAGCCAGGTCTGGTGGCATGATGTACAGAACTGTGAAGAGCGCAGTGGATGGAGCTCTGCCATGCCCATTGCTAGAGACATCCCCTCTTTTTCACCTCTACAATGTAACATCTGTTTTCGGTTTCCCTGGTTTATTATTTCATCCCTTTTGTGGTTTGTTTGCTCCATCTCCATGTTCAGAAAGCCTTTCACTTCAGAGACTTTGGCCCCTTGTTTGCTAAATAGCATGAAACTGAGAAGTTCAGCTGAAATCGGCATTTTCCTTTTTCTAAGCACTGTATAAAGGCAACAGGACATTGTTGCAGAGAACTGTCAAAATTAGTAAGACTGACAAACAGAAGAGTGGGAGCAGCGGCACAGAGAGGGAACCTGATTTTGCCCAAGGTCACACAATGCAGCCAATTCTGGATCGAAATCCTGACTGCTAGAGCCATCAGGAATCTTGCCACAAATTTTCCCACGAGACCAGGTGTCTTACTTCACTTGACAAGTATACGCAGTTTACTGGAGCACGTAATGTTTTCTCTGCAACTTGGAGCCCCTGTCCTGACACCAGAACAGCTAAAAGGACAATGTCCCAGAGGTGCCTCGTTTTCAGAGGCTGTATCCAGGCACTCTTGGCACTAACTGAGAATGATGCTCTGCTTCTGCTTTTGTCTCTGCATGGATTGCTCAGCTTGCTGCTGTTTTTCCATCCATTTCTCTCCCCTTACTCTCTCTTCTCTGTTTCTTCTCTTTTGCTGTCCTTTCTAGTCCATGTCTGAAAAGAAGTTTGACTACCGGGAGTTTGCTGCTATTCCTTCCTCCAAACCTGTTTACGAAATTCAGGTATAAACTGCATGCTGAACCACCTGTTAGAGCGGTTACGGCTTGGTTTGAGGGATGTGCTGGCACGTGAAGTGATGACCTTCAGAGCAGAGGCTGAATGATTTGAGGAAGTCCTCTTCAAAGGCCTTGTCTGTGTGGGACAGCTATGCCGTATAACTGGGGGTTTATTGGAGACTTCAGTCAAGTGGAATTGTGGAAAAAGTTGGTCCAGATGGTTTTAAAGTGAATGACAAAACCTTTGCAAAAATAAAGCAACTACATCTTCACCTTAATTGATCCTGAAATATTTTTAAGTGAAAGATGAGAACTAAAAGGGAAGAAAAAACTATAGAAATGTTTGCCAAGAAATTGCGGATTGGAGCGAATGTGAACTTAGAACTGGAATGTACCCAGCATCCTCCCCAAGCAGCAGCTGTGGTGACAATTCTCATATGTTGTAACTCTGCTGTAGATTAACTGTGAAGTAATCGTGTAGTAAGAGAACACCAAGTTTTGAGTGCCATGGGGAGGTGGCACTCCCTCCTAAAAGAACCTCATTTCATTTAAGCTGCTTTGTCACAGAATCACGGAGTGGTTGAGGTTGGAAGGGACCTCCTGGAGGTCATCTTGTCCGAGCCCCCTGCTCAGGCAGAGCCAGGTGCCCAGGACCATGAGGTGCCTTTCTGCTATTGTCTGTGTTAGTCATTAACTGATTGCATTTGTGACAGCTGATTTGAGCAGATGTCTGTAATTTATTTTTTTTTTAGTTTTACATAAAGACAATGAAGCAGATACCTGCAGTCACGTTTGAGTTGCGTGTGGGGAGCTAGCAAGTACTGACATGTTTGAGCTTTAACCTGCTGTCATGAGACAGATCCCAGGTCCAAGGTGTCATCCCCAAAGCCAGGCTGACTTTAGCAGAGATGCAGTTTGAGGATTCTCAGGCAGTTGTACGTTATTTGATGCGTATGTTCTTGTCTGACTCCTTTCACGGGTGGTATTGCTCAGCCCTTGGTAGTCACTCATCTTTTTCTCTGAGAGTCCTGTCCCTTTTGGAGTGTGCACCTGCCCCAGGTTCTGTACCAGGTGAGTTAGAGGGCTGACCACTCCAGGCCCAGTGGCAGCTCTGGACTATGCAAGTTTCCCCAGTCTTCTGCTGAGGCCACGGTGCAGCACTGGGTCTTCACACAGCTGAGAAGGTGCCTCCAAAGGAGACTACACCGGCAAATCGGGCAGTTCCTCTGGACCTCTCTCAGCAGTGCAGTAATTCAGCCTGGAGAAGAGAAGGCTCTGGGGAGACCTTCCAGCAACTTCCAGTACCTGAAGAGGGCCTTTGGACAAGGGTGTGTAGTGACAGGACACGGGGCAATGGCTTTAAACTGGAAGAGGGCAGATTTCGATGGGATCTAAGGAAGAAATTCTTCCCTCTGAGGGTGCTGAGGCACTAGACCAGGTTGCCCAGAGAAGCTGTGGCTGCCCCATCCCTGGCAGTGTTCCAGGCCAGGCTGGATGGGGCTTTGGGCACCCTGGTGTAGTGGAGGGTGTCCCTGCCCATGGCAGGGGGCTGGAACTGGATGATCTGTGAGGTCCCTTCCAACCCAACCGTTCTGCCATTCTATGATTAAGAGACTGAATTTCTTCCTGGCCATAGTTGCACAACTATGTCACTCGCTTTGGATCAGTGCAGTGCTATCTGGCTGGGCCGTGTTCCTCAGCAACACATGCCAAAGTCAGCACAGACCCCTAAAAGCTCTGCTCTCTGCTGTTCATGGAGAGCATGACTTCTACCAAACATTCACTTTGTTTCTAAAGCACTAAGTGGACTGAGATAATCTCCCCCTTTCCTGCCGCCTCCAGTTTCACTGCTTGCACAAACTACGTGTTTGTGTGGAGATGAGGGCTTCTTGTACTCACAGCTGCAAAACTTCCCTAATGCTTTCCATATAAGTGTATAGAGCTGCCCTCCTTTATCCTACAACTAAAGAAAAATTAAGCTACTCCTCACTTGTGCTCTTGAGCTGAGCAAGAAGACCCCTAAAAGACAGATTTTGATCACTAGTGGCCAGAACTTTTAGAGGAGTTTAAACTTGCTGTATACTGAGCTCTTCCGAAAGCCTGTCCTTACATTTGCATCGTTCGGAGAAGCGTTGAGCTCAGTGGAAGTGTTGTGTACAAACCTAGAAGGAATAGCAGGAGTGACAAGTGCAGCCACTTTTGAGGGAAATGGAATACCTCAACAGAACACCTTGACCTTTCTGTCCTTCAAGCACTATATACAGCTAGATTAAATTATCTATTTTGGCAAAATATGCATGGCTTGGGATATTTATGTCTGTCCCCAGAGTAGTGCTGATTTTCAAGCCACCTCAAGTTCATGACCATGAGCACGCGCAGGCACTTCCTCTTCCTTCAGGCTCTTCCTTCAGGTTCCCCGAGGCAGAGCCTCCCGTTACAGCGTCCTTCAGGTGAATTTGTTGGTGGTACAGCAGCAGGTTCCAGCTCAAGCTGAGTGCCTCCGGGAGGAACCCTGCGCAAAGGAATCCTGGGCAGTTACACCCTTGCGACCCAGGTTCCCCTCCCCTCTCTCAATGGGTTGGTCCAACACTAGTATTTGGGTCTGAGGTCTTTCTGTTCCTCATTGGATCCTTTTCCTGCCTCCAGGCGGCCATTCGTTTTCATATCTGATGGTTGCAGGTTCTGCTGATGGTTGTAGCTGCCTTATCTTTCTGGTTCGCACCAGTTTGGGGCCTTCCTTTGCTGAGTGAAAGTTGAGCATAAGTTCAGCATATCCCAGTGAAGGCTCCCAGCTTTCAGCCTAAGGCTTCGGCACGTCTGGTGCTAACGCTGAGCCATGGACTCCGTTTGAGCCAGACAGTGGCTACTGTGACCATACTCACCTGAACGTACAACAGAAAGTTGATTTTGTGTAAGAAAACACTGCCTGGGAACAGTGCCGATGCAGAATTAGGATGCAGGGCTCTCAAGGAAGCGTAGCTCATGTCTTCTTCCTCCTCCCATGTTTCTACTGACTTTCCTCTTTGTGCCTTCACGTCACCTCCTGTCACTATCCTTTCCTTCTTACACAAGTAAGGAGAGGAGAGCTGTGATGGGCAGACTCATACCTCATCCTGCAGTTCCGGCCACGGGCTGCTGACTTCAGCCCAGAGGATTAACGTTCTAATCATGTGCCTTCACCCAGGGTCCTGCCCCGGCTGCTGCCTTACCAGCACCTTGAGAGCAGAAGGTCCTTGGTAGTGTGGTGGAAGGCTGGAGGTGGGCAATTACCTGGCACTACTGTTACAAAGGTGGATGCTGATATCTTCTGTTTTCTTCCAGTCACCTGATGCAGCTGATGACCTCAGATACGTAGATGACCGAAACAACTCAGGTAAGCTCGTGGCCGAAGGCAGTGTCTTTATACCACTTGCTTCCCACCATGGTTCTAGAGGGTTCCCCTTTGCCTGCCTGTGCAATCAGCCCTGAGGACTTCAACTTTTTGCTGCTTGAAGCAATGTCCTGTTTTGTCCATTCTAGAATGAGACCTCCAAGCTCACCGTGTCCAGTTTTGGGTAGGATATTTGCATTGTGTTTTAGTGATGGCCAGTTTGCTGACAGTGGTGTGTAACGAGCATGCGGAGTTTTCTGCTGGTTTTGTGTTTTGGAGTAAAGAGTGGTGGTGGAATGTGAGTGGGAAGTTTTGGGCTCTGTCACCTGCAGTAAGTGGGTAACGACCCTTCTGCTTCATGCAGGGTCTGCTTTGTGCCCCTTTTGCTACAGCCAGGCATCTTGTTGCCCGCAGCAGGCAGCTGCAGATAACTCGTCCGGGTTGGAGACTTGAGAGCGCCGGCGTGCTTGAGCACCCAGGGGGCTCCAAGCCTGTGCTAGTAGAGCTGTGTGCACTGTCACCTAAATAAACAGAAGCTAAAGCTGCGACTGCTGGGTGTCTCCAGGCTGTCCTGGCTGTGACAGTGCTGTCCCAGCTGTCACGGACAGGCTCAGACTGTCTCCTGCTTCGTTCCGGGGCTGTAGTGGTAGCGCAGAGCTCAGCATCCTCAGTAGTACTTCTGTTTCCTTCAACAGCCGTGCTGGGGTTTTTCTACCTGTTTTGCAGCTATTTTTGCCCCCCTTAATTTTACACAAGAAACAGTTTCTCTCTCAATTTTATCATGGCAAACCTCTCTGAGTAAAGGCTCCACTCCAGACAGCTAATCCATGTGTGGGCCAATTCCAGAAGGAGGTTCTGCTGCAAAGATACTCAAGAAAAACTTACTTTCCTGAGAACAACATCTGTTCTCCCTCGGAGCAAAGCGCCCCACGCTGGGTCCTTACCTCGAGGTCGTCCGTTCAGTCCATGTATGTAAGTAGGAGGTCACCAGAGGGCCAGGAAATAATCAGCAATTGCATCGGGGCTTCAGACCTCACTGTCATCGGTCCATTGGGTCTTCAAACAGAGTAAAAGCCATAAAGAAAAGAGCATGGTGCTCTACTAAGAGATTTTTAACCCAGTCCTGAAGTAATCCTTAAGTCCCCACTGTGAGGTGAGATGTGATGTGAGTGAGGTACCAGAAACATGCAGGTGCTCCAAAATCAGTTTGGAAGGACAGCAGGTGAAGATGCAGCTAAGCTTTTCTGGTGTGGGACAAAGCTCTCAAGTGCTTTTTAGATTCCTCCCTCCCCCCAAACCTAATTCTCCCAGGCAATGTAGCATTTCAGCCAACATACAGATTTTTATTTTTATATAGATTTTTGGCAAGTTATAACATCTGTATGAGGAATTTTAAAAATCCTCCTTTTCTGCATCAGTTTCAGCCTCCTGCTAGACCTGCTTTTGTCTCTTTTCAGGTATCCTTTTCAGAACAGATGGAGAAAATATTTGGAATAGAGTATTTCTCTGGGAAAATATTTAAGAATTGGAGTGATTTTTACTTGGATTTTTCCTTACCATAAAGGAAACTGAAAGAAAACCAGTTACCAAAGATAAAGCAGTGTTTGCTGCACTAGTTCAAACCAACGCTCTGTGCCTCCATTCTCCTCCTGCTCCCAGCTTCGTTTGCAGCTCCCGGCGTTTCAGGCGCCGGTTTGACACATCCTGTCAGGCCGTTCACTCGTGTGGGTGTTTAAGGCAACTTTAAAGAGATCTAATTGCTACAGTTAGTGACACCTTTTCTCTGTACCCCTCTGCACACACTGGGATTTTAATCAGAATTCTCCATGATCATGGGATTTCAGCTTTTTGGTCATATGGTAAAATCATAAGCAATTCCTAAACTTTATGCTAGAAAAGCGTTATAAGAGAAACTCCAAGGATACCGTACTGCTGGCTGCAGGAAAGCATTAGCATCTCTCTCTTCTGGACGTCTCAAAGCACAAGCAATCTTCTTCCTCTCCATTGCAGATGGGCCTTAAGAAATAGTTCTTTCCATTCGGGTCTGGCTTCAGGGTCATCGTCTTTCAGATGTGTTTAAAAACCTTCATTCCAAGGTTTTCAAGAGGCCATGAAGTCTCTGAACTACATAATGGCATTTTTAGGGTGGAACCGTGCTGTGTGCTTGCTTTATGACATAACTTTTCCGGATCGCTTAGAGCCAGAGTCTTTTGCTTCCCGATTTTATAATCATCAGGTTTCAGAAATAGACCCTTGATAACTTTGTTTTGCACTTACTACTGGACACCTACTTATGGTATGTAAGAAACTACTTTTGTCCTCATGGCCTTTGTCCACTTGGGATGTCTAATGTCTACAGCAACTTACACAGGAAAGAGATCTTTTTATCCTACACTGGACTAATCACTGCTGTGTTATTACTTTTGTCCAGGACGCAGCTTGTATACACAGAGGAATGAAAGACGATCTCTCCGCCTTCTGGTGTTGTTAATTTATCCCCATCCAGCCTTTTTAGCCACATCTTCACGCCAAAGACTTGCCTTCACCTCTTCGTTCTCCAGACTTTCTCACCAAAACTTCATGAAGCCAGACTTTCTGGATTCGTACTAGTTGCAATGCCTGTGCTCTCGTCCAGTATTTTCTGATTCCTGTCATAAGATAGGAAGCATGTAAGGGAGGCTTGTACTGGTTCAGAATGTACCAGTATCCTGTTTGGCTAGAAGTGAGTTTTTAGGGAAAGACTCTAAGAAACAGAGAAGACGAGTTTGCATAGATGCATATTCTCAATTTTCTGTAATCACCTATTAAGTAGGGATGTCTTGAGCCAGGTGTTGTATCGTGTAGATCATCAATGCATTGATCCTCAGTTAAAAAGTCTGGGTTTTTTTATTTAATCTTTCATGATGCTTTGTGGCATTGAGTTCCATAGTTAGGCATTTTGTTTGTTTTCATTCTGTTTCTTGATAATTTCCTTGGGCCTTCTGGGATGCAGTGGATAACTGTCGTATTCACTGTTTCTGTACCATTCACGTAGGCCAGTATCATATCATAGATTTCATAGATTTCATAGATTTCTAGGTTGGAAAAGACCTTAGAGATCATCGAGTCCAACCATCCCTAATCCCCATTAAACCATATCCTCAAGTAGCTCATCCACCCTATTCTTAAACACATCCAGGGATGGAGACTCAACCACCTCCCTGGGCAGCCTATTCCAGTGGCTGACAACCCTTTCAGAGAAGAAATACTTCCTAACATCCAACCTGAATCTCCCCTGACTAAGCTTATGCCCATTTCCTCTTGTTCTATCACCCATCACTAATGTAAAGAGCCCTTCCCCTAACTCCCCACCATCTTTTCTCAAGTATTTATAGGCCGTAATCAGGTCTCCCCTCAGCCTCCTCTTCTCCAGGCTAAACAGCCCCAACTCCCTCAGCCGCTCCTCATAAGTTTTATTTTCCAGCCCCTTGACCAGTTTAGTTGCCCTTCTTGTCAAGGGGCTGGATATCAGTTATCTTCCAGGCTGAAGAATCCTAGTTCTTCTTTGTGGGAATTGTTCCCACACTCCTCTGGACCTTTTTCATCTATGCCATTTTTAAGGTAGAGAAGGAGAACAGGACTGCATGTAGTATTGCAACTGTAAGTAAAGGATGAGTCTATGCAGTGGCAGGTGCTCTGTATGTTCTGGTTTTTCTGGTATCTAATCCTGAAGAGTGAAATGATAATGCGAAGAATGTGCCAGTGTTTTCAGAAAGCTCCTCCTAATGACTACAGATTCATAATCTCATTTTAAGGATGTTGCATTTGTATGCAATCAGGATCAAATTACTTTTATTGAGCTTAAGCATCATCCAGTAGTGTAAAAATAAACTTACTAAGTCAGCACGAGGTTTTGGCCACTCTGATATTGTGTCTGATGCCAGCCACTGGGAATGCCAAGAAAAGAGCATAAAAGAAGAAAAGCATAAAATGATTCCTTCCAGAATTTCTACTCCAGGCTCCAACAACCTGTGTTTTAGCACCTTCTAAGCCAGAGGCCTTTAATTTTAGAGTTATTTCTTTCTTGACACTATTCACATTTGCAGTAAATTTCACCTTCCACATCACTCAGTCAGCTCTAAAATCCTAATACCCTTTTTTGTGGTTGAGTTTTATTTGACTACTCTGATACACAGCTTGGTGTCATCAGCAGCTTCTCTCAGTACAGTCTTCATTACTTCTGCTCCTCCGCATGAGTTACCAAATGCTGACCCTAATCCAGATAGCTGGTCTGTGTCGTGAGAGCAGGTCGTACCTTCCTGCGCTTTTTCTGTGTTTTAACTACTTACCTACTAAAGGATGCGCCTTCTTATCCCGTGGCAGCTTGTTTTCCGTAAGAGCTTGGACTGAGGAACAATCAAAAGTCTTTTTAAAGGTTCGGTATGTTGTGTCGATCACTTAACGTGCATGTTTGGTGGCTCCTTTGGCAAATTCCAGTCTAAGAGTGTCTAAAAGGAATGACTTTCCTCTAAGCCACATTGATTTCCTCCCCATTGGATTTTAATCTGCATGTGCCCGTGCCTTTCTTTTACGCCTGTTTGCCTTGTCTGGAAGTCAGTCATCTGCTTCCCAATCCCAACATCCTTTCAAGATGTCACATTTGTCACCCACGTTCATTTGGTTCCGAGATTTCAAACAGGTTAATGCTGCAGGTGATAGTTCAGGAGGATTCTGAGTGGTAACTACTCACGCTTGGGTACCGCAACAAGGGAGATGCTGCGTCTCGAAGCCTGGCTCTAGAGCAGAGGGTGGGCCACTGGGTACAGCTCAGCAGACTGTGCACCTTTGGTCTGAAATACCTTCATAGATTCCTGTATTTGAGGTTCTCTGCTACGTTCAAAGACTTTAGAGAGGCTTCCCAGGAGCCAGTTTGCACTGGAAGGGAAAGATCTGTGGGTTTGCGGAACTTTTCCCTTTTTACACAAGTATCTGGCAGTAGTTGCTGAAGCTGAGTTACTGCAGAGGGCAGATGTTCCAGGAGTATGTCCGAGCACATCGGGTAAGCTCAGGAGGGTAAGGAGCCACTGGGCCAGCAGTGTACTTGAGGTGCAGAACACATCCTGAAAGGCCTTGAGACCAAGCTGAGAGCCTGCTCTGCCAGACTGTCTTTCCTGGTGGGTTCCTTTGGCGGCAGACCCAGGTCACAGTCTGGATCGGCAGAAAGGACTTAGTCGTGGAAGAAACATTAAGCCAGGCCGAAACGCTGACCTGTCCCGTTGGCAGTGGCGTACGGTACTGGCAGCCACACTGCCCTGCAGGTGGAACTGGTGAGATGCTGGGAGCATGAGCACACACCTGAATCCTTTCAGTGTACTTGATTTTTCCCAAGGCTCGACACTTCCGATAATTTTCAGGGAATTGTGAGTGTTAGGGGCAGATGTCTTCTCACGCACGTGGCCTCCTTCCCAGAATCCGCAGCAGTCAGCACCGGAGCCACAGGCCACCTGAAGGCCCAGGGCACGAGACAGCTCTGTGTCCCGGGCACGGCAGCGCTGCCTCACGTCCCGCGCCGGGGATGCCCTCGCGCCTGCGCTAACCGCGTCAGCTCTACCTTAACCTGCCACTTGGGAACCCTAACTCTTCTTGTCTACACAGTTCCTCAGGAGCAGGATGGGCAGCCAGAGGAAGAGGAAATGTTAGTAACGCGTGACTCATCAACACCTACTCCATCAGCACTTGAAGAAATGGCCCTGTACAGCAGCAAACGCAAACTCCGACACAGCCGGCGCAGTTTGGAGGCTGCTGTCCCGACGTAGAAGATCTGATGCACCTGGGCGATGGAATAGCCCAGCACAGGACTCTTAAGCTTCCTGTGCTCCAGGGACAGCACTGGACTGCCCACACTGCTGCCTCCTGGGCTCTGGATGGGAACCGAGCACCCCGGGGAGCATTGTGGTCAACTAACTTCCTTTAAGGCTGTGAACCGCCCTCTTTTCTCACCCGATCGTGCACTGGGGCATGTCCTGAACCAAGGGGGGCAACACTAGACTTACTGATGGCGAACGGAGAGGAGGTGTGGGTAGGACAGTGGGCAGCTGCAGCTTGTTAGCCTGTAAATATTGTGTGTGGGGCAAGGGTAGGACAGGGAGAACAGATGAGTGTGAGAGTGTGTTGGGCTCCAGCTGTTATTTCCTCAACTTGGATTTTTTTTTAGTGGTTAATATGGGAGCTTCTACTTTGGTATGGATTAGAAGGAAGGTCCAGCCTGCCTTTGCTCCTGTTTAATTTCCAGTCTTTTGCCAAAAAGCATCTCCTTCCACCTCCCACACCGTGTCACCTCAGTTTCTTTTGGGAGTATGTGGAAATGGGTCGCTTGGAGGCAAAAAAAAAAAAAAAAAGAAAAAAAAAGGAATTTCAGTGAAGTGCCTCCCTCTAACACTGACACTATGTGCTCAAGCAAAGGTGACTGAATCAGCAGGAGCCTGTGCCAGCTCTGTGCCACCTGCCTCTGTGAGCGCAGCAATCTATCCATGTAGGAAACTGCTTCTGCCAGTGCTGTGTGCTATCCTGGGAGACAGGACCCTACCCAGACGTGCACCTAACCGTGCGTGTCTCGTGCACACAGTGTGCACCGCTCTACAAGCACACCCACCGAGCGTCAGAGGAGGACAGGTATCTGTCTTCTGGCAGCACCGTGGCTAAATTGGTGAACTGGGGCAGAAATGGGAAAGGAGCCGAACAGCCGTAGCGAGAGTGTAGCAGCGTGCGTGTGCGACAGCGACGGGGAGCAGAGTAGCTGGGGATTAGGATGCAGTGGCAGAGCTAGGACGTGTAAACAGCAGACAGGATAGTGGGGTAGGGTGCAGGAAACAGGGGAGGGTAGGAAGTGGCGTTGCTGGGGTCCGGTTAGCAGTAATGGGGTCTTACAGGTAGGAGGATGCTAGTGGGTGAGCCCACTGCGTTGCCACTAGCTGTGAAATGAAACGTGATGTTACGGGGTGCCCGGTGTGGGCTCTGCAGGAGCGCCCGCCAGGCAGGGAGCACAGTGAAGTCGGATGGGTCTGGCCTATGCCTTGCAATAACTACACAGTTCTACTCGCTGCCCAGGCCCCTTTCCATGTAGAATAGGGAAAATGCAAGAGGGAAAAAATGAAAAAAGAACAGGGGTGTGATTCCTGCTTTCCGTGAGTGGAACGAGGGCTGTGAACAGATTCTGCATCAAGTGAGCTCTGCAGGGGGGGAGGAGACTGGTGCTGCTGATAGTCTGAAATCAGTCTCTGCTGCTTTACTGCCCACTACTGAAATAAAACATCCCTTCTTTTTTTTTTTTAATGCCTCTAATATGGAGACAGGCATCTGAGCTTGACAGTGATCTGATCTGTCCACCCTGATACATTGGTGCTCTCTGCTGAACCCCTCCAGCAGTAAGGCCAGAGTTGGACCTCAAGCCTCTTAGTGACTCGAAGTGGCTTGGGAGCGACGGGCACCTCTGCGTGTATATTTGCTGAGTGAAAGAACTGGATGCAGTTTCTTTTAGTTGAGAATCTCTCTTCATGCCAAAATCCAGTGGATCATGTTAACTGACTTCTTATAGTTTTATTTTACTTGAGGGGGAACTCTGATAATCTCAAACCGCAGCTGTGACTGCTTCCATCATCAGCAATTTGAGCTTTTCCTTTTTAAATCTAATTTTAGTGTTTGCTTTTTAACAACGGCAATTTTGGAAACAATCTGGATTGGTTTTGGTGACTAACTTGTGATTCTTTTTTCCTTTCCCTTTGCGGTACCTGGTGCCAGGCTCTGGGTTCTCTCCCATTCTCTCCTGAGAGACTCTGAGGGAAAATTAGCGCATCAAGACTGTAACTAGTGACATTTGTACAACCAAAGAAATCTATTTTGTGGTTCAAGGATAATAAAGTTTACTTTACGTTTTAGAGCCTTTAGTTAATGTGGTTTGCCCTGTGTGAAGTCTGCAATTTCTATGTCAATGCTTCGGTTCTGACTATTAGTCACCGTGTAATTAGCAAACATACTAATGATTTTCCTGCTTTTCTCTGCAGAAATTAATGGTCACCTAAATCAATGCCAACTGCAGGAATATCAAGATGAGCACATGCTGCTCATGTAAATTTGGTAGAAAACTGGTATCTGTGCTGAAAGAGGAAGAAGAGAACCTACACCACTGTTAGCTCCATCGTTCCGCAGTTTGAAAGGGACTCCTGCTGTTGGAAGTAGCAGTTCGCTCCTGGGGGGAGGGAGGGCAGCAAAGGTTTCTGCTCCACAGAAGCTGTAGATGTGGGGAAAGGAAACGGGGACAAACAGGCGAGATGATACATGGAGCGTACAGTGGTTTGGTTGTCATGTTCAGCAGTGACACCTGTTGGAACACCAGCATCCCGTCCATGGCATACAGGAGAGGGAGGTAAATTCAGGAATGGCAAGTTCTGATCTAACTGCAGAGACTCTTACGCCATCCATGCGGGGGCCTGATTAGGCACGAAACGTACCGACGTGCCCGGCCTGTCCGTGCAGGCTGCCCCGTGCCACGCTGCTGTCTGTGGCACTGAGCACCGGTCCCCTCTGCCACCACTGAGCTCTGGGGCACCTGCTGCTCCGGCCCCGCGTGTCCCGGCTGCGGGCGAGTTCATGGAGCACCAACCCAAAGGCTCCATCCGACCCGCTGCCAGGGCAGTGTGCGGCAGCGCGTGTGTGCGCGAAGAAGCCCCTGGGCACGAGGTGTCCGTTCCGGTAGTGGCCTGGGAGCGAGGCACAGCCCAAGCCCTGCTCATCAGCTGATGTAGGTATTACAACACCTTAAGCCTCTTGGCTTTTTTAAGTTGGTTCTGCTTAAAAAAAAAAATGCTATTTTGTTTACATGATTAAAGTTTTCAAAAATACAGCTTAACTGGCAAAAAACGAACACCTTTCACCTAGCCCAAACAAGTTTTCCTCAGTCTGGATCAATGGGTGGCCACCAAGGTGTGCCGGCACAGAGGAAGAGAAGCAGCCTCGGTAGGAAGAGGGTGGAATTCCTTTTTCTAGAAACAGCGTCATGCTGGACCTTGGCCTCGTTCTCCGTCCTTTGCAACTGTTCGCTTGCAGGTACAGGTGGAAAAGGACCTCACCATCCCCCACGGTACCACAGGAACAATTTTGTCGTAGTTCAGCTTGGAGGGTTAAAGAGTCTAAAGCGTAGCCTTACACAGACTCAAACAATGTATTTCACAGGTCCTCTCCTATAAAATGGAATTCAAAAAGAACCTCATTTCAGTATCTTTTTTCTTCCCCCTTAGACTGTAGCTTTCCTGGGCCAGGTGTCCTGCTCCGTGCGTACACATTGCCTAACGCACCCAGCCGCGATTCAGACATACGCAATGGACAATTAGACAAAAGTAAACACCTTCTCGTAAACGTCGTTAGCATCCTTGTTAGAACTGAAGCAGCTCATTAGCATCTTTTTTTCAGACAAAAGCACGTAGTAACACACACCTCTCACTGAAATGGCAGCCTGGAAGCCTCCCATAACATACCTGTCCATCGCATACGCAGCGGGCGGAGGGGCGAAATCCACACTCATTTGTTTGATTTCCCCAGAGGGTCCATGTTAAAGGCCCCGTTTCTAGCTAGGGTATGAACAGGAGGCCAGAGATGATTGCTGTGTTGGAAGGTGCCCTGGAATTCTTAACAGCAAGTATATTCAGAAGAGTTTCAGAACTAGAAAATCGCTCCAGCAGCTTTGCTTCTTATATGACGAAGCTGCTGATGAGAAGCAAGAGAGTAGGGCCTAATTCCAAATGCTCTGCTAGATGAAGGTCCAGAAAAGGTGTCCATGCAAGAGTATCTGATTTATGATAGCAACTCAAAGTATCCACAGAGCTAGCACACAATCATCTCTGCTATTGGAGTAAAGACTGCGAAAGACAACCAAAAAAATATTTTTCAGAACTTTATAGCTTCCCTTAGTTTTTAGACATGCCAGAAGGATGCTCTTAGTTTTCATTAACTTAGGAAATTTATTTAGGGTGGACGTTTTACTATAAATAGGGAAAAAAAGCAGTTCAATTTTATAGGGACAATGCAAAGATCTTCAAGGTTGCACAAATACAGACCAGAGTACAACTGGTTAAGTAGAAGGTTTGCAAGAGAGAATCTTGCAGCTGAAGGCATTATGCAGCAACAGTGAATCAGAGACCTGCTACTGCGGGTATGGAGGGGAAGTCAATGTCATTGGGACATCATTCTAGGTGCAAACTCGCAAGGCGTGAATTAAAACGTGCTGTACATAACACTGATTTTTGTGCATTCTAATTTTCTGGAGGTTACCACATAGCTGACTACCGTATCTTCTGAAAAGCAAACGGAAAAGAGCAAATTACATTGAAATATGGAAGACAGCAATGGGAAGGAACTTCAGGAAGCTAAACAAAAGCTGCAGTGACACCGCGCAGGCGCCGTGTTCGCTGCCAGCAATTTGAAGTTGCTCCCGGGGGCTGGGGACGGAGCGGAGCTGAGGGGGCAGAGGCGGCGGGGGTGGCACGTCCGTGCGCGGTGCCCCACTGCCCATAGCGTCGGCGTGTCAGGGCAGAAGTGTCTCAGCAAGGTGCAAGTTACGGCGCTACGAAGGATGGAGGCACATCTGTAACTAAGGTACAGTGTTCCTTAGGTGCACTGGAGAGGCTGGAGAGTTTGCAGAAAAAAGGGAGCTGGAGTGAGTAAGGTGACGGGACACGGAGCAAAGTGCTCCTGCGCACGGAGACTCCGGAAGAGCTCTGCAGACCCCTTCGCTCCACAGCTGGACACTGAAGTTAGACAATTTCAGACAATAAAAAGGTGCAGTTCTTCAGAAACTATTTGCCTGTGGTTTTGCTGAATTCTTTATTTAATTACTTTAAACCAACATTCTTCCAAAATACACATCCACTGCTAAGTGCTGTTCTTTCATCTTTTCAGGGAGGACAGAAAAAACACTCAGAGCATCTTCTGACTTTAAAGTCTGTGCGTCTTCTCTACATGCTACACTATGGGTTTGTATAAAGTCAAGGTTAGAAATTAAAATGTGACTTTTATAGCTGAAGATAGAGACTCTGCCAAACGGAGCGATGAGCTCTGGGCACAGGAGATCTGTTCTGCCTTTTTCATGTGGGGAGACTTTAACTGGCCAGGCCCAGCAGATGTGTTTTCTCTGAATTGGATCATACTGGATGTTGAGCCACACTGAACTTGAATACCACCCTGTCTGCACTGGGGATTTACCAGTCTAGTCACAGGTTAAGGCCAAGTTATCTGATCACAGGAACCTTCATTCACTAGGTCACCTCCTGCATTTTTCCCTGGAAGGAAAGGACAGCTGTAGTAGCAGAACTCTCTGGTAAGAAAAAAAAAAAACAAAACCATACAACAAACCCCCCTCCCTGTGCTGGTACCCAAAAAATGCTGCTGTACAAAAAGATACTCACAGTAGTGATTCTTCCTCTTTTACTCCCCATCTAGCCCATTAATTTAAGGTAATTTTTATTTAAGAATCCCAAAAAATGTCTAAGGATAATAGCGAAACTACACAAGGCTACCTTGTAGCATAGTAATTACATAGTAATATTGGATTTCTCCACAGTCACACTTGGGGAAAAAAAGAGTTCTTTACAATAAAAAAATATTATGAAGAACTGGGAGGGGAATGAAACAGGCAAGTTTCTGAAGAGACTTCTTCAGCACCTGTCAGGAAAGCAAGGTTGAGAAGTCAAAGCCTGGAGACCTGTGAATTCTTCAGTGATACATAAAGCATGTGTTCACTGCATAAAACATAAGGTCAGTGCTCAGGGCCAGTCAGTACCTGTGACTTCTTGATATTGGGTTGGAATAAAACCAGGAAGATCTTGTTAAACAACTTCAGCCTAGATAGACAGAAGGAAGCAAGCAAAGCTGCACTTACCCCAGACAATGTAATCGATACAAATGAAGTGTCTGGAACAGACCACAACCAGAAGCAGCAGCAATTACTGGTCGCAGATGTTAAGTCAAAAGGCGCATTCACCGTCTCCTCTCCCATTGCAACAGAGTCCAGGGGATCTGAAATGCTGAAGTGAGCGACTCGGAAGAAGATGAGTTCCTGTTCTCCAGGTCACCTTGGCTTCTTTCTGCTTATGGTCTCTTTGGGGTAGGTAACATGTCTCTTGTGTACTGGCAGGGATTGCAGAGCGCCAGCTGCTCCTGAAGGGGTGGTGAGCCTGGGGACAAGCACAATAATGTGGTCTGGCCAGCCAGGGCTCGGTCCTGCAGTGCCCGGGCAGCGGGAGCAGGGCAGCCCAGGGGTGATGGCAGACTGGTCCGCTGAGAGTTCAGACCACCAGACAAGCTGGTGGTGACAAGGCAGGTCTGAGCTCAAACTGGGAGGTCAGCCCACTGGTCAGGGTCAGGTCCAACGACAGTGACCAGGGTCAGACACAGCTGCCACCTGGGCAGGTCCACAACGACAAGGTGGGTCTGGGATGGAGCTGGGTGCTCAGCCAGGGCTTGAGGCCAGAGCCAGGCATGGGCACAGCTGTCGTGGGGCTGGACACCAGTACTCCTGTGCTGTAGCTCAAGCAGGACAGAAGGCACAGGTTCGAGGTGACATGTAGATCTTGGACCCATGGACCACAGGTGTGGGTAAAGGCCACAGGAGAGGCTGGTGAGGGCCATTAAGGCCTATCTGTGCACTCAGGGCTAGACTGGATGGTCCTGTTTAGTCTTCTCTCTTCTTGTGTTTCCCCTCTGGATATTGTGTGAAAAATCTCCTTCCCATTGTCACTGCTCTCTATTCATAAAATGATGTGATTTGCAAGGTTCAGGTTCTAACTCTGATACGGGTATGGTTACATAGTTTTTGAGAAATGAAAAAGATTTGAAGGAAGGCAACCAAGCACAATGCAATACGTAGCACGGGATCACGCACCATCTGGTGAATGCACTTTGTCAGGGAAAAACTCAAATCCTCTCTGCAGGTCACCATTAGTCAGTGTTGCAGAAAACAAAGACAGATCTCAGCTAGTCCAAAACAAGAAAGCAGTAAGGCCTATTCTATCCTCCCCTCTAAAACACGGACAATCTCCAAACTTTCCTTCTTTCCAGTTTCTCTTACAGGAAAACTGTTAATCCCCCACAGCTACAGACACCCTGCTAGCCAGCATACTGCTGCAGAAGGCCCGTGGCAAGTGCCGTTCCTAAAGCACGCGCAGGAACCTCTGAGCAAGGGCACGGATCGTGCCTTCAAACACCAACAAAGACAATCCAGTTACAGAGAAACGGAGAAGTGAAATGATGGGATAAGATAATGACAACCGTGCTATGAATCAAACCAGTGCCTTTCCGGTTCCTACTGCCTTTCTAACTTGCTGACAGCAGTGTTCAGCCAGGAGAGGCAGTGGCCAAAATAAAGAGAGAGTTGCCAGGTCCCTGCAGCCCGAGGGGCATGTGAAGGGACTGAGGACACGCTGAAAGAGAAGCTCCTGTCAGGCCAGACTCTCGTGATGCAACCCAGCCTGAGTAAATGGCTGATGAGAATGGTTCTGGACGTGGCTTCCTGACCACACATCTCACCTTCAGCAGCCAGAGGCAGTAGTCCTTCCAAGCACTGGCTGTAATTTTCTTCCAGTCCGTTGTGATTTCCAAAGGAGAGAGATGAACAATAATACCCCAGAGGCAGGTGTTGAAGTCTTTCTCATGTATTTTGGCCAGATTCATCTATGTGTTACGCCAACAAAAATCTACAATTGGACTGAGGACAAGACAGCCTTGGACATGCACTTCCATGTTATAAGCTGTTTCTTTCCATTCCTGACAGTTGTGCCAATGCACCAGTTTGTGGAGCCATTATGTGAACTGGATCAGGAAACAATTCCAAATTCTAAAAAGTTTAAAATCAAAGTTTTGTTTAACAAGGTTTAAGACGAAGTGGCAGATGTATAGGTGCAGGTGTTAGAAACAAAAAAAAAAAATCCAATTAAACACAAGATGCAATCCAGTACACAACAACACAGAGCATCTTTGTTATTGTGGGCCACCCAAGGAAAGCCAGTAACATTTTTCATAGAATAATCATACTTTAAGCAGCTTCCTCAAATTCAAGATGAATGCTGTCTATCTCGCCAGCAGTTATTCTGGTCTGGATTTCCTACATCCATTTCCAGCTTATGCATAACATTGGCATCTCAGCTATCCAAATCCTCCCTGTCTCTGGTAAGCCTATGTGCTGCAGTGATAGACAGAAATGGAGTTTTGTTACTTCACGGACTCTTTAATGGTAAGGCTCATTTGCAAAGATAGTGGAGTGGTTTTGTATACATGAATTTTACAACAGAAGTAACTTAATGCAACTTTGCCGAAATGACTTGATGCAACAGCGAGAGTTTTCTTCCTGCATCTGCCGGTGCCGCCTTACTTGGCTCGCGGAGGTGAACGTGTGTGCACGTTACTGTGCGTACGTCTCTCCTTTGAGAGCCGAGCCACGAGTGTCCCTAAGCAAAAAGGGAAAAAGAGTCACTTTGCCAAATGGGCACAAACTTGTAAGATCCAAGTGTCCATTCTGTGGCACTTCGAAACGCCAATTTGTGCAACACCCTCCCAAACGCTGCGGGATCCCTGACAGTGCTTCTGCTGGGGCTGCTGCCAGACGTGGAGCTCACAGACACTCTGCCACGCGCCTGATCAACAACTTTGTCTGCTGTGCTCCTTCCTGGAGAGCAATGCAGCAAAGCTCTCCCAGCTGTTGCACAGCATTTTTTGCCTCTTCTTAAATTCGTTACCACAGAGGTGCTACCAGCATCGCTGATGGGCTCAGCTTTGGCCAGCAGTGGGTCCAGCCTGGAGCTGTCTGGAGCCGGCTCCGTCCAACACGGGGCCAGTGTCTCGTGTCTTCCCACAGACGCCAGCCCTGCAGCCCCCCACCACCAAAACCTTGCCACGTAATTAGTGACCACACACGTGTTTGTGCTACGTGTTGGCTTCAGACCAACGTATCACCAAGCTGCAGTACAGCTCCAGACAAAGTTCTCCAGAGGAGCGAGCTCTCGTGCCCCGGTGTAGGCAGAACGCTGACACCTTACACCTGCCCACCTGCCCGAGGCGCTCGCTGTCAGGGCCGTTTGCTGCTTCTCCTGCAGTGCTGAAGTCTAACAGCTGCACGAGTGCCACAGTCTGAAATCAGGTTCACTCACTTCTGATTACCTCTTTGTTTTACCCCGTCGCATCATGTCATTAACCTAGATTATAAGCAATCTGGGGCAGCAGATGTTTCTATACTGGTGGTTCTTTGTTTGAAAGCAGTTAGCATAAAAGAGCCCTGGTGAAGACATTAGTTACAAATAGTAATTATCTAGATGCATTACTAAACCAGTATAATGATGCATGCATACATTATAATTAGTTTAAAAAAGCAAACAAAATTTACAAATTAATGTAATGGCTGAGGATTCTTTTAAAATAGCCAATATTATCTTGGAAATAATAAAGAAAAATAAACACAACCAACCTTCAGGATAAAAAAAGCAGCAAAACTTTCTTCCTAATTGCTGACTGGAAAGATGCAGGTGATACCATCATGTTATAGTGTGACCGTGAAGGCCTTCTGAGACCATTAGGAATACTCTTCTCAAAGTCAGCATTCCAGATAATTTCCACTCGAGCGCAATAGAAGCTGGCTCAGGAAATGTCAAACCTACTCAAATAAAGTTTATAGACCTTGGAATAGCACTATAATTTTGATGATGTATTGGTGTATACAGCAATAGAGAACCTGAAAGTAAAAGTAAGCATCCGTCTTGATAATCAGATTTTTAACTAGGTTTTGAAAAGCTAGAACAAAAAGGTCCACAAATACAGCGTAAAGGATTGTTGCTCACCAGAAGAAGGCTTCAGGCTGCAGCTCTAAAGCAGATTGTCACTTCTCCCACAGCCAGGAGGAAATGCCCCCCCCTCCTTTTGTAGGAAGGGCCTTAACTTCAAGGTAATTGATTAATTGATTAATTGATTTACAAATTCCACAATTCCTAGCAGCCACAATTCCTAGCAGCTGGATCAGCTGGATCCACAAAGGATAGGGGGAAATATAACCCAGGAGATTTTAAAATGCCCACTTTATTTAATAAAGCAAAAAGAAGATTGAAAGGTGACGTGTTTGTTTTAGTTTCATTACTGAGAAATACTTTAGTCGAATACAGGTTATCAGACTCAACGCAAAATTAACTAGATTAAACCCTACGGTACGACACAGAAGGCTGGAACAGAAGAGTGACAGAGTTTGTTTTGGCCATATGAAGGCAAATGCCATAACACTGAGATTTTTCTCAAGTAAGAAATATCCAAGAATAATTCAAACAGGACCTTGCTTGCTGATAGAATCTAGAGCCAAAGTTCACATGGATTTTAAGTTCCTTCACAGATCATTTTAGACTCTATTACAAATCATCATCGTTTAAGGAGTAAAAGGCTTGTAAAGCCACACACTGAAACCTTGTAGAAAACTTTTGTGGAACATTCTAGACGTGACTTTCTGAGGGATTTTAACATTCATATCTGAGTATCATACAGGAAAAAGCTCCAAATTCATACTGCGACTTGCTTTCCTCACCATCATCTTTGGTTCAACTCATTCTGAATCTCATCTGCAGACTAGGAGTGCTCTTTATCCCATCTGAATTTGGGTGTCTATGTAAGTGTAAGATAGATGGTTTGGCTCCAGGTGTCCAGATACGCGTTGCTGTATGTCGCTGTTGAGACGGACACGACATACACAGGTTCAGGCAGTATTGATTTATTATATAATTAATTAATCCCCCCTTGCAAGTTCCAGCACACCTTTATACTAATTCTAACAGTGCACGCGACATAAGCAATTAGGTGGTTGGTTCACTGCAGCTGTTCACACGCCTCAGCCTAATCCATGATTGGTGATCACGCGCTCTACATAACTTAAGCCAAATTCATTACATCACACAATTAGTGCAAAAACACAGTCCAGTCTCTTATCATACAGTTCCTCCTTATCTTACGGCTCCCTGGCTCTCCCAGGCACCTGCAAGTTGTTTTCCACTTCTGTTCAGGGAGTTTTCAGATCTGCAGGGGTACACAGCAATCTCTCCAAGGCCAGTTTCTTCATCTTCTGTCCTGGGATCCGCGGACCAGCCGTAGTTCCCACAGATACGTATAAGATAGATGATGGTGCTCTGTACCCGCTCTGTACCAGCAGGGTTTAGCCACAGTTCATCTCTCTGGTTTTGAAGGGCTCAGTTGCATCCATGGACATACTGACAAGCCCTCCACGGACTCTGAAATGAGCGTGAGATGACTTGCCCTGAGGGAGACACCTATTTAGCAGTCACCAATGTTCAGTCTGATAAATACTTCAGCACCTCAATGTCTTGTAGTGAAGGGCCCAAAACTGAACACAGTATTCGAGGTGCAGCCTCACCAGTGCTGAGTATTCCTAGTCTTGCTGGCCACACTATTTCTGATAGGAGCCAGGATGCTCTTGGCCTTCTTGGCCACCTGGACACATTGCTGGCTCACACTCAGCCAGCTGTCAACCAACACTCCAGGTCCTTTTTCTCCAGGCAGCTCTCCAGCCACTCTTCCCCAAGCCTGTAGTGTTCTATGGGGTTGTGGTGACCCAAGCACAGGACCTGGCACTCAGCCTTGTGACATCTCATACAATTGGCCTCAGCCCATCAATCCAGCCTGTCCAGATCCCTCTGCAGAGCCTCCTGACCCTCAAGCAGATCAACACTCCTGCCCAACTTGGTGTCATCTGCAAACTTGCTGAGGGTGCACTCGATCCCCTCGTCCAGATCGTTGATAAAGATATTAAACAGAACTGGCCCCAATACTGAGCCCTGAGGAACACCTCTTGTGACCGGCCACCAGCTGGATTTAACTCCATTCACAACTCTTTGGGCCCGGCCAGCCAGCCAGTTTTTTACCCAGTGAAGCGTACGCCCATCCAAGCCATGAGCAGCCAGTTTGTCCGGGAGAATGCTGTGGGAAACGGTGTCAAAGGCTTTACTAAAGTCTAGGTAGACAATATCCACAGCCTTTCCCTCATCCACTAAGCAGGTCACCTTGTCATGGAAGGAGATCAGGTTAGTCAAGCAGGACCTGCCTTTCCTAAACCTGTGCTGCCTGGGCCTGATCATCTGGTTGTCGGGTACATGCCGCGTGATGGCACTCCAGATGATCTGCTCCATAACCTTCCCTGGCACCAAGGTCAGATTGACAGGCCTGCAGTTCCCTAGATCCTCCTTCTGGCCCTCCTTGTATCTCCTTGTAGATGGGCATCACATTTGCTAAGTTCCAGTCAACTGGGACCTCCCCAGTTAGCCAGGACTGCTGACAGATGATGGAAAGTGGCTTGGTGAGCCCTTCCACGAGCTCCTTCAGCACCCTTGAGTGGATCCCATCCAGCCCCATAGACTTGTGTGTGTTTAAGTGGTGTAGCAGGTCACTAACCACTTCCCCTTGGATTACGGGGGCTTCAGTCTGCTCCTCGTCTCTGTCTTCCAGCTCAGGGGGCTGGGTACCCAGAGAACAACTGGTCTTAGTATTAAGGACTGAGACAAAGGCAGCATTAAGTGCCTCAGCCTTTTCCTCATCCTTTGTCACTATGTTTCCCCCTGCACCCAACAAAGGATGAAGATTCTCCTTAGCCCTCCTTTTCACACTAAGGTACTTATAGAAACATTTTTTTATTGTCTTTTATGGCAGTAGCCAGATTAAGTTCTAGCCAGGCTTTGTCCCTTTTAATTTTCTCCCTGAATAACCTCACAACGTCCTTGTAGTCCTCCTGAATTGCCTGCCCCTTCTTCCAGAGATTCCCGAGTTCCAGCCAAAGCTCTGTTCAGCCAGGCTTGTGTTCTTCCCAGTTGGCTCGTCTTCTGGCACACGGGGGCAGCCTGCTCAACCCTGAACGTGTTGGCCTTCAGGAGCTTCCTCCTTCCCTACTGTCTGCGCATCTCCGTTTTCTAGCACCCTGTAGCAGATCAATCCAAAGGAGAAGAAATTGAAGACACTATGGCTGAATGAAACAAATCTGGGCAGAAGCTGTATTGCAGGCCTGAAGCTTTCCAGTCTGCTTTCAAGTATTCTAAAGCCAAATTTGGAACTGAGTATCCCAAACTCAAGTGTGGAGTTACTTGTTCAGTCATCCAGGAGACCTAAGAAGCACAAAAAAATAGTCAAAGGCCACACTTTAAGCACAATACTCTGCCTTGTTAAGAATGGGAAAAAAATCATAACTGGAGCATGACTTTTTGAAAGATATATTCTGCATAGGAAAGACGAAAATGAGGATAAAGATCACAGGGCAGCAGTTAAACGTGCAAGCACATAGCGAAAAGAAGCCAAATAATGGATAAAGCGATCTCGTCGGGTGCATGCAAATTTGAGAAAAAAGTCTAGCAGGAGTTTGCAAAGAGCATCAAAAGGTTTACATCCATATGTACATTATCAAGGGGTATTAAAAGGATAATGCTACTGAGAACTATAAAAACCTTTAACTTCCCGGCCACGGACAGGAAAACAGACGGTACTAACATCGGTAGGTCTACGCAGTCACACCGGTGATAATGAACAACTTCCGCACAAAATAATCCCGGAACCAGCAGAAAGAGAGATACTTTCAAATTTTGTTTTGCTAAGTATGGGAGATTTTATTGTAACTCTGACAACCCTGCATTTGAAAGTTGATTCAGTTTAAATTACATGGAAGGACAAATAAAAACAGGCCTGTATCTAATCTGCTCACTTATAAAAGGGAGAAATTCTGACAAATGAAGAGACGAGTGTAACCAGTCAGGCTTACGAGCTGAATATGAAAGGACCTGGTAATTTCTTTAAGACAAAGATGCTAAAACTGCTTTTTTAGCACTGGCAGCAGAGAACCGGGTAACTGAGGAAGCATGTCCTAGGCTGTGCTCCTGTCTGTGAGGCTGTCACACATCCTCCTCCTTTTCTTAAAAATGCTGCATTAGACCTGTAGTGCCAGCTACGACTGAACTGCTGGCAGCTCCAGTCAGGGCAGGAATCTCCTGCAGCTCCATAACAGACCTGTCCCTTCCAGTGTCAGTTTGCTTGGCACTTAGGCAACGGCCAGACGACGGAGACTCAGAGACAAGCAGCGTGTGAGTGACACACACGGCCCTGCTTGTCTCGGCCACAACCTGCCCACATCATCAAGACAGCACAGAAGGAAGGTTCAGATCACCTCATGGATGAAAACCAGTTAGTCAAAGCAGAATCTGAGCAAGAAGGTGGTTATAACGTTAGGTAAAGTATTTTGGAAAGCTTTCTACGGCATGAACGCTTTTTTGGCTGAAGGTATACACAATGGAACCGTCAGTGTGTAGTTTAGATATATCAGCCTCTCAGACATAAGCGGCTTTAAAGAAAACTCCCATTAAATTTTAGGGAAAAAAATCACTGTGGGGGCGTCAAGCACAGGAACAGGAGCCTGCAGGGGCTGTGGGATCTCTGTCCTTGGATATACTCAAAAAACAAACAAGCAAGGCACTGAATAACTTGATCTAATGAGTTCTGCATGGAGTAGGGGTGTTGGATCAAATGACTCCCAAGAGATCCTTCCAACTAAAATCATTCTGACTTTATTATTGCTTTCTTAAGCTACACTCTCAGACAACAGCAACAATGAATAACACTTTCTCCTAGTGGATTCAGTCCTATCCCAGTGGACGATGACTTGGATTAACCAATCAGGCCTTAATTTACAGACTACTCCAGAATATTTCCTCAGCAGTGTGTTAAGCACAAGAACATCAAACTGACCGAGTACTCTTTGCACTGGCTTCTCTTTGGACAAACACCCAAATCCTAAGTTGTGTGCACACAAAATATACAAAGATCATCCCATGTTCTAAATTGTGACAGACACTGTCATAATCACCCCAATGGCGCAACAGAACTTTCTATCAGAGGGCCAATTTGCTTGTGCTTACTTGTATTTCAAAACACACTTCTTTGATCTGGCCTTTTCTAACACAGATAGCAACCTGCGAGTTAAAAACAGGAACAGAACATAAAAGCCCTATCAAAGAAAAATACTCCAGGACATACACAATTATACCCAGGAGAAGAGGAAGAGAAAAGAACAAGGCAGAGAAGAGACATTAGTCACACAGTAATATGCTACTGGAAAGCAGGTACTTGAGGCTGAAATCACTGAAAAATTAAGAAATTACATAATTAAGATTGTCTTATGCGTACAGATGGCCACCCAATCTGCATTCCTTATATCCCTGACTGCTAGAGACCCTAAAAGGTGTGATTCTTGAAACCTGGAACTAATTACTGGCAGTGAGTGGAACATTTTCAATGTAATATTCCTGCTCCAGTTCCTTTCCTCCAAAATAGGGGTAATCATTCCATCACAGGCCAATTGAGTACAGAGCAGTTAATTGATGTTTGTGAAGCATTCCGGCAGGATACTGATGAGCGGCACGGTGACACCTACGTGGAAGTTATTAACTCCATTCAGCGCGGCGTTTAAGTGCCATGTGGTGCATACCGCCCAGGGCGACAGCGTGAGGGACGATGAGCAGCACTACGGACTGGTCACCCCGCAGCTGGTACTGTCCATCCTGCACAGTGGCACAGGTCCCTACAGAAGAAATGGCCCACAAACACGAACACTGCAGCATCACGCTTATTTCCAAATTCCGAGGACGCCCCCCCTCGTCTTGGCAACTTAATACTAATGACCTTTTATAACGCATACGCTAATTATCGCTCAAGCAAGCGACCCGGACCGCACGGCCCCGGCTGCGTGGCCGAGCGCTGCCCGCGCCGTGCGGGTCTGCCCTGCAGACCGACGCTGCCTGCGGGCGCCGGCCGCGCTGTGCCCGGCCACCGAGCGCCCGGCGGTGCCGCCCCGCTGCGCCCCAGCGCCCGGCCGGGCCGTGCCCGAGCGCCCGGCTCAGCGCCCGGCGCCCCGCGCCCCCCGCCGGACGCGCCCGCCGCGGGCGGCCCCGCGGCCCTCCCCGCCTCCCCGACACGGCGCCCGGCCCCGCTGCCGCTCGCCGCTCCCCGCCCCGCCCGGCGCGGTGCCCGGGCCCGCCAGCAGCTGCCAGGCTGAGTCACCGCCGCCTCCCGCAGACCCGCCTCCCGCCGCGCCCTCCCGGGCACCGCCCGGCCCGCGGCAGCCGCGGTTGCCAGGCTGAGTACGGTGGAACATGAAAGGCGAGAGAACAGGCGCTGCCACGCCCGGGGCTGCGGGGAGTCTCGCTTAACCCTTCTCCGCCTGCGCCCACAGCCGGCCCGGCTGCCGCCGCCGGGCCGGGCCCCCGTGGCAGTTCGTGGGGGGAGCAGGGCCCGGGTACGGCCTCAGCCAGCCTTTGCGCGGCACCGCGGGGAGATGGGGGGCACGGCGCCCCGCTCGGGCTCGCCAGCACGCTGCTGCGGGAGAGGCAGGCACGGGGCGCTGCACCCGATCGCTCCCGCTGCAGCGGTGCCACTGCCCGGGGGCTGCTGCCGCAGCGCCCCGCTGGCCCCCCAAAAACGGAGTCGAGCCCACCACAAGCCCCCGATGAGCCCGAACGCCCCTTCTCCGGGTGGCCGCTGGACTGAGGCGTGCCAGGCCCAGCCTGGCACCAGCGGCGGGGTCAGCGCCCGCTGCCAGCACTGCTGCCAGGCCTGCTCCGCAGCCGGGCCCGAGCTGGTCCGACAGGCTCAGGGCAGACGGGAAGGGAGAGGCCGCCTTCGGCTCAGGAATGCGCAGCCCTTATCTCTGGCTCCCCTGCAATCCTGGGGAGGGAATAACTCCGGAGTTTGCCTTTCTCTCGCTCTTACTCACCCTCTACCCTGGGTGGAGCCTGATTCGCGCTGGCTTGGAGGTGTCCCGTGAATCAGGCTGCAGGCACGTCCAGGGGAGCGGAGAGCAGGAGAGCGCGACCCACCACCTGCCCTGGCTCACCTGGGAAGGTAGGAGAAGTGCGGGCACCTCCCGGGGTACCTGCATGGCCACGCGAGTTGGTGGGCAAGGGCTGGGAGGTCCTGTGCTGCTGCTCTGCGCAGCGCCGGGCGCTGGGGAAATGGCGCAGGGACTTCTGCAGGCGGTCTGTGGGCTGGAGATGGCTGCTCCAAGGCAGAACGGCTCGAGCAGCAGGAGCTCCCGGCCACACCACGAGTGCCCCTGTGGGAGACGGAAGAGTCCCATGAGGAGATGGGAGAGGCAAGGGAGAGGGCGAATGTCCCAGCGCAGACGGCAGGCACTGGGGCTGCGGAGAGGAGAGACCTGGCAGTCCTCAGGTAGCCTGATCAAAAGTGCCTAGTGCACGTCTACCGACCTCGTGTCCCATCACCTTTGAGAAAGCTCCAAGGAGTGGGTATTTCCAGACTTATCCCTGTCTTTGGGAAGAGATCTCGCAGCCTGACTCAGCTTCCCACGATAGAGCTTGAGCTGGCTTCCTCCTTGGATGGGAAACCCTGTAGGGACGTGTGGTCAAGAGACTGGGACGAACTGGTGGCGACACAGGAACAGCCAAGGTTTGCGGCAGGCGAAGAGCCCGGGAGCAGCTCCTGAGGCCCACTGTGCCGTTCCTCGCCCTGACCCCGCTCCGCGCATGGGCGTGCGGCCGTCTGCCGACACGGCCCGCGAGCAGCAACGCGGCCGTTCGTGCACGTACATGCAGCGGCGCAGACATGCGTGCGGGCACACGCGTGCACAGGCACATACGCACGTCCTCACTGGTTTTTTCCACAGATGTGGGCCTGTCTGGCAGGCCGCAGGTTTTGTGTGTGAGCAGAGCAGAAGGGGAAGGTCTTGCGTTCTGAAGTGACTAAGGTCATGGAGGTCAATTACGGCCTTTGTCTGGCCTCGGGATGGAGGTTCTCTATCTTCTGAAGCAGTTAGAGGGGGAGGAGGTGCTTGTAGAGGGACAGAAGTGCCTACAGCATCCTTCTGCTGCCGAAAGCATCCGATTCAGGGAAGCTGCAACAAGCTCAGCTGTGGTAGAGGCCGAACAGACACGAGTAACGACTCTGGACCACAAAGCAGCTGCAAAGCAGAGCAGTGACAAATGCCGCAGTGCAGAGGGTGGTGGCCCAGGATTGCACGGCACGGCACACAGTAGCACGTGTTTCCATCGCATGAAGAGGCGAGCAGGCAGCAAAAAGATAGCATGGCTTCGTGCTGTCGCAGGGCCGCGGAAGGGCTGCGGTCTGGGAGAGAAGTTTGTTTCATTTTGGCCTAACTCCCATTTATCTGAGCTGAATTTGAGGGACTAAGGGAAAGTTGTGTTTGCTGTCACCTGGCAGTGGAAACAGTAGTGTTCTGAGGGAAAAAAAGTTACACTCATTGCGTGATTGTAAGGAAAATTGCTTGTCAACAGAGAAAATGAAAATGTCACATACCACAGCCTGGTATGACTGTGCCAGAGCAGTGTCACAGCGGAGGACAAAGACACCAGTGTTCTATACGTGATTTTTCAGGCAATCACAACTTTCCAAGCAACTGAAATTCACCTCCAAACCTTGCAGGATTGGACTTCTTTGTACTTTATAGTTAAATGGAACACTTTTGGACTGCTTATCAGGCCCCATTTGGCTGGATTTTTGTAGACCTAATGAGGAAGAGGAGTTTCATGAGTGCATTCTAAAAGCAGGATGTGGGGGAAAGTAAAAGTCAAGGGCAGCATGCAGTTCTCCAAATTATACTTTACACTGTTGGACTTGTTCTTGAAGTTCTCTGTTTTAGACTTCCTCATGTTACTTAATGTCCCAGTTTTAGCTGCGACAGCTCTTCTTTTTTAGCAGCCAGCAGAGCTCCATGTTTTGGTTTCACTCAGAGGCTCACTTTGAGAAGAATGCTGATAGCAAGGTGATGTTTGTGGTTGGACGTGAAACTCCAAGGGCTTTTCAGTGTGCCGGAGTGCAGAAGCACGGCGGGATAAGGGGGCAGCATAGCTGGGACAAGGGGGCACGATTCCCCTTGTGATTTGTGGTGGAACTTAAGATTGAGGCCAAACTGGCCAATTAGTATTCTGTATCATGCAGCGTCATGCCCAGTATAACAGTGAGGGGCAGCCGGACAGACGGGCTTTTGCGCTTTGGCTCTTTCGCCGCTTTTGCTCTTTTGCGCTTGCTGCGCTGTTGCTCTGTTGTTTTTCTTTTTCTCTCTCTCTCCCAGCACTCCCACTCTCGGAGTGCTCTCTCTCTCTCTCTCTCTCTCTCTCTGCCCCTCTCTATTCCGGGGCCTCGCGTTCGGCCGGGATTGCAGCTTCGGGACGAGACGGGCTTCGCATACGAGGGGGCAGTGAGCATCTACCCTGTGTATTAAATCATCTGTATTAAATTGTTCTTATCTCAACCCACGGGTTTCCCGTTTCTCCTTTAATTCTCTCCCTCATTCCTGGGGGTGGGGGAGTGGGGGTGACCGGCTGTGTGTGGGGGTTCAGCCTAACCCACGACACTTAATAAATAAAAATTCAAGGAAATGGATTGACTGAAAGAGAGGAAGCTTGGCATGAGCGTTGCTATCATGGATGTGCTGCTTAGGGACATGGTTTAGTGGTGGACTTGGCAGTGTTAACGGTTGGATTTGATGATCTTAACGGTCTTTTCCAACCTAAATGATTCTGTGATTCTACCTGATCAGGTCATTTGCTCTCTGTAAGAGACTCTGTTTGCATGCAGGGTCACATTTCATTTTCCCGTAGCTGTAAACATCAGGTTTTGCCCTAGTGACTCTGTACGGCTGGATTTACACGTGCCACTCCGTACCCTTTACTGCGGAGGACAGTTAAGACTGACATGCTGACATGCTGTCTCAATAACCACTTCACAAGGGAAATTAAGGCATGTAATTTTTTTCCTACTTTTCCCTTCCTCTGGCCTGTCGGAAGATCCCCTGGACATTCTGAATGTCTGGCCAATTTCCTGATTCTCCAGCAAAGGCTGTTTTGTGGGATCCCTTGTGCTGACTAATAAACAGAGGTGAGTGGGAGTCCAGTAGGTGTTCTGAGGTTCTGACCATGCTCCTAGTTGTACTCCACCACACACCTGTAGCATTCAGTACATTCACTACTCAGCTCAGACACAGCAAGAGTTCATTATGCCCGTGCACAGGGTGCGCTGACAAACGTGTGTAATATGGAAGATGAAGCTGTAACCTCTGCAAGCCCAGTGAATGAACTGATTAAGTTAATTGAAACAATTTCTCGTCTGATGACTACGACTTTAGATGAAGTGAAACTCCCAGACTACAGCAGGCAGACACACCATTTTTTTTTTGATGAGTGAGGTCTATATAAGACCATCTAGAGTAAAGAATGGGATCACATTCACTCAGATGCTTTAACACAGGGTGATCAGTAGAGGCTAGTCAGATGGCCAAAAGAAAAGGCTTGGGGGCTGTATACATGACATCGTAACAGGAATAACAAATTCCGTATTTTCATCTTCCAAACGGAAATTTCACAGTGGCCCTACAGCCTAAAACCGAGAGAACACGGAGAATGAGAACGCAGAGGGACTTCAGCAGAAAATACAGAAAGGCAAATCAAAAGAGGAAAAATAATTGCTGTGAGGACTTAGCAGACACAGTGGTGGCTGAGAAAGGGTCGAATTCAGACTATTTCCCACGTTTCACCGTGCTGTTCTGGGGAACGTATCTGAGCCTTGCTTGGTGAAAAGAGCAGTTAATGGGAAGGTATCCAGCATCCTTTGCAGTTAATGGGAAGGTATCCAGCATCCTTTGCCACAGCTCTTGTAAAACGTCCATGGCAACGTGCTATGGCTAAATCAGGAAATTCTGGGGTATGCTTGAAAACTAAAGCGCCACAGGCATGTGCCTGTGAGATTGACAAGTGAGAGGCCTTAAACTGAGAGATCCTTTCTCAGCAGAAGCCCAATCCTTCGCACAGAAAGCTAGGACATGTAGCAGGAGCTTCTGGAAGGGGTGAGCACATCTGTCGCTGTTAACGTGGGTTATTCCGTCAGCCGCAGCAGAATTAGAAGGCACGAGCTGTCCCTTCATCACACCGTGCGGAACTGAAAAACTCACACCTTAAACCATATTCAGGAGACTGGTCCCTCCCCACATCATTTACCTGGTACAACGTTCTCCTGAGAGCAAAGCCACTTTTTTCCATGGCTTATTGTCACAATGTCTGCTTAGCAGCCTGTCGTCATGTAATCTTTTATCAGGCCAAATGATTTTTTTTTAAATAATTCACTTCTAAACTTCGGGGGTTCTAGACATTTTGGAAACCTGAAAATTTTTCACAGCCCACTGTAAGAGATGTAAATGATGTCATCGCACTTGGTGCCTGGGCCAGCTGTGGCCCACGCACTCCTGCCTGCTGGACCCCTGTTTGGAAATCGCTGCTTCATGTTTTTATCTTGGATGTGCCTTTTGTTGCTGCTTTGACTCTCAAAATCGCTTGGTTCATTTCTCGACTGGAGTTTGGAAGTCCTTCAAACGGGAATGGCACGGGGGGGGGGGTTGTGGCTGTCTGTGGAGTCCAGTAGGCTGAAGTAAATTCTTCTGTCTGTGTTGCCTTCCTCTTCTTGCAATGAAAGACAAGGTGTTTAAGCCCAGCGAATTGTGCCTGTACTTGCACGTAAGCACGGGATCAAGCAGAGACCTGGGATATTGGGGGTTGGACTAGATGACCTTTGAAGGTCCCTTCCAGCCCTAACCATTCTATGATTCTATGATTCTATGATATCCTACCAGCCCTTCCCAGCCGGAGCGACACAGCCTGGCTTCCTCTCGGGCAGTTCCCGCTGCGGCTGCGCACGGACCTTCGACGGCCTCGGCTTTTGGGAGTGTCTTGAAGCAGAGAAGCAGGTCCAGCCAGGGAAGTGATCATCTGAGAGAGGCAGCCTGGGAACTTGCTGTGCAGGCAAAACACGTAACAACAAGCACTGGAGTCAGCACTGGGGAGGAAGATAGAGCCAGCCTGAGGTGCTGAGACATCAGCAGGGGCTGACATCAGGCAGCAGCAGATGAGAGATAAAGGAAACATTGAGCCAGTTTGCTTTTGCTTAGGCTGGGTAAATACAGTCCATTGCTCTTGACTCACACCTGGCAAAAAGAATCAAGAAAAATGCAGGTTCTTTTAGTTATTTATTTTTACTCTGTAGGGCTTTGTGGTGATCATCCACTCAGCATAGCTGAAACTAGAATTTCATGCCACTCTTTTAGAAAAAAAACAGTTAAAGTCCATTGAAATAGAACATAATATGGACAGCAGTAAATGATAGAAAGCTTACAGGTCTATACTTTTTCAGGTTTCTGCTCTTAGTGTTAATCCAGAGGTAAAGGGAGAATTTTTACATCTGTCAGTTACTTTTCCCTGCTCTGCCTACGTCAGATATTTCCTTATGGTCGAACGTTTTCCTGTGTGTGGGTAGTTGTAGACTGGGATCACATCACTGCTTACTCTTTCCAGTATTAAGAGGGTCTGATAGCTTTTGCAGATCACAAAATCCTAATGCTCATGGTAAGTATCAAAGCCAGTGAAGTCACTCCCAATTACACCACCGTGAACAGAAGCAGGCCTCAGGCCAAGCCAAAGGGAAATTTCCATTGGAGACTCCCTCATCAAAAAAAGCTCTTGATAATTGCACACAGATAGCTGCATGCTCCTCTCTCTCCTGTTTCTTCCCTGCTAGTGTTGTTCTTGCGGCTGAGGACGGGAGTGACTGCGTTAGGACTCCCTGTGCAGAGGTGCACTGCCACAGTAGCAACTAACCCAGTGTCTTTGGGAAAGCCCAAGAAGCAGACGGGTGGAGGAGACCTTTGCTGCTGAGAGATTGAATCCTGCCTCTCATCAGCCCATTATATCAGCCTTCATCTCCCTCTTGTTAAGTTTTCAACAAGCTCCTTCGTGCTCTCCTTTATCCACTGCCCCTAAGCATGGGAGGAGTTACTCATAAGCAGCTACAAAGCCTACCTTCTTTTTCTTCTTTAGCTTCCTCCTGAGAAAAAAGCCAACAACTATCCCATATTAGCATGCTAAAAAGTAAGTTCTAAAGAGCTAGTGCACTGAATCCTCGTTTCTTTCTATAGCCTTCTCTGTACCTGTCTGTGTTCCTTATTGTCCCATCTACCACACTTAGAGGAAGGATTTCTTGGGAAAGAACTAAAGTTTGCAGTTTTGATTCACTCATTATCTAGTATGGTAAGGTTCTGATCATGACTGGTGTTCTTGATACTTCTAAATTTGTGAACATGATTTTATGAAATGATTGCTTGGGATAGCAGCGACCTGCATGAAATATCAAATAATGATAACAGCCTTCTAGAATGCGTGGAGAGGAGACACGGTGGATCAATGCTTTTTTTCCTGAATTCATGAAATACCAAACTGCAAAATCACAAGATGTTAAATGCAAAGAACTGCAGGGCTCGTATGGAGAAGACGGGAGCCAGTGTGGTGACTGGTCAAATGATAAATGAAAGCTAGTCTGGAATGCCTGTAAAAATAAATTCACAGATGTTTCATCTCAGTCCACGTGCTCTTCATGGTAGAGCATGTGGACCAGCACATAGTTCCGTAACAGACTTTATCTGTCCGATGCCAGTTACTTTGCCTGTCCTTTAGGCATCCTGATGGTTCTCTCATGCTTCTCCTTATGTTAAGAAACTCCATCAAAAATTTTTCAAATGTCCTTGTAGAAGCTATCTATAGTACAGTGCCTACAGACCATGTAATTCCACAACCGATTATATGTACAATGCTAAATTTCCACATCTCCCAGTTGTTCCTTTGTACCCCTCTAGACATTTTTCTCTTTCATCTGTTTATCATGTTTAATGGGGCCTAGATTATGAGACAGTCCTTAGCAAGAATCCATTTGATAATTGCTGGTACTTCATCAGGTGTAATGGGAATCTGAGTCTTCATCAGCCTTGTACTGTAACTGTATGTTCAACCAAACCAGCAAGGCTGTTTGCCTGTAGCCTCTTGGGATTCAGGAAAATCAACCGATTGTCACTGGGGCAATTCAGCAACAGCAGTACTAAAAGAAAGAAATGCAAAGCACAGTAATCCTGTCCTATAAATCAGCAGGATGCTCATTGCTCCTTAGTGGTCAAAAAGCAAATGGCATATTAGGAAATAAATGGAATGTGAACACTGCATATAAAGCCATATTTCGCTTCCATCTTGCAGATCCAGTTCCACTCCACTATCTCAGAAAAGAATACAGTAGAGTGAAACAAAGTTAGAGAAGAGAATAGACTAGAGGATCATCCGAGGCACAGAATGGTTCCATGTAAAAACCAGTTGAATAAGTTAATGCTTTTCATCTAGAAAGGTGGTGAGTGACGGGAGAGTTGACAGAGGCATAAAATCAGAGTGGCAGGATGTGGTCAATAGATGTTTATCTTTCCTAAACAAAGCAAAAAGCCAAAGTACAAACAGCAGATTCAAAAGAGGCGGAGCCTCTTCTTGGCTGTATTGCTGAGCTGTAGAACTCCTTCCATCCGGCTGAAATTTTATATGGGTTTAGGGAAACTGTGTGAGTTTATGATAGCAAAATCCTTTGAAGCTATCCATAGTCACTAAAGCATATCTGGGTCAGGAGGTTCTTGAGCCTCAAGCAGCTAAAATTGGCTTAGAGAAGCTGGTGAAGCATCATAAATGCTTGGCCTGCCCCTACATGTTTTCCACATCGTCTGCTCTTAGTCCCTATTGGAGACGGGGTTCTAGGCTTGATGGACCTTTGATCCAATCCAGTACTGCTGGTTTTATGTTCTGTTCTCCCAGAAACATACAGTAAAGAGAGGGTTCAGACATAGTGAGAATGAAGCCTGGAGAGACTGAGAATTTGTGCACTCTGTATTTAGAGCAACCAGAAAGAAAATATGGAAATTGGTATGAGTGAACATCAGGTGAAATGCAAAAATGTTCAGAGAGGCTTTTACATTACAAATGTTTACTATTAAAGAAGACAATACATAGGAATAAAAAGTACAGTATACTGCATGGAATGGGATTAGAAAAAAACTATAATCTTTCTGGAGGGTTGGAATCCAAACCATCCAGACTTATATGAGGAAAAGCCACCTCAGTAATTTGCACAGAGAAAATGGATTGAAATAGGTTGCTTTGAGCAGTTTCAGCTGCAGGATGTGGGCGCACACACGAAGGCTGTGCACTCAGGTGTGTGATCGCAGTAAGGATTTCGGGGCAGCTGTCTGTGCAGTGCCTGTGCTAAGTGCAGGGTGTCACAGTTCACGTCTGTTGAAGGAATTGTCTCTCACTCACAACAAGGAACGTTTGTCGCAGGTACTGTGGATCATTGTGTTTGTGCAAACTTAGTTTGCTTTGCAGTAATCTGATCAGAAATCCACGCCCTAATGGCCACTCGTTGCTTGGCTAAATATGCTAAAATCGTTTCGGGGAATAGAAGTGCATTACTTTCAGAAGTCCATTGATATGATCTCTCACAAAGTTTACTGAAATAAGTGGTAATAAACACTGAAATTATTAAATCCAGAGATAATTGCAGGGTACTTTGGAAAATAACTGACCAGGCGAGCTGAAAGGCCAGGATAATGCCAATGACGCTGTGTGGTGCCACTGCAAGGCGATCTATACAAAGGAAAAAGCCTGATCTAATTGTGTGCCCCGTGGGATGCAAGTGAACACACCGTTTTAGTTCGTGAAGATAGAAGCATACTCAGTATAACAAGCCTCGACTTCTCCAAAGAATCTAAATAAATGCTTTCCGAAAAATGATTAAAATCCTACATTATGCTAAATTAACAGGTTTGCATTAGGTAGTTAATGAAATAGTAATTTATTAGTATTGATGATTAAAGAGAAGGTATTAATAATGTTCAATTTTATCAGACTTACCCAGCAATTGAGCCTTTCTCCAGTGCTGCTCAAGAGTTCAATAAGATGTTTACGTAATCATAGAATCATGGAACGGTTTGGGTTGGAAGATACCTCAGAGACCACCCAGTTCCAACCCCCTGCCATGGGCAGGGACACCCTCCACTACACCAGGGTGCCCAAAGCCCCATCCAGCCTGGCCTGGAACACTGCCAGGGATGGGGCAGCCACAGCTTCTCTGGGCAACCTGTGCCAGTGCCTCAGCACCCTCAGAGGGAAGAATTTCTCCCTCAGATCCCATCGAAATCTCCCCTTTCAGTTTAAAGCCATCGCCCCGTGTCCTGTCATTACATTCCCTTTTAAAAAGTCCCTCTCCAGTTTTCTTGTCTAGTCTAGTAAAATAGTCTAGTAAAGTTCAAGGATAACACAAAGTTTGAGGAAATGGTAAATACAGTATTTATAAATACCACATTTACTAAATGAGGGTAAATAACAGTTAAAATCACAATACTACAATCTGATGAAATTTTTAATTTTGATGCAATTTTAATTTAATTTAATTTTAACTTATTTTAATGCAATCAGATATAAAACAACATACAGAAATCCAGAATGAAGGTTGCAATTATAGAACTGAAGATTCAGAGATGTGAAGATGAATTGTATTCCCAGAGAAGGTTCAGAGAATTCTTAAGGAAAAGCCCCAGACATTGTCCAGGGACAGCAGACAAGCCCTATGAACAGAGAGTGTTCAGTTCATCACAGAGACAGCTGAGACGTGATTTACACTGCACTCGAACACACAGAAGATGTGGTATTAGGTCATTTTTCACTTGTGCAAATAGGGGCATTATGATACAGTTCACATCTGACGTTAAAGATTACTTTGTGAAATAAGATGCATTTTCACTGCAACAAAAGCAAATGAACACTGCAGTAGCTTGCTAAGAAAATGATTGGACTCACAGCTATTTGGTGTTGTTTTTTTTTTTTAAATCTTTCTAATGCATATATTTAAATATGGTTAGTGGGAGGAAGGTCACTGCCTGTGTGTACCGGTGAGGGGGGTGCTCAGGCTGAAAGTGCTCGGCCCTTTTTTGCCCTTCGTAGCTGCGTCGGCCCCGCTCTGCCTTTCTCTCTGGGTCAGGCCTCCTGCAGAGCAGGGCTGTGTGCTGCGTGCCAGTGATGGCCGCTGCTCTTCCCTCCGTACAGCAGAAGAGCAATGGTCATCAAGCAGAACTTCTCCGAAGGAATCAGGAAGTAGTTTGCCTCGTTGCACAACTGGATAAATGTATTTAGGGCTTTTCACCTTCCCCTGACCCAGCTGACCGCAGGCGCGGGCAGAATGGGGCAGCGAAACGCTGAGTGGCAGCGTGCAAGCCAGATACCCCCTGACTGGCAATAGCCAGTGCCAAGCTAACGGTTTGCGATGCTACATCAGATGATTCAACAGTGCCCCTTCGTGTGCTCTTAATCTTTCAAAAAGCAGTCGAGTGTTGTGGTTTGACCCCAGCAGGCAACTAAGCGCCACACGGCCACTCGCTCACCCCCCGTGTGATGGGGGAGAGAATCAGAGGTGTAAAAGTGAGAAAACTCGTGGGCTGGGTTAAAGACAGTTCAATAGGTAAAGCAAAAGCCACGATCACAAGCAAAGCGAAGCGAGGAATTCATCCACCACTTCCCATCGGCAGGCCATCCAGGGAAGCAAGGAGTAATGGTTACTTGGAAAGACTAAATGCTGTAGCTCCAAACATCCCCTCCTTCCTCCTTCCACCCCCAGGTTTATGTGCTGAGCATCATGTCGTATGGTCTGGAATATCCCTTTGGTCCGTTGGGGTCAGCTGTCCCTGCTCGATCTCCTCCAAACTTTTTGTGGCGGGGCGGTGTGAGGAGCAGAACGGCCTTTGACCGATAAGTGAAACATCCCCGTTAGCAAGTTTCCAGCACAAATCCCAACCAGCCCCATACTAGCGACTAGGAAATAATGACCTCTACCCCAGCCAACACCAGCATGTATGATACACACTAGACAACAGATAGTCCCAAATTAAAATAAGCACTTTAAATGATTATGAAGTTTTGTTTCAAAAAATAGTCATCTTTGGAGAGGTTTGTTTTTACTAGATTTGCACAAAGTTCAGTGTTATGTTTTATCTCTTTAATACTGATCAATGAAGTAAGAACACTTGTGGTAAAGCTTTTAGGTACTTCATTACTGGGAAAAATAAAAACAGAAGATAGGGCAGGTGTGCTGTCCACCTTGGATCACTCGATAAACTGATGCATCACAATTAGTTATTGCACGTACTAAGAATCCATTTCGTATTTACAAAAAGGAGACTGCATCCCAGCAACCATTGCAAAAACTAATGAGCATCAAGTAGCCAACAAGCTGCAGTGTAATGCCAGGGCCACATCCATGAGTGTACAAGCAGGAGTAGAGAGGCAGTTTTGCCTCAAATACAGCGCTGGTAAGAGAACCATTGGAATATTGTGTTCCGTTGTGCTGGCTGCATTTAAAATGGACCTGGAACAGAGTACAAAAGAACTATTAGTACACTTTGATGGCTCACAAAATGTTGTACACTAATGGTAGGATTTGTCAGCCTTGATGTGGGTGTCTGCTTTAGTGTGAGACAATTGCTCACTTTACTGTATTGACTAGATGGTGGTGGTTGGTAAGAGCAGGATGGATAGCAGACATTCATGGAGATGTTCTGCAGTGAAGATGCCCGCAGTTGGGTGAGACTGATCTGTCTTACTGTACAAGTTATGTTTGAAAGTACAACTGAAAAAGTAAAAAACCTGCTCCAATTTCTTTACTCTGTTGGCTATTTAGAGACTGAAATTCTGGAACCACCCATGTGCTAGGCAGGTTTTGGTATAAAGTGTTGAAAGTTTCAAGCTGGCTCTTGGTAGAATGGGTTGTATGACAGATTGACAGGTAATCTTGGAGACAAAAAAATTGAAGACTGAGCACTGAAGCTTTGGAAGACTGATTTGTTAATGTCTCTGGGAGAAAGATTAAGAGAAGACTTGGCCGAATGTAAGCATCTATATTAGAAGCTGAATCTTATCCCATACTCCTTTGATTTTATTCACTTTTTTTTTTTTTAGAAAAAAAATAGTTCTCTATCAGCTACAAAGGGGAGCACAAGGCAATTAGCTTGCACGTAGGCATGTTATACACCCCCATTTAGTTAATCAAGCTGACCCTTGAGGAGCAATCTTGGTTCCTAAACTCAGGTGTTTAGTGTCATTTTAACTGCCTCAGGGTATCTAAACCACAGCAGATGTAGCACAAGCCTAGAGAGACTCACAGCCTTCCTGACCAGCAGCTGGAGGCCAGCAAGATACCTCAGGGCAACACAGGTGACATTAAACACCTGTGTATAAGCACCCGAATTGCCCTTCTGGTTTTAGCTTGTTTGCACTTTATTTAGATTTACTTTACTCAAGGCTTAAGGGCTAGGTGCTGGTAAGAAGTTAGAATTTTTCCCCTTGGTACCTAAGTTGGCTTCTGGAATTTTTCTTTCATTTTTCTCTAAAACAACAGGGACTGGACAGTAGGATAAGTCGTGGCATATACCAGTATGTTCAGGCATCTTAAAGAACTTCCCAGGTCCCATATTGCTGTGTTCTGCTCATAAAATCAAGTTTAAAACAATTGCTAGATTTTTTTCCTAGGTCATATTGGCAGGATATAGACTCATAGCATCGTAAAATGGTTTGCATTGGAAGGGACCTTCTAAGATCATCTAGTTCCAACCCCCCTGCCATGGGCAGGGACACCCTCCACTACACCAGGTTGCCCAAAGCCTCATCCAGGCTGGCCTGGAACACTGCCAGGGATGGGGCAGCCACAGCTTCTCTGGGCAACCTGTGCCAGTGCCTCACCACCCTCAGAGGGAAGAATTTCTCCCTCAGATCCCATCGAAATCTCCCCTCTTCCAGTTCAAAGCCATCACCCCGTGTCCTGTCACTACACACCCTTGTCCAAAGCCCCTCTCCAGCTTTCCTGTAGCCCCTTTAGGCACTGGAAGGTGCTGGAAGGTCTCCCCGGAGCCTTCTCTTCTCCAGGCTGAACAGCCCCAACTCTCCCAGCCTGTCTCCAGAGCAGAGGTGCTCCAGCCCTCTCTCTGATCACCTTCGTGGCCTCCTCTGGACCCACTCTAACAGCTCCATTTCCTTCGTACAATGGGAGCCCCACAGCTGAACGCAGCACTGCAGGAGGGTCTCACGAGAGCAGAGCAGAGGGGCAGAATCCCCTCTCTTTACATGCTGGTCACGCTTTGGATGCAGCCCAGGACACAGTTGGCTTTCTGGGCTGTCAGCGCACGGTGCCAGCTCAGGCTGAGCTTCTCAACAACCAACACTCCCAGGTCCTTCTCCTCAGGGCTGCTCTCCATCCATTCTCCGCCCAGCCTGTCCTTGTGCTTGGGATTGCCCCGACCCACGTGCAGGACCTTGCACTTGGCCTTGTTGAACTTCATGAGGTTCTCACAGGCCCACCTCTCCAGCCTGTCCAGGTCCCTCTGGATGGCATCCCTTCCCTCCAGCATGTCCACCACACCATGCAGCTTGGTGTCATTGGCAGACTTGTTGAGGGTGCACTCAATATAATAGGAGTCCTTTGTTTTCTTGTACAAGGTAGGGGCTGTACTCTTCCTGGGATGCTTTTCCTGGTAAAGCTGTAGCTGCTGAGGGTGTGAAGGACATGGACGGTGTGCTTGAGCGTTCCTCTTCCTTACAATACATTGTAGGTTTTATGGCTCTGGGGCTTTTGTACTAAGCGTCTTTAAGGTCTTACTTTTTTCAGTACTTGTCATGTAAATGGAAGGAGGGATGTTCAGTGCTTCCTTTTGGACTGATCATACGTCACATAGCTGTTCACAACTGCAAATTCTAGATTTATGTGATCTCTTCTCCTCCTGTAACCATACACAATTCAGTTCTTGAACTATAACTGGACAACAGCCTTTATGAAGACTCCCAAGGGCAATGTGGAAGTGCCACACATTATTCTTTTTACCATCTTAGAATCATAGAATCACAGAATGGTTTGGGTTGGAAGGGACCTCAAAGATCATCTAGTTCCAACCCCCCTGCCATGGGCAGGGACACCCTCCACTACACCAGGTTGCCCAAAGCCCCATTCAACCTGGCCTTGAACACCTCCAGGGATGGGGCAGCCACAACTTATCTGGGCAACCTGTGCCAGTGCCTCACCACCCTCAATGTAAAGAATTTCTTTCTTATATCTAACCTACATCTGCCCTCTTTCGGTTTAAATCCATTGCCCCGTGTCCTATCACTACACATGCTTGTAAAAAGTCCCTCTCCAGCTTTCCTGTAGCCCCCTTTAGGTACTGGAAAGCTGCTATAAGATCACCCTGGAGCCTTCTCTTCTCCAGGCTAAAGAAAAATCTTCATTTTTCCCTAGATTCCCTATATCTTGTGTCATAAAAATTTGTAAACCGTGACTAGTAATTAAAATGAAATTCCCAATTAAATAAAATAAGCAAGTGTATAAATAAGTAAAATTCTCCATTAACCAGTAGTGTCACGTTTTGAGGTCAAAAGACCAGTCTATCAGCGTCCCAAGTCAGGCGAGACCCTTGGGTCCGACTCCCCCTGCCTTCCCTTGGCCGCTCAGTGAGTCGGAGGGTGATTCGCCCACTTATTAGGGACCGTCACTGGTAGTACTATGGGCCAACTCCTTATAATAATTCAAAAGTTTCCGGAAACATGCATATATATATTTTATTTGTGACAGAATACAGGTTCGAGGATAGCCGGTGATAGTGACTGACTACAGAAACAACTCTAACTGAAATACTGCAGTGATAATGTAAGACTATTACTGATCAGTGATAATACCAAATAGCTGCAAGGTGTTAGTAAGTAATTAAGTAAGTGCACATAACCCAGAGTTCTTACCCAATAGGCGTCCCTGTGGGGGGAGAAGAGAGGTTCAGCCCGTCGACTGATCCCAGACGTTCCGATGGGGGGGGCTTCTCCCTAACATCCCCTTTGTTTGCTGCTATTTTATACTTTTTTCATATCTTTTAGGTGGAGCTCGAGTGACTCTAGTCATACATAACTTTTATTAGGATTGGTGTAAATTTCTTTCGTGAGGGGTGTTCACAAATTAGGATTGGTGTAAATTGCTCGTTTGAGGGGTGGTCGCAGCTCGGAGGTGGGTGGAGGTGTGACTTAGTAGCTGAAGGACACAATTTCGCCATCACTGCTGAGACAGTTGTGATTCACTTCCCTCGATGGCATTTTTATGGTTATCTTCACCAGGCGCCTCTCATCCCTGATAACAGGGCTGAGCCGTGACACCTCCGTACCGCTCTACTCCCCGTTTCAAGGGTATTGAGGCCTTGTTTGTTCCTGGGAGCAGCAGCTGTGCTTCATCTCAGAGCTGCTCTAATATTAGCTGAATTCTGGGGAACAATGTTCTCCCATTCCCTTCCAATTTCAGTCATTTTCCCACAAATAGTTACAGGCTTTCATATACATTTGGTATATTTTCAGTTTGTGACTATTTCCTTGACAGTTATAGTGGGTCAGATTTCAAAAAATACGTCCGTCTTTTTCTGGGGTGAATGAAGTTGCAGAAAATAGATTTGCAGGTGAGGTTCAAGCATAACGTGTGCCCTGATCTTCTGTCACTCTGGATTAAGGTAGCCTGACAAGGTGTTCAGTGAATCCCAGTTCTAGGAACCAAAGCGTAAAAGCAAAGAATTGCTGTCTAACTTTAATGAGAACCTTTGACAATCAGTTCCAAGGAAGTAAGGGCTATGCATTTCACAGAGCTCTCGCCCAAATTTTGCTGCTTCTGCCAAATGTTTCCTTCATTTTGCTCTTGCAGGCCTCCTACATGACATCTGCCAAGGTTTAAGAGAGAAGGAGAAAGTACTTATACTCAGCTGCCCTTCCTGGCATTATACATCCTGAATGCCCTACAAAATGAAGAGAATACACAGTTCTAGAGTCAAGCAATAACAAGGCAAGACTGCACACTTAGTAATGTATCTCATCTTCTCTCAGGCATGTGGATTGGTGCTCCACAAAATCCAGCATTGCCCTTGATAACGGACACATTTGGAATGGATCAAAACTAGTTAACATAGATGTAAAGAGAGAAGAGTTTAAAAAAACAGTTGTATCTTAGAAACCTCACTATGGCAGACAAATATTAGCCATAAATGGTATGTTATCATTTTCAACTAATTTGTAGGGGAATTACTTATCAAATAGGGGATTACTTGACCTGGAACTAGAGACGCAGCCTTGCAGCTGGCAGCTTAACAACAGCAGATTTGAACCAGCATCTCAGAGTTCTGCCAGTTGCAGATAGCTATTCTCAGGAGTTTTAACCAAACATTAACTAAATGCAGAATCTAGATGAATTCTGCAAGATGGAGTGTACTTGCAAAAACTGCAAGTTGATGGAATCCCATGACTCTGCTTCCTTCTAGTGAATCAGCATTCCTAGCAGAGTTTCTGCCCAGGAGCTACCTAGATCACTTTTGTAATGTTTTATTTATGCATTGGCTGGAGATCAGCTCACACTTACCATAGTGAAAAAGATAATAACGTTTGGGGTTCCAGATCACTTGTCCCCTTGCACTGAACTTGACAGGGAAGTAGTTTGAAAGACTGCTTAAAGAGTATCGGTCATTTCGTGCATCTCTTGCCGTGCAAAGCACGGAATATATTCATTGTAAATAGCAGCACTTGAGAAGCTAGAGGGAGATTATTGGGATGATGCCAATGCTACGTATTCCTGAGATATTTCTTCACAGAAATTACCCATACTTTTTAGGACTTACAAATGGTGTAATGCAAATATACCACATCAATTTTATATATATATAGAGAGAGAGATACAGAAAACAGCATTCTTCATACAAGCTGAGAATTAATCAACCTAGTATAGTTCTTGTTGCAGATCAGGGAATTAATTAAAGCATGCCAACCAATTAACAGAATCATAGAATGGTTTGGGTTGGAAGGGACCTTCAAAGATCATCTAGTCCAACCCTCCTGCCATGGGCAGGGACATCGTCCACCAGACCAGATTGCTCAAAGCCTCATCCAACCTGGCCTGGAACACTGCCAGGGATAGGGCAGCCACAGCTTCTCTGGGCAACCTGTGCCAGTGCCTCAGCACCCTCTGAGGGAAGAATTTCTTTCTCAGATCCCATCGAAATCTCCCCTCTTTCAGTTTAAAGCCATTACCCCTTGTCCTGTCACTAAAGGCTTTGGTAAAAAGTCTCTCTCCATCTTTCTTATAAGCCTCCTTAAAGTAGAACAGAACAGAACAGAATTGTTCAGTTGGAAGGGACCTACAGCAATCATCTAGTCCAACTGCTTGACCACTCAGGGCTGACCAAAAGTTGAAGCATGTTATTAAGGGCATTGTCCAACTGCCTCTGAAACACTGACAGCATGGGGCATTGACCACCTCTCTAGGAAGCCTGTTCCAGCGTTTGACCACTCTCTCTGTAAAGAAATGCTTCCTCATGTCAAGTCTGAACCTCTCCTGCTGCAGCTTTGAGCCATTCCCACGTGTCCTGTCCGTTGATCCCAGGCAGCAGGGATTAGCACCTCCCTCTCCACATCGCCTCCTCAGGAAGCTATAGAGAGCAATGAGGTCCATCCTCAGCCTCTTTCTCTCTAAACTTGACAAACCCAGAGTCCCCAGCTTCTCCTCACAGGATGTGCCTTCCAGCCCTGTCACCAGCTTTGTTGCCCTCCTCTGGACACATTCAAGAACCGTAGCATCATTTTTAAATGATGAGGCCCAGCACTGCACACAGCATTCAAGCTGAGGCCTCACCAGTGCTAAATCCAGCGGGATAATCACCTCTCTTGGCCAGCTGGTTATACTGTTTGATACACCCCAGGATGTGGTTCGCCCTCGTGGCTGCCAGGGCACACTGCTGACTCCTGCTGCCAACCAGCATCCCCAGATCCTTTTCTGCAGGGCTACTCTCCAGCCACTCCTCTCCCAGTTTATACCTGTGTCCAGAGTTACTCCATCCCAAGTGGAGAACCTGGCATTTGCTCCTGTTAAATTTCATCCTATTGATGATTGCCCAATGTTCCAGTCTATCCAGATCCCTCTGAAAGGCCTAATGTCCCTTAAAAGAGTCAACTCAAACCGTTCTATGATTCAGTGATTCTAAGGCTCCAGGCAGGTCTTTCAATACTTAACTAATACTTTAACTAATTCAGTTCATTATCATCAGCAAACTTGCTAATGGTACGTTCAACTCCTGCACCCAGATTGTTGATAAAAATATTGAACAGAACTGGCCCTAGAATTGAGCCCTGAGGAACGCTGCTGGTGACTGGTCACCAGCCACATGTAGCCCCATTCACTATGACCCTTTGAGCCCTGCTGTCCAGCCAGTTCTTCACCCAGCGCACCGTGTACCTGCTTATTTCACAGTTGGATGAATTGTCCAGAAGGATGCTGCGAATGACAGTATCAAAGGCTTTACTAAAATCCAGAAAAACTACGTCCACTGCCTTCCCTTCATCTGCTAGGAGGGTGAACTTATCGTAGAAGGCTATCAAATAGTTACTAGCTATGGTAATCTTTCCTTACAGATGTAGACACCACCAGTCACTCTTCAAACTCTTTTTATTTCCCATCCCATTTTTAAATCTCCATCAGTAGACCATCAGCTTCTCATCTTGCACAAACATAAGGTGCAGACACTTGTTCCACTTCTGACATACCAGCAGATGCGGACAAGAGCAGACAGGACCATATGTTTTTGAATGCATTCCAGATAATTCCCAAGAACTATCAAGTGCTTTCACTCTCTGGAATCCTATTAAGTTAGTTTTCTCTTAAGAGTTGCAGAATATTTAAGATATTTCAAACCAGAACTGGTCTGTCTCTGTCAAGGATTCTATACTGCAGTGCATCCCCAGTGAGTGCAGTGCGTGTAGGTGGCTGAAGCTGCAGCTCTCGCTCACCCGTGCTGCCCCACAGCTGTGACGGGTAATTGGCCGCATGGCGTGGGCGCAGACTGTCTGCGTCACCCAGCGCTGTCGCTCTGGCACTACCTGGGGCACGGAACTCCCGTGGCACTGCGTGTTCAGCTGTGCATGCAGCAGGCTGCCCACGCACAGCTGCGGCTGCAAACAACTTGTCACGCAGTCCAGGCAGAGGTACGAAATCTTCGGATTCTTCCTGAACTTCATTTCTACAATAAAAATGAGGATCTATTCAGGGGAGTCAAAGTACTGCCAGCTGTACTTTAAAAGTGAGCAAACTGTAGAATTTCCACACACGTAGGCTCAGGGTAATCTAGGGTCTTCTTGGGGGAAAAGAATACTTTTTTTTACAATTTTCCTGCCTTTCCCTGGAAACAGTATAATGGTCAAACACACCTATTGTAGCTACTTATCATAGAATCATAGAATCATGGGATGGTTTGGTTTGGAAGGGACCTCACAGACCACCCAGTTCCAACCCCCCTGCCATGGGCAGGGACACCCTCCACTACACCAGGGTGCCCAAAGCCCCATCCAGCCTGGCCTGGCACACTGCCAGGGATGGGGCAGCCACAGCTTCTCTGGGCAACTTGTGCCAGTGCCTCACCACCCTCAGAGGGAAGAATTTCTTGCCCACTTGTTAGGGACTTGTCCTTACATCCTTGCAGGTCATGAGCTACTTAGGCTTGTGGTGGGAGAAACACGACTTCTGGTTTTCATTTCACGGTTCTCGGATTCGTGCCCCTGGTTCGGAAGAACCGAGAGCAGCTGCAGGGAGCCAGGCGGCTCAGGGACTCACCCCCGCCGGGCGCGCACGGGGGTCAGGCCGGCAGGTCCCTCCAGGCGCCCCCTCGGCACGACCTTCCCCGCAGCGGGGGCTGAATTAGGGCAGCGCCCCCCGCCCGCTCTCCCGTGCCGGCGCAGCGTTCCGGCCGCTGTTCGCGCTCCCGCGCCCGGCGCCGTCCAGTTCGGGAGTTCGCGGCGGCCCCGGGACGTGCCGCGGCAGGTGGAGGTGGCGCCCGGGGAGGCGGCTCCGCCCGGGCCCGCCCGCTCCTGCGCTCGGGGCGGGCGGCGCTCCCGGGCCCGCTGCCCGCGGGCGGTACCGGCCTCTGCGCCGCCTCTGCGGGGCCGGAGGCCCCTCGGCGCGGTGGGAGGGGGTGCGGGCTGAGCCGCCCGCCGGCTGCCGGCCCCGGCCCGTCCGGGTGTCCGTCACGGACCGGCGCCCCTCCCGGGGCCGCCGGTCCCTCCGCCCGAGCACCGCGCTCGGTCGCACCGGGGGTCCCCCCCGCTCCGTGTGTGTTTGCTCCCTGCGGCCGGTGGCTTCGAGAAAACCACCGGGATCCTTTTGCTTTTGCATCAAACATTTCTTCACCGGTACGGGTTTTCCTGCTTATTAATGAACATATCGACCACCCCAAATCCTTAGGGAACTAAAGCGACTCCTCTCACGGTACGGACCGCCCCACGTAGCCCTCCCCCTGTTTCCTGACCCGCCTTCCCAGTCAGGCACTGCGGGACGGTGGAAGAGTGTTCTGACAAAGGCGAATCAGCGCCGTTAGGGTTGGAGCATCCGTGCCTGCCCTGTTGGCACAATGCTTCCTCCAACCATCCTAAAGCAGCCCGCGGGAAGGAGTTCTGCAGAGTAAGTACCATTGAGGAAAAAGTGTTTCCTGGTGTTCCATTTGAACCCACTACCTGCTGGTTTAATTTTGTGCCCTTTTAGTTCTTGTAGTGGAGGAGAAAATGGACTGCTGTCCCTGGTCGTATTTTGCAAATGTCTCTCTAGGCTGAAGAGTCACAGTTCAGATTTGTAATAGCCTTTTTCAAGATGCGAGGCATGAGACTTCCATATCCACAACACGTTAAGGCTGTGAGTTCCCTCTGGGTCTGTGTAGTGGTGGTGTCTGCTCTGTTCCTCACCTAATAACCCTCAGCATTAGCTGACACTTTTCTTTAAAGGTCCATCTTCTCCTTCTTGATTTATAACAGTATGGAAATAATTGTATTAATCATTATATTGATCTCTTTGTAACAACAATAGCAGCCACTTTCACTCTCTATACTTACACTTTCTACTAATGCAACTTTGCATGAATGGTCAACAGCCACACTGGTTTTTTTTGATTATGAGGAAGCCTCTGTTGGCATGTCAGTGCTGGGGCCCCAGGAAAAGGATGTCCAAGCATTTGGAGTTCTTTGCAAATCAGCAGGATATTATTTACTGAGTTGTATTTGTGGCATGATAAGCTTTTCTTTCAAAAATTGGTTAAAATCAGATTTGTCTTTAGTCTCAAATAATAGGCTACCTTCAGAGAATTGTCAAATATTGAACATGAGCCACTTCAGCTCAGATCTTTCCCGACATAAGAGACTGAAGAATCAATCATGTCTCTGGTGCTTTATTTCTTCATGGATCTCATGAAGACTTGTCTGATTTCTGACTGCGTTACAACAGCAGCATACCCTAACACTTGCCTGCATTCCACTCATACCCTTCTGTTCATATGCTGAGGTAACTGCAACACTCAATTTATAAGAACTGGAAGGGTGCATTTGTGTATATGCATATGCTTTTTGGTTTAGTGCCATATTGCACATAGTAAATAGTTTTTGTAGCTTTTGGAAATGAGTTTTAGTGGAGCTCAGATAATAAGCAGCAGCACTGTTCTTTAGAGTCGGGGGAGGAGGTAGCTTTAAAACAAAGACAAATTTAAGCTTAGCAATCGACAGCCTAAAACAGAAAGTTGGGTGTTCTGTTAGATGCATCATCCTTGTTCATCACAGTGCTTCTCGATTTGATTTGTTCCTTATTTTGCCCAAAACATTTAACTGTGTTAAAGTAATGCGTACGTGATTACCGCCTTTGCCTAATTTAACGCTCCCCATCCATTCGGAATGAACTTTCTCCAACATTACTCTGTGTGCTTTGCATCTCCATCCTTTTGATTTTGCCATCACCAACCCCCAACTCTCACCATTTATGAGGATGGATGCGTCACTGGAGTGAAACCACTCTCATTGTTGGTTATTCTTTTCTTACAGCTCTCCCTCCCCTCATGGCTCGTCGGTCTCAAAGCTCCTCACAGGGGGACAATCCCCTTGACCCTAACTATCTCCCCCCCCATTACAAGGAGTATTACCGCTTAGCTCTGGATGTGCTTACCGAAGAGGGCAAAGAAAGTTACCAACGCTTCCTGGCAGAGGAAGCAGCCCCTGATTTTCTTTGCAACTCAGAGGTGGATCACATCATACAGAATCTCCAGAAACCCCAGTACGCCAATCAGGAAGGTAGCACAGACACTGCAGGTGACAATGACATGGATGGATCCTCTGGGACTTACTGGCCCATGAACTCAGACCTCGCTGTTCCTGAGCTTGACCTGGGCTGGCCAATGGTCTTTGGGTTCAGAGGAACAGAAGTGACAACCCTTGTGCAGCCACCACCCCCGGACAATCCCAGCATCAAGGAGGAGGCTCGCAGAATGATTCGAGCAGCTCAGCAGGTGAGACAGTGAAGAGCTCAACTAGAGCAGAGATAAAATTTTCTGTGTATGAAAGATGAATCAGAATGCATCAGGTCCTCTGCTCATTCCCTTAACTTTGCTCCCAGGACCTGACAGAGAGGAAGGATGATTCTAAAACTACTGTTTACTGCATCAGAGCTAGCCTCTGCTCTCTGGTCTTACGGTAAAATGCATAAGGCCGTGCTAAACTATACCGAGAGTTCACAGGATCACACAATAGTTGAGGCTGAAAGGGATCTCTGGAGACAGTCCAGTCCAGCCTCACTGCCCAAAGCAGGGTTGATTAGAGAGGGCATGTCCTTGAGTATCTCCAAGGATGGAGACTCCATAACCTTTCTGGGCAACCTGTTCCAGTGTTCAATCACCCTTACAGTAAAAGGTTTTTCTTATGCTTAACTGGAATTTCCTGTATTTCAATTTGTGTCTTGTCCTTTCACTGGGTACCACTGAGAAGAGTTTGGCTCCATCTTCCTTACACCCTTCCATCAGGTATTTATATAAAATAAAGTTGGGAAGGGCAAGGAGATAGAGCTTTGAAGCTACTTCCCATATTATCAGCATGTAGATGCAGCTATGTAGTGGCTAACTGAACACTGGCCAGGAAGTGATCTAAAAATGGCATGGGTGTGTTGGAGGGGGTGAGCAGGTAGTGGCCAAGCAGCTCAACACGACCTTGCAGTGTGGTTACGTGACAAAAACCCCACTGCTGTCATTGGATTAATGAGTAAGGGAACACCCAGTGGCAGTGAGGTGTTTCCCTCACCTCTCTCCCTCTTACGCAAGGTACACACCATAGGCAGCAATGTCGTTCGCATTTCTGGGGCCCCCGATGTTTAAAGGAACCTTCAAATGGGAAGGTTCCTGTTCAAAAAGAGACTGGAAATGGAGACGCGCAGCAGCGCGGCTGCAGAATGTGAGGTGCTGGGGAACGCGGTCGGTCAGGACATCCGCAGGCGCAGATCGCTAATGTCTGCCGTGCGTTCTCTTCCCAGGTGGTAGCCATAGTGATGGACATTTTCACCGACGTGGATCTGCTGTTTGAGGTGTTGGATGCTGCTGCTCGCAGAGTGCCTGTGTACATCTTGCTGGATGAAATGAACTCACAACTCTTCCTCGATACAGCTGCTAAATGCAGAGTCAATCTCAACTATGTGGAGGTGAGCAAGCCAAACACCTGCCCTGTCCCTAATTTGCGTCCTGAGGGGTATATGTCCTGGGACACACAGGGATGTTACGACAGTAAAAACCTGAGAAAGAGGAAAATGGGCGAGAGCCCAGTGAAAGATGAGTATGAAGAAAGCTAGGAGAGCTGGCACAACCATACAGGGCTGAAGGCTGAGGACACCCGAAGAAAGGGGTTTATCTGTTATTGTGTACGCAGCCAGAACCCACTGAGCTGATGTGTAAAACAGTGGCAGGATGGAAGTTAAAAGAGCAAGGGGAAGGAGGAGGGGCAGGGGGAGAGAAGTAACAGCTTCCAACTGAGTCAGTGCCTTGTCTGGTTTGCAGTTCCTAAGGGTGAGGACAGTTTCTGGCCCAACCTACTACTGCCGCACAGGGATGTCCTTCAAGGGCCACGTGAAAGAGAAGTTCCTCTTGGTCGACTGCATGGTGGTGCTGAGCGGCAGCTACAGGTGAGAAGCCCTGGAATATTACACGTCCCAGTTTCGCTGAGAAGGAGGCTGGTTCATTGGTAAAGCAGAGCTTTGGCACTTCGAAATGAACTTCAGTGACAAAAGTTTTTCTCACTGAAGGATATGGAGCAGCAATTTTCAGGAAAAATACACCATTTTGCGACTGAGGTAGATACACCAATTAAACAAGCCCTCAAGCCCAGACACGCAAAGCCAAGCTTCCTTCACATCAAAAGTGTAGATGATCTATAAAAAGGAGACAGTATCCTGTTGTCCAGGTCATTAATGACAGTGTTACAGACTGTTTCCCCAAGCCCTGACCCCTGAGGAACACCACTTATAACTGTCCACCAGTCAGAATTCAGATCACTGACCACCACTCATTAAGCCTGATAGTCCAACCAATTTCCTGTTTGCTGTGTGGCACACTCATTCAGTCTGCAGTGTTCCAATTTGGCTACAAAGATACTTACGCAAAGACCACGTGGAAACCACTAAAGTCATGAAAAACCTCATCTTCTGCTGTCCCCTTGTCCACACCGCGAGCCTTCTCTTTTGGATTGGGTCAGGCATGGTTTGCTCTTGGTAAATACAATCATAGAATTGGAATGGTTTGGGTTGGAAGGGACCTCACAGACCACCCAGTTCCAACCCCCCTGCCGTGGGCAGGGACACCCTCCACTACACCAGGTTGCCCAAAGCCTCATCCCTGCTGTCTGATCCCAGTTGGGTTTCGGTTATTCCTGTGCCTGGAAATGGCTTCCAGGAAGATTTGCTCCACGATTTTCCCTCAGACTGAGGCAAGGCTGACTTGCTGTAGCTCCCTAGTGGATCCTTTTGCTCTTTTTAAAGACAGGCACGACGTTTTAGTTATAAAAACCAGCTATAACCCAAAGCAATTGCAGTAACATCTATTTCACGTAAGGATTATCACCAGCTCGCTCTCTTCCTGGTGTTCCTGCTGATGGGCTTTTCTAGAGCAGAAATCATTTATTGCCTTGTGAAATCCTCTGCAAAGATGTGACGCCAAATCAATTTGTAACTGTGAGGCTTGGGAACAACGGTGTGTAATGAATGGCTGCCTGAGCAGTAAATAGTATCAGGAGAATTTTCTTCAGGCAAGAAAATGGTTTAATGTAAAGTGGTAGAGTCAAGTTACTTGATGCTAATACACTGTCATTACCTCTCTTTCTCTTCGTAGTTTCATGTGGTCTTTTGAGAAGATTCACAGAAGCATTGCACACATCTTCCAGGGGGAGCTGGTGGCCAGCTTTGACGAAGAATTCCGAATTTTGTTTGCACAGTCAGAACCTCTTGTTCCTCCAGCCAATGTCTTGGCAAAGGCGGAGAACACATTTGCCATGACTCCCTTTGGCAATACCATGCCTTTCTTTCCCAAAAAAGCACCCCTGATGTTCCAGAGAGATGACAATCTTTTTCCCTCTTTTATGGACAGAGTTGATCCAGACAGGTACTTCCTGTCAAATTTCAGGCGGGATGACATGTTGCGCCATACTGTGGAGGGGTCAGCCATGCGAATGTATAAAAGGTAGAAATGGAGAATTCTCAGATGGATCCTGTCAGGGGTTTTCTCCGTTCCAAGCAGCTGGAGTTGGATGCTTTTAAGAGACACAGTTTTGCAGAAGGAACATTTGAAAATTTTGCTTCTTCTAAACAGTATGCCAGGCAGATGTTCATGAACAATATGGATGAATTTAAAATCCAGTCTAGTCATTTTCAGAAGGATCAGTTCTACCAGTACCAGTTTGAACATCCCCATCTTTCCGGCAGACCTCAGGGACTCTTTGAGAGAATCCGAGGTGGTAGGCCAGGATTCAATGAACTGGAAGACTACGGAGAGGGACCCAGATACCCTGAACTTGAATCCAATTTTCCACAGGAGGGTTTTCCCTTAAGGCTGGATTACGTACCTTCAAACTCTTCCAGGGAAGTGAGACATGGCTCTGATCAGCTGAATCCTGCAGGCAATGGCCCAATGGGAATGATGTTAAGAAGGCAGAATATAGGACAGAAATTTATTTGCCAAACTTCTCCTACACAGAAACAAAGCCTGGAACAACGCCTGTTCTTACAAGACAAAGATGAGGACCAAGATGAAGACAAAAACACACAGGAAAATAGAACAGGTTTACGTAACTGGAGGATTTCTTCATACCTTAGTGCATACCAGTCCGAACCAGAAGAAGGTCTTCCAATGCCTATGGAATCAGAGGCATATAATGATGTTCCTGGGGATACTCTCACAAAGCACTCCACTGACCTCATCCCAGCATTCAAATCCCCTATGTCTTTTAATAGCAAGTCACTGGGAATTGAAAGCGCCAAAGAATTTGCAGATCCTGACAGAGTAGGTGAAGAAACCCCTCTAATGAAACAAGATGCCTTTAGGTCCAGAATAAATCCTTTGATCCAGAGAAGCTCAAGACTCAGGTCCTCTCTGATTTTCAGTGCTGCCAAGTTAGATCAGCCTAACACCACAATAGAAAAAGTTCAGATGATCCAAAAAGAACAAATGTCCAGTGAGTTGACAAAAGACAATGAAACTATAAAGACAGCCACCTCATCTAAAGTGGCAGAACTTCTAGAGAAGTACAAAGCTGTGGGCAAAGACACAGACCGAGCTACAATCACTCACACCAAAGCTGTTTCCAATTATCTACAGGAAGAATCACAGAATGCAGAGAAGAAATGTACCAAATCCGTGCAATATAAGATTCTGGAGAGTAGGGTACTAGACTCCAAAGACTCCTGCAGTACCTACAAAGTGCATGGAGAGGCTGACAGACCATTTGGAATGGCCTCATCAACCCCCCAGCTTGTTGACACGTTGAGTAAAGATCCCCTAGCACATATTGGTTCTAAGGTGGACAAGTTATCATCCCGGTTTTACCCCATAGAGAATAAACCTGCTCTTCCAGAAAAGGAGAGTCTTATATTTGTGGAGACACTCAGAAATTGACTCTTCCAGAGAAGAAGGAAAGAGTGACATTCAAAGAAGACACTCAAAATTAGGCAATATAGAACTGAAGAAACCACAGATTAGGACAAGTACTACATCAGTTCTTGAAAACTTATCTAGAAGTCAAGGATCTGACAGCTCTCTCAATAAATCCGAGGAAGACTGTTCAAAACAAGAACAAAATCCAATGGAATTTTTAAGAAAAGGATCACTACGGCTGAAGCAGCTTTTGAACCCAAAAGGTGAAAAGAAATTGGAGGAGGAACCCTCTTCTGAGAGTGGAAAATCTGACAAGCAGGCTGTGGTTCTCAAACGATCTTCCATAGGGGACTGTCAGGAAATGACGGAGGAAGAAAAACCCCATAAATTTGGAACACCGCTTCCTCCCAAAAGCAGCCAGCCAACACAGGGGAGGTTTCCGTCATCCACAGCTAACATCCTGTACAGCAGCAACCTCCGTGATGATACCAAGGTGATTTTGGAACAAATCTCTGCCAACAGTCAGAAGAACAGAGCTGAACTGGCCAAGCAACTACCATCCACTAGTAATCCTGATCTTTCTAAGTCAACGACAAGCTTGGAAAGGAAAGGTGAGAAGGAGAAAAGCTGTAACATCCACAGGTCAGAGAGTTTTGGGAGCCAGAAACGAAATCTTCATCGACAACCATCAGAGGACAGAGACACCCTTCTGAAAAAAATGGAGAATATGCGGAAGGAGAAGCGAGTCTACAGTCGGTTTGAGGTCTTCTGCAAAAAGGATGAACATACAAGTCAAAGTGAAGAGGAATATGACACAGATGCCAAAGACAAGAAGATGGGAAAATTCATGCCCAAAATCCTGGGGACTTTCAAGACCAAAAAATGATCATAGAAATCCTATTTAATTCCATATAATCACTGACTGTCAAAGGAGAACGAGGAGGTAACTTGTTTATGATGGCTACAAGCACCATAGGCGATGCTCGTCATGGTTAGTGAGTGGAGATGTGTTCAGCAGTAGACCCCTATGGCACAATTTGCCCAATAAAGGCATGTGGTATCAGGCAACCTTATCACAATATGTTTCAAATGAAATTATTAAATTGCCAAAATGCTTAAAACGAAGAAATAAAGTAAGAGTCTCTTTATGTTATGCCCAGGGAATATTTTCAGCAGACAAAACAATTCCCCTTTCAGAAGGAAAGGATGAAAAACAGAAAATTCCATTCTTGAGTTCAGTCCAGAAAAGAAAAATACACACAGACACAGACACACATGCATGTGCATGAACTGGAAAAAGTGTTTTAAAACCAATTGTTTCTCAAGTACAGATACATTTTCTTTGCATCAAATAATGAATCAGCTATGGGAGGCAGCTTTTGGAAGGTTTATAGGAGACAAAATATTGTAAACAACTTTTTGCCCTTGTCTATGCCTATGGTCCTTGTCTAGCAGTACATGCTCAGCTGTCATCTTTCCCATTTTCTGAGCCTATTGGTTCGGTTTTGTTCTTGGTTTGTTTCCTTGCGTATAAGTGAAAGTTAGTGATTTAGGGATGAGCTGAAGGAAGCAGCTGAAAGGCCATAAAAAAGGATCTGACATGCTGTTAATAGAGAAAGACCTGCTTTTAGGGCTGTTTTTCAGCTGAGTCAGGAATTAAGCATCTAAATCACTGTCTTGGCCAAGTAGTAACTTCTTTGACAATGTGACTCCAACTCCCTAAGTGATCGTGGGGCGGAGAGGACGCTCATTTGTTAGCACATCCTTCCACGTGAAGACAAGGACCGGTAACAATGGCAGGAATAAGGGCTGCTGGAATTTTCAAGCTCAGAAAAGCTTTCCTCTCATGTAACTTCTTGTAGTAGTTTGGCACCAAGATTACCCACGCAGCTTTAAAGCAGGCCCGGCTTAGCCTGTAGTTTCATGCTGTCGTGTTATAGTGTCTTGCAGGACAGAAGGTAGAGACGAGGCTGTCAAGAAAACGCTGTACATTAATGGTAGTTACTTAGCTGTTGATGAGTTTTTTTCCCTCGGCTTGGACTGTCTCTGCTTGGCATCCAGCAGGATGGCCAAAATTGGGATTTACTTTTTTTTTCCTGATCTTGTGCCATAGTCTAAAGAGATGACAGGGAATAATGCTCACACATGGAACTAGGCTTCTGAATTTCCCCTTCTCATTAGCCTGGGTTTCATGATTACCCACTCGTGACATTAGCTGCCAGCTCAGCAAATCAGTCCAGGTACGTGGCTGAATGGAGGCAGAGGCTGCATTGGATCCTGAAGGTAACTTTAGTAGGGTCTTTAAAACTTAGTTTTTTCTTAGGATGCCAGCTCCCACGGTAGCAGGCTTTATATAATTTAGAAGGCTTTCTATAATTTACATATCTGTAACAATTAATGATTATTTACTATTTGCTGAAAAACCTTGGGAAATGAATGTGCAGTAAAGGTAGACTGTCTGAGCTGAAAAAAAAAGTTAAGCTGATTTCCATATTAATACAGAAGGTGGTAAAAATCTGCAAGAATCAAGAGGAATTATCATTCAACATGAGGAGGTAAACCTAGAGATAAAGTTGAGAGAGGTAAAAATTAAAAAAAAAAAAAAAGGAGGGAGGAAGTGGCCAAAATTGGGAAAAAAAGCTGAAATGGATTTCTTACGCTTATTCCGGATTGTATAAATGTTACCGTAACGGTACCAGAAGTGAATGCACTATTTTTTTATTAACGAGCCTTTGGTGTTTAGGTGCTACAAGATAAAATGGATACTCTGTCAATGGCAATGCTACTCACACGTTGGAATTTAGTGCCTGAATCCCCTCTAGAGCTGTAGTCCCAACGTTCTGGAATAACAATAATGTACCATAGGTGAAGTAAAATTTCAGAGACAGAGACTTCTTAGAAGAACTTCAAGTTAGTCAGGAGAATGTATCAAAAATCAGCGTTAAACCAGGAATATAGTTTTAAAATTACTATAGCCCCACTGTTGCCTGATAACAACTTGCCGATGTTTCGCAACAGTATCTCTTGGAATTTTGCTTTCTGAAAGAAAAGAAAAAAGACCATATTATTCGACGAACAAAATACCCCTGTATTTTTCCCCCTTGCACACACAGAGCAAACTTTGATTGAAAGACAAAGATTCTATGTAGTGCAATGAAGTATTTATTATTACAGTATTTACAATATTACATGGTAGGCAAACTATTAATATTGTAGCAAGAACCCACCTATACTTAAAATGCTTTTCTACTTACTTTTAATGAAAATAAGCCACCATTGATTATGGTCATTTACCCCAGAAGATTTATAGAATTAGTGGAAAACAAAATGAAGGGCTTTAAGATTAGCTGTGAAGAGTTTAGTCATCTTGGTCTTCAGAGAACAGTTAGTTACCTGTTCTGCTCAAAAAAAATCTGCATTTAGGCCTGAAACTGTTAAAGAATCACAGATGGTTGGAAGGGACCTTCAAAGATCATCTAGTCCAACTTCCCCACCTTGGGCAGGGCCATCTTTCACTAGATTAGGTCGCTCAAAGGCCCAGTCGAACCTGAACCTTGAACACTTCCAGGGATGGGGCATCCACAAGTTCTCTGGGCAACCTGATCCAGTGCCTCACCATCACCCTCATCATAAAAAAATTCTTCTTTATGTCCAATCTAACCTACTCTCTTTCAGTTTAAAAAACATGTCTCTTGTTCTGTCACTACAGGCCCTGGTAAAAAGTCTCTCCCCATCTTTCTTAGAGCCCCCTTTAAGTATTGGGAAGGCCTCAATAAGGTCTCCCCGGAGCCTTCTCTTCTCCAGGCTGAACAACCCCAACTCTCTCAGCCTTTCCTCACAGTAGAGGTGTTCCAGCCCTCAGACCATTCTCTGGCCCTCCTCTGGGACCCGCTCTAACTGGGCCATGTCTGTCCTTGCACTGAGGGCCCCAGTGCTGGACACAGTGGCTCAGGTGGGTCTCACGAGAGTGGAGTAGACAAGAAGAATCCCCTCCCTCGACCTTGCTGGCCATGCTGCTTTTGACACAGCCAGGACACGGTTGGCTTTCTGGCTGCGAGTGCCCATCATATCATCCACCAGTGCCCACAAGTCCTTCTCCTCCCGGCTGCTCTCGATCCATTCCTCCCCCAGCCTGTACTGGTACCAGGGATTGCCCCGACCCACGTGCAGGACCTGCCCTCGACCTTGTTGAGCTCATGAGGTTCACATGGGCCCTGAACATGTTTTGAATACGTCTGAAGGCCCGGGATAGTCTATGTCTAAATACATCCAAGGTGGCAGAACACCGCCCTTTTCTGTACTTCTTTGCAGTGATTCAGACGGGGAACACGAACTGGCAGTATTCACTGCTCTCAGAGTATGGCAGCAAACAGTGCTGTGCCTCTGCCTGCGCAGGCCGGAGGGCAAAGGGATGAGATTCTCTTTCCCGTTGGTTTGTCCAGAAGAAGCATGACATTGTTCCATGCAATCCTTCAGCTGGCGTAACTGCCAAACGCCTGTTACATTTTGTTCTCCCTGTTACGGCTCAGTCAGGAGACTGATGAGATGAGCGGTACTTCCCTGGTTAGGACACTTCCAATCTTCACTGCTTAGGTTGTTGGGAGGACTTTGGTATTGGAAGACGCTGCAGTGCAGATTTACATATGGTTCCATAGGCCTGGGAGTAACTGGCCCATTGATGCTTTCGGTCACAGCAGCTCCCATGTTTGCAGTAATCTGGAACATCTTTTTACTGGGCTTCAGAAGGGGATGAACATCTTTGGTGTGAAACTGAGTATTTCTTGGATTCTGTGCAAGAAAGAAAAGCCAAGATAGATATGTAACCTGCAATCAGCTTTCTAAAATACAACTAATGACACCGATTTTGCTTCAGCTGAGAGTAGGACAGATCATTAACATTATTTGAATCATAAACAGAAGAGATAGTTTTGGTAAGATCAAGAATAGGATGGTGAGGATCATGTGAGGGAGAAGGGGCCTTGGAGAATGAGCGTATCAAGAATGGGCGAGTGGCACTGAAGCCAGAGACGACAAAACTATCCTGCACTGGAGCAGAAGTCCAAGGCCTGTTTGGCTCCTGTCCTCATTTCCAACAGTAGTGAATGCTTTAAACAAATGTACAAAAGAGATCATCATCATTCCCCAGGATACCCTCCTGGCTTCTGCCAATCAAATGGCTCGGTGACTTTCTGAGTCGGAAGCTGCATACGGATCCTGTGTTTACCAGCCCCTGTGGGGAAAAGTTATCGATACATTAATACACTGCACTACATAATGCACTGCGATACACTGGAACCTGCAGTTCCAGAGGAGCTGTTTCACTGCAGCCTATGTGTTGTGAACCTCTAAAGTTAACTGAAGGTAAGAGTTTCCACTCACTGTTGTGGCACTGGCTGCTGTCACCCCAGCCATTACAGGAGTCTTTCCTGGTCAAGTGGCTGAGAACAAGAGTTTCATGAGCCTGACAGGATATTGAAAATGAATGCAGACTGAATACAGAGCAAACGGGAGTATCAGAACTTTTCAGCTCCTGCTGAGGCTGAGTGAGAAAGATGGAAAAGTCAACATTCACTTAACATAAGCTCAGCCACAATGCTGATGACTTTCTACCACAACATCCTGTCTCTGACACTAGTCAGTATTAGCTTCTCAGGGAACAAACATAAAGCACAGGGCATGTGTAGGGTGAAGTTCTCCCTATTATGCTCTTCCAGTAACAGAAAGTTGGTCACAATTACCTAAAAATTCTTCAAAATGCATTATTCATATGTCCATCTGCACAGACAGCAATCTCCACGATCTCATATTGTAGAATAAATGGTTCCACACTTGCTCCACACTTGTGGAATAAATGGTTCCTCTCACTCTCAGAACATTTTGAATGGGACTCCAGAGCAGAGGGGCTGAAAGATGAGTTGCAAGTGTGCATGTGGACATATCTGGAAATTACTGGCAATCATGTCTCTTTTTAGCAGTTATTCATATGTATTTTCATGTCAATCACAACAGTAAGAAGAGATCCAGTAGGAACAAGCTTGACTCTTAACAATGTCTGCAGTTTGTTTCTAGCTTGAAATGGTTCAGATCATTCAGATTTGTGCTCAAATAAATAATTTGCTTTAAGGTAAATGTGATCTTGCATGCTGACATAAGGCGACTGATCCCACCCAACTCATCTTTGAGAGTGGTGTCTGTTGTAAGTCCCTTCACACAACTGTGCTCAGCACGCATTTTGAATGGTTTGGAGCTCCAGCACACAGACACTCAAGTATTCTTTTGTGGGGATGTAAGTCCCACGACAAACAAATTAATCTTTAGTGTCACAAAAAAAGTAACCTGTGGTGCTTCCTTCCATATTCTTCCTCTGCCATAAGCTTCCTCTGATCACCTTGTGTTGGCTAGACTCTCCTTGAGCTAGTCTGCAGACAACTAGCTCAGGAAAAAGAAAAAGCAGGGGCAAGGAGGTCATTTAAGAACCCAATGAGGGTAAGAACTTTGACAAGGAAACATGGCCAAGAACAGGGAAGAGGGAGAACCAGAGGTCATGACTGAAACCTTCATTGTTCAGCAACAGCAATCCATTAGGTTGGTTCTAGAAGTAGTGTGAACTCTCCCGCTAAGTCTGGAATATCCAACAGTCTTGGTTAAAAAAGAATTTGCTACCACTTTGGACAGGACAAGTCATCATTGAAGATAATGTAAAAGCAACTGATCTGTGATTCTCGAAGTCAAAAGGAGTTTTTGGTGCTGCTGACAATCTGAACAATGCAATAATCTGAAACAGTGTTCAAATCCTCGCTTGTCTGACGTGATAAAATTGAAAGGAGAATGGATTCCAAAATTAGCCTGTCCTCTAGAAAAAGGGCAGTGGAAAAAACATCATCTATCTCAGCACATCTCCAAAGATGTTGCATTAAAAACTCAAGATGGGAAAAAGAAGTAGAGGCAGAGAATCTGCAGAGATATTTTTACTTTTCTTTTTGATTATATTTAGCTGACATACATGATTCGTTACAATTAATCTTTGTGAAAAAAATACTGCTAATGAGGCAGAGACCTAGATTTACAAAAGGGCTGGTTTACTTCATGTTCTCTGAAGTATCTAATTCCCATACGTAAATCCAACAGTTGTTCACAGAACTCCTGCACAAACCTGTGGGCATCAAAATACTCTTGCTGCTTAAGTCACAGGTGATAGGGTTTTTTGAAAGACTGGGGTTAGACGTAAAACTCCAGGAGAAAGTTAGGATTTATAAACCCAGACTAGCTGAAGAGCAGCATTACATATGCTGCAGATGAAAGGTTTAAGCCACACCTGCACTCTTGGCATTTCCTGGTGATTACTATAGATGGTCTTCCTCCCCACACTCTACCTCAAGCAAAGAACTTAACTCACGGTTGTAAACTTCACTAGTAAACAAAACACCCGAAATGCAGGTATTGCAGCACGGAAGACTGCAGTATGCAAGTTCCTGTAGGAATCTACCCCATATTAGAGGCAAGTTATGGCTAGTTATTTCCCCCGCAGCAGAAACCCTTCGGTGAGCACACTCTTAGCTCTCTAGTGAAGGGAACACTGTACAAGCCCAACTGCCTTATCATACTTGTTTACTGGTACCAGTTGACTGACACTACATACCTGCAACGAAACTGCAGTGTATGTCTTTGTCACAAGTTATTTTAACTGATAAAAATTTAATTAAGTCACTCACAGAGCAATATGCCTCTCATTTAAGTATCTTTACAAAGTTGCAAATTAAGATATTTTGTGACTATTCTTTTTGGTCCATGAAAAGTTAAGATGGGGGTTTGTTTTGGTAGGACTGCTACTCACCTTAGAAATGTTCTGGATGCTTCTAGGAGGCAGCTGAGCATTTGCATTTGCCCATGTGATTTGTCTCCCTGGTATCCTGTTGTTGGAGATTCTGGCCTGTTGAGAAGGTGGTGCAGAACAGTTCCTGATCACAGCACCAGAATTTGCATTACCTGCAGAAGAAAAAACGTGAGACAAAGTAGGAAAATCATGAGGACACAGAACACACTGAGGTAGAGACAGAACACAAAAACTGAGACAGCCTCTGCCACCTCGCTTCATCTCACAAACAAAACAAAAATATCCAGAATAAAATTAGAATGTAGCAGCAAACAAAACCAGTTCAAAAGCGCACGGGAAAAGATAACAGCAGTAGAGCAGCAAAGAGAAAACAGAAAGGAACACAGTCAAGACTGAGGCGGAAGAGAGCCAAAGAGAATGTCATACACTCAAAACTCATTCAACAGTGTTTTGTTCCTATGTCATTTTCCTCTCCCACTTTCACCCTCTCGCTTTTGCCATGTACATTCCCCTTCTTTCTTTTTCCCCACTCAATCTTTCTTCTTTCTTCATCATAACAATGCCTCATGGTGGATTACATCCCACCACAGATGGGTAATACCTACTTGGAACAGCAGTGTGTGTTATGGGATTGTAGATCACACTGATCTTGGATCTCTGACATGAAGTTCTTGCTAAATCTTCACTCTGGCTGGATACTTCTGGCTGAACAGTAGTTGTAGTTCCACCATGCACATGCAAAGTTTTTAGAAGAGGTGGTGTTAGTTCTTTCTGGCCTTTCTTGGTAGGTAAAGTCACAGAACTGGAGTTTGGAAGAAATGGCCCGGATTCAGACGGACTTAGTTGAATATTTTCTCTCCGCACTTGCTCCGTTGCATGGCTATTTAATTTCTTTTCAAGGATCATCTACAGAAAGGAGAAGTTGGTTAGACCTAACACAGCAACACAGCAGAGGAACAAAACGAAAACAAAGAGAAAGAAAAATATCTGCAATTTATTTCACAAGATAGGTAACAAGTGTAATTTTAAAATGAATTTAAGGTGGGAAAGAAGATAGAAATAATATTCTCAGTAGAAAGAAAGAATAGGCTGAAACATTAAGAAAAAGGATTGGGTGAACAGGCAATTTCAATATATCCTGAGAGAGAACACCACTAAATAAAACACGCATTAGCCTTGGAAAAGACAGAATCTATATGCCCAAAAGGTTAATACTATATTGTTTCTTACTATCCCTTTCCAAAACTTTGCAAAGCTGATTTTTTAACAGTCAAAGCAACATTTATTCCAGTTAGTTCATAACTATTTCTCACCTACCTCTACATGCCATTATCTAGCAACAGGATCCTCGCCAAGGTTTTGGGTCTTGGTGCAGACAATCTGCTCTCAACTCCCTGTAAGCACAGTCACCCCAAATTTGACACCCTATCAGTCAGATTATTCATAACTATTCACTTGTTTCTTAGCCTTGTACCTAGAATATCTGTGACCAACACAGGAGGAAAGAGTGTGGGAAATACGGGGTAAAACAGACAGTCTTGTGTAAATAGCTGCCTGGTCAATAGGCACTGGCACAGGTTGCCCAGAGAAGCTGTGGCTGCCCCATCCCTGGCAGTGTTCCAGGCCAGGTTGGATGGGGCTTTGGGCAACCTGGTGTAGTGGAGGGTGTCCCTGCCCATGGCAGGGGGGTTGGAACGGGATGGTCTGTGAGGTCCCTTCCAACCCAAACCATCCGATGATTCTATGAAGCTTATCTGGCTTTGCCCCGCCCCTGATCAATGCAGTTGGCTCTATCTTCTTATTAAATTCCTTCCTCTTTCCTGAAAGAGAGGCTGTCTACTCTGTCTGCGTGTGTCTGTGTATACGCAGGTGTGAGTGCCTGCAACTGCAGTCAGACCACAGCTGAGAGGGCCTGTGTGTCCCCGGTGCCAGCAACCAAGAGAGTGCAGGTGTGCCAGTGAGCATCCAACCGCGAGCGAAGAATGAGTCAGACGAGCTGGCGAATAGATCAAGTGACCTGGGAGCAATGGGGTGAGTGGGTGTCTAAGGGCCAGCTCTGGGTGTGAAAGCACCTGTGTATCACTGGGGGTGCTGGCTGGGTGGAGGTCAGCCAATGGACCCAGAAAGTCCTGGCCAGCTGTTTGTCCGCACGGTCTGTACCAGCAGCTGGAGCAAGGCTGCAGCCTTGGGAGCTTGTATATCCAAGCGCCAGCAACTGAGGAGACTGGGATCCAGGGGCCAGCTACTGAGCAGACTTGAGTGTCTGAGACAAGCTGCTGCAGGGATCCACCTTGTATGTACGGGTATACATTCTCCTGAGTGGCCTTCCATCTTGCTCAGCCAGAGAAGGGAGCAGGATGAGGCCGTTGGTGCTGTCTGTGTGATGCCCTGAGTGCCTGTTTGTGATCCATGTGGCCAGCACGTATATGTGTATATAGGTAGTGTGTCTGTGTTATCATTGTGTATGTGCCTACTAAGAATACATGTCTGGCTTTGCCACTGGCTGGACCTGGGGACAAGGAGTGGCAGCAGCCTTGCCTCTCTTAGACTGTTGCATCCAGCACAATATATTTTCCTCTAACAGAGTCTCTCTGGCATCATGCTTTACAGACTTTTCGCAGTGGCAATCTGGATTTAAAGACCTCTCAAAAATTATGACAGTATGGAACTGACTGATCAGAAACACCAAGATGTAGTTGTAAGCATGTATGGAAGACTAGGGGAAGGCAAATAGAAGAAAATGACAGAATTCATTAAGTGTGTGCAAGAATGGCAGGTTAACTGGAGGATTAAGATTTCGGAAAATAGGGTAAAAGAAAGTACCTCATATAATTTATTTCGATATTCTGCCACAGACAGCTGAGTATCATCACCTAAAGGCAGAATCACATCGTAATCCAGACAGGGCTCCCTGGCAGGACAGTGAAACCTAAGAAGATGATAACACATTATGTAATTCACTAAGACTGAAAACAGCACCACAGATTAATATAAAGTTAAAAGGGATTTTTAAATCATCTAGTGTGACCTCTAGTGTAAATAAGTTTAGAGAAAATTAAAAATTAGCTTTGTCTTTTTTTTTTCTATCATGCATATAAAGAAAACTTGTGCCAAGAGCAGGTCTATAACATCTCAGAAGACCTCAGGGGAGACTGCACATTGGTGTTACTCTCACCTCTTCACATAAGGATGCTGCAGAGCCTCCTCTGCTGTGAGTCGTTTATCAGGGTTAAATACTAGAAGTTTCTTCAGAAGATCCAAGGCAGGCAATGGAGTAGAGGATGGTAAAATCTCCTCAAATGTTACTCGCTGCCTGGAATTCAAAACCCAACAATATAAGCTCCCAGTGTCTAATTCACAGTGAAGGCATGAATTACAGTTCTGGGAATCACATCGAGGTGACAGCTGACTCCAGCCTTCACTCACAAATAGTGTGTCACAATCCTGGCACACTCTAAGGACAGGCTGTGAGTGCAGTGAAGTCCTTCACCCCTCGGACCAGGTTTCAGTGCCTCCCTCCTGGTGCTGGGAGCCTACGCGAAGTGCCGAACTGGCAAGTCTGGTCTTTCTCCTGTTGCAGGGGAAAGAGCAAGAGCTCTCAGACAGTATCAGACACAGGGGAATAACAAGTCCTCTGGACAACAAGTCCTTCTTTTGTTCTTTTGACGACGTGGGAAGCCCAAACTCCTAACTTGGATGTTTCAGTTGACCTGTTAAAGATCCCATGAATCCAGTCCTTAGACCACAGAAATCTATTTCTGTATAATTTGCAAAAAGAAGATGAAGTTTCTATGATTCTATAAGTTTAAAAATCTGGTTCTGCATTTTGAAATCCTAAAGATAACTATTAAGACAATGAACATGAAAATATCTAAAATATTTGAAAAATCAGTTTTAAAACACGATTCTTACTTATATTTTAAACATACTTTTAGTTTAAAAAATGATCCATCACTGAACATAGCATTTGGACTGAGTGGTTCAGAAAAAGTCTTTTCAGTTTTGAAGACTAAGATTTCCCTTGCTTTTTACCTAGCTGGAGTCATCTATCAAAACTTAGCCACTTGACTGTCACATTTTTTTGAGAAAAAGAAAAAAAAAGATAATATCCAAGGAGTAGGGCTGTCAAATAAAAGTACGTTTCAGCCAGGAACAAACGGAGAGCTGCAATTGCTGTCTTTCACTACTCAGAGAAGGGTCACAGAAATGAGAGAGCTCTTCTCAAAGGTGCTGTGGTGGGCTGACCCTGGCTGGCAGCTAAGCCCCCACCCACTCGCTCCACTGCCACCGCTGCTCTTTGACACGCAGCAACCCTACAAGCACCCTTGCTAAAAGGCTGGACAAGCTAGACAGTTGTTTAGTCCTCTCTGTATCCGTGGTGGATACACTGGAAGCCCACTGGTATCCTTCTGGGTCCCTGAAACAGCCTCTCCTGATGTAGCCCATGCTAAGGATGGGCAGAGCCTCCAAGTCAGTCCAATAGGATGCTTTTGCCACTTACTGCTTCTTAGAGTCACTTCAGCCTCCAGCATAAATAACTGTTGGGATCATCCTGTCTCTCCAGAAACCCAGGTGGGTTCTGCCCCTTGTATCCTGATGGCATCAGGGTCACTGTGCACTGATGCCCAACAGAGCCTTATACTCCTGTGGGTCCAGTGTGCCAGACTATTGAATCTATGCAGCTCAATAAACCCAGCTATGCCTTTCCTCTGCTTGGCTGGAGGCATGGCCCTCTATTCCTGGTCAGAGCATTCATTACCCAACTCCTGTAATTGCAAACCAGGATCAGAAGTAGGATCTTTCCACTGTGTCTGGGGAATTGCTCAACAGCAACTGCAGCAGTCATCCTCCCTAGTGGACCCTTTCTGGCCGCTGTTTTCCTTGCAATTCCCATACACAAGTTTCTAGGCTTGAGATGATAGATGCCCCATCCCACTTCCTCATGTTGTCCCCATGGTCACGCAGATAGAACCATAGGGTGGCATGTGGTCCCTTCCCTTTGAGCAGAGAAAGGCTGACTCCATGTGACACTCTTGATAGCTAAGACACCAGCCTGTATGGGTGAGGAGGAAAACATACTCTCTTTGAATTTACTGGAACTTTTTGGACAGTTTTTCTACAGCTCTGATGCAGGACCATAGGGTTGAGGAGGTAGAGAGATTATCTTTGTATTGCCAGAGCTAGCCAGACAGTCTGTCCACAGCTGGCGCCTCAACATCTGTAGAGTTATTGTCAGAGTGCAGTGCTGACATACAGTGTTCATGTGCTCTCTACAAACCTTTGACTGTAGGCACCGGACTTCACCCAGATCTATGGAGCCCTGGCTATTGCTCAGGTCGCTGCAGATCAATTCCCTAATGCTGGATATCTCCCTCAGTGGTGGCCCACTTGCTTCAGTAGTTTACAAGATCTTCCTTGAGGGGATACCTTGCCTTCACGCTCCACAGAAATTACCTCCAGAAGCTGCAGATTGTTGCCCCTCTTCCGATCCCTTCATCAGTTCCCCAGTTCTTAGAGAGAGATCCCAGTTGCTGGGCTTTCTTACCCTCTCATTCCTGACTCAGCACTGGCCCCAGTATCCTAGCATCAGAGCAAACAGGTGATCATTCGCTCACCTAGATGACAGCTTTAATCTTTCTGCACATCTTGCAGCTTGTTCAGGGACAGGGACCGGGTGGTTTCTGCACTCATTCATGATTTCTCTTTCTTTCCCCTCTTGTTCTTGTGGCAGCTCTGCTGCAGAACAGGCTGCCTCTTCTGGTTCTTCCTCCTGCTCCCTCTTAGAAGCTTCTTCCTCCCTTACTAACCAAGTTTACTTCCTCTTCCATTGCTTAGGAGCAACTGCTATTGTCAAGGCTTGGGTCTCTGACTTAGCCACAGTGCCCAATTTTCTGTCCTCACATCCAGAGACCCTTCCACCCTGCTAAGGTAGGTAGGCCAGGCCCCAGCGCAGTGTGAGAGGTTGTGTCTCTTTGGCATAGACAAGGTATGATTTCTTCAAGTGTTTTGTCACTTCAACAGGATGCCACGCTTGTTCAGGTGTGAAGTCCCACACCATTAGATGTGAAAATTGCTCTAGGTACCTGCCCAAATTCTCCTAAGCGACTTGTCACCAATGACCTGACTACCTCAGGGCACACCCCTGTGTGGCACTCACAGATAGTCAGTTTTCCTTAGGAAAAGCCAGAATCAGATTTTTGACATATACCAATGTGAGCATTCTAGTTACACAAGGATGTGCAAGAAACTGAAGAGCTGCTGTAACAAGGCAGGAAAAAAAGAATCTACCCCAGGAGAGAGGAAGGTGGGAGGTGCCATTCTTAATTTTCTATACAAATTGGCTCTTGGCTGGGAAGAGGAGAAATACCACAATAGGCTCAAGGCCAGTGCTTTTATTATAACTGTCCCAGGCAAAACACAAAGAAGTGCTAAACAGCACAGCAGACTGCAAAAGTTGAAAGCAGCCATTAACAAGTCCTCAAATTTGATGTACAGCAAGAGAGGGAGCATGCCATGGAGCAGGTAAAGGAACAAACAAACCAGCGTCGAACACAAATACATCAATGTTACGACCAGCAACAGCTAAAGAGGTGTGACTACTACAGATTCCTGTCTAGTACACCCCAATCAAACCTATTGAGATGTCGAACCTCTCTGGCCCCACGTTGTGCGCCCAGAAGGACTCTGGTGGCTTGACCCTGGCTGACAGCTGAGCCCCCATCCAGGCACTCACTCCCTCCCTGTCAGCGGGATGGGGAGAGAATCGGAAGGGCAAAAGCAAGAAAACCTCATGGGTCAAGATAAAGACAGTTCAATAAGTGGAGGGAGGGGAAAATGGAAAAAAGCCCCAAACCCACGTTGTGCAAAATCAATCACTCACCACCAGCAGACGGATATTCAGCCAGTGTCCGAACAACAGCCACTATGGACACGATGGAGAAATTCCTCCCCACCTGCTTTACTGCTGAGCACGACACTACACTGTACGGAATATCCTTGTTCAGAAGGGTCAGCTGTCCCGGCTGTGTGCCCCCAAGGCTCTCGCCAGCCCTCAGCCTACTCGCTGCAGGGGCAGAGTGAGACGCGGAGACGGCCTCGATGGCTGCTGTGCAGGCACTGCTGAGCAACAGCCGAAATGCTGTTGTGTTATAACGCTGGTTTGGTCACAAATATCAAACACAGCAGCACATGAGCTGCTAGGAAGGACCTCAGCTCCATTCCAGCCAAACCCAGTACAGGTGCATAGCAGAAGGACAAGAAGCAACATTCACGAGTTGCATCATCAAAGGAAATTCCTACGGGACGCTGTGGCTCCCCACTTGCCCCTGCCAAGGTCAAACACACATGCCGTGCTGACAGGTGAATCGACAGAGACAAAAAAGTCTCAGTTCCTCAACTACCTGGCATAGATTGATACAGGAATCCTGGCATCCCTGAAGGACAGGGCATAACGCTTCAGCATGCCAGCTGAAGCAGTCAGCAGAAGTCAGGATCATAGAATCATAGAATGGTCAGGGCTGGAAGGGACCTTCAAAGGCCATCTAGTCCAACCCCCCTGCAAGGAACAGGGGTATCTCCAACTAGATCAGGTTGCTCAGGGCCTCGTCCAACCTGGCCTTGAACGTCTCCAGGGATGGAGCAAATGCTGTTCATTTGAACACACAGCTCATGGCTTGAGCCACCCTAACCCAAACCGACAAAAACGCACTAGTAAGACTCAGAGAACCCGTTCCACACAAAGCTGGGCTACGTGTACTGCAAACCCCCGGATGAGGAGGTGCCCACTGGTATCATGACAGATGCAAGCAGAGAATACTTAGAGACTGGTGAGTAGTTTGCTATGGCCATTGGGTAGTGTGAAAGCATTAAGTTTACTAATATTTGCTAATTACATATGTAATAAATGCAGAATTGTGTGGTAATCTGTGTACACAAATGGACAATCCAAAAGAACCATGAGAGACATGAGGAAAAAAGCAGCAAAACCCCCAAATCACAGTGAGAGTCAATAAGCAGCTGGAATGAGGCCGTCAGCCTGAACAGATTCAGGATTTCCACATGTGAACCAATGACATCAGATACCCAAATGACTCAGGACAGGAAAATATTCTAATTTTGAGAAAGGACACATGACAATAGCTTGGAATGCAGGCCCATCCTCACTTTGTTTTGGTATTTCCAGATTATGTCATTGGTTGTCTCTTTTTTTTTTAAAAAAAACTTTACATCCCTTCCCTCGAGGTAGGTGAATCTACAGAGAGCAGAAATCATTTCCACTGGTGAACACTGGAAGGTGAACTTTAGGGGACCCTTTTGTCACCACCACAGAGTGTTGACTTCTGAGACACACCAAACATACAAAGCTTACCGGGAGCTCACGCGGCTAATAACTGAGGCCCTGTAGTCCGACTGCATCGCCAAAACATCTGCAACAATGGAAAGATACTGTTAATGCCAGGATTAAGATTGCCAGAGCTATACCGTTTATGAAAGAGAGCAAATATTTGATATGAACATAGGAAACTATCCTAATAAAACTCAATGTTAGATCTTACGGAAGAGAGACGGAGTATTTATTTACAATTTTTCTAAGCTGATTTTCTCAATTCCTATTCATTCGATCATAGATATCATAAATTTGCACTCTTACATATGCAGAAGCATCAATGTATCTGAGGCCATATGATCTGGCTAGGATCACTTGTGTGGGACACACGGAACACGGGATATCAGCTGTTAATTTTGGCATCACATCCCCTGGGGTTCTTTCTGCTACATGACCAAGAGCTGTTTGGGCTGCATCCAAAGCAGCGTGGGCAGCAGGTCGAAGGAGGTGATTCTGCCCCTCTACTCTGCTCTCGTGAGACCCCCCTGCAGTGCTGCCTTCAGCTCTGGGGTCCCCAACATAAGAAGGACATGGAGCTGCTGGAGCAGGGCCAGAAGAGGGCCATGAAAATCATAGAATCATAGAATCATAGAATGGTTAGGGCTGGAAGGGACCTTCAAAGGTCATCTAGTCCAACCCCCCTGCAAGGAACAGGGATATCTCCAACTAGATCAGGTTGCTCAGGGCCTTGTCCAACCTGGCCTTGAACGTCTCCAGGGATGGAGCATCCACCACCTCTCTGGGCAACCTGTTCCAGTGTTCTACCACTCTCATAGTAAAAAATTTTTTCCTAATTTCCAACCTGAACCTACCTCCCTCTATTTTAAAACCATTACCCCTTGTCCTATCATAACTGGCCCTCCTGAACAGCCTCTCCCCATCTTTCCTGTAGGCCCCCTTGAGGTACTGGAAGATCATCCGAGGGCTGGAGCACCTCTGCTCTGGAGACAGGCTGGGAGAGTTGGGGCTGTTCAGCCTGGAGACAAGAAGGCTCTGGGGAGACCTTCCAGCAGCCTCCCAGTACTAAAGTAGGGCTCACAAGAAGACTGGAGAGGGCTTTTGGACAAGGGTGTGTAGTGACAGGACATGGAGCAATGGCTTTACACTGAAAGAGGGGAGATTTTGATGGGGTCTAAGGAAGAAATTCTTCCCTCTGAGGGTGGTGAGGCAATGGAACAGGTTGCCCAGAGAAGCTGTGGCTGCCCCATCCCTGGAAGTGTTCAAGGCCAGGTTGGATGGGGCTTTGAGCAACCTGTTCTACAGGAAGGTGTCCCTGCCCATGACAGAGGAGTTGGAACTAGATGATCTTGAAGGTCCCTTCAAATTCAAACCATTCTATGATCTTTAAGTGCATCTTTTCACTTGTTTGGCTAAAAGAAAAAGAAATCATGCCTGTGGTATGCTGCAACCTTGCAGTCATTATCCTGAGGTAAGGGTATAGGACCTTCTGCTAATGAGTCATTTGTCCTGCGGTCTTGTCTGAGAGTGCAGACCTTCTGGTTATGACATTATCTACACATCCCTCAATTGTATTGCTGAGAATGGAACAGTATATTTTTTTACTAGTGCTGGCTATTCTTCTAACTCCTGTTTTGATGTTCACACACATATTTCCATTCATATTTCATTCACAGCAACCAAACGTCTAACAAAACTACAAATAACTTTAAGTTTGAATGAAATTCTCCAAAACTGTGATGTCCTTAAACTGAAGGTAGCTATTTTTCTAAAAAGTATTTGCTGGCTCAATTAGAACTTATCAACATGTTGTGAAAGTTTATAAAGTGTATGTGCTGTTAGACTGGAAGTCATAGAAGACAATCATTATAATAATAATCCCCTTTGGTTTTAACATATATTTACTCCAGCTTTCACTTTTGTGTTTAGATTTCCAGACCAAAAAGTCCAATTTACATCTACTATGCAAGCTCCACTGAAGTATGATACTCTGTTTTAAACTGTTATGTTCTTATAAATCTCAAAAATGTTTTGAATGTCTGGTTCTTGTTTCTCATCTAATCAAATACGGTCTTATTTTCCTCTAACACTAACATTTCACAATTAAGTCTTTAATTTCCTTGGGCAGATGTTAGAACGACACCAGTGATACCTTCTTCCCTGATCCACCCGGGCTGCTTTCTTTCAGTCTTTCAATCTCCTCTCTAAATACCTTCCCCCATAGAAGAGTCCTACCTTCTGGGGATGGGGCAGGAATGACCCTCAAGATCTGCTCTATCTGATCCACTGTTGATGTTCCAGGAAAAAGAGGTTTCCCAAGTAGCAGCTCTCCCAGAATACAGCCAATGCTCCACATGTCTACACCTTTAGTGTAACTACAGATAAGAAAAGAACAGAGTTAGGACTAAATCAAGCAAGTATTTTTCTGTACCTGGTATTCACACCATCTACATTAGCTTATTTTGCTGCAAAAACAAGCTTGATAACTCCTTGAATACAAATGCCCACAGGTTTTAACCATAAAGTGAATGAAATTCAGGAATCATGAAACTGGCAAGCATAAAACAGAAAGGAGATTTATCCCAGTAAAACTCTATTCTAGGAAATATATTGAAGGCAAATTCCAGGACAAGGTCATACCTACTTTTCGTATGACCAACAGTGAAGATACAAGTTGCTCTTTGGAAACAACTGACTTTTCAGGGCATAATGTATCTAGAAAGTAGTTACAATTTCTTAAGCAAAGTAAACGCCAAACAATGGGTAAACAACAGTTTGCAAAACATCCATATTTTAAATTCAGGATACTAACCCAACCTGTATTTATTTTCTTTTCTGATCAATAAGATTTTGTATATTTAAGCCAAAAAAATGACTAAGCCTGACTAACAAGCAGCTGATTTAACATTTGATTTCAGAGTATGTTCTGAAGGTCTGTCAAAAAACTGTCTTTAAATTTGGAAAACATGACTACGGTGCTCAACCAAATTTTGTAAAGATGCAGATTTAACCGGAGAAGAGTAGGTCTAGTGGGAGAAAGGATGACAAACAGATGAGCTGACAACACATGTAAATGGACTATCTAAGAAGCCAGGAAGGAAATGTACATGTCATAAGAGATTTTTATGTTGCAGAACTGAAGTTTCAATGCATACTGAGAAAACAGACTGCTGACATGACATCTGGTGACATCTAAAATGAAAGGATTTAAGACCTTTAGACAATAACCAACAAATTTTTCCAGTGGTGAGGAAATTATAGGCTCCTCTCCCTTCCCTCATAACAAGCAGTTACCTCCAAGAGGAAAGTAAGATCTCAGGGGCTCGGTACCAGCGTGTTGCCACATACTCCGTTAGAGCAGGGTCTCCTTGGTCCTCATTCCTCTGACACAAAGAACGGGCCAGCCCAAAATCACAGAGTTTAACAAAGCAGTCTGCATCCAGCAAGATGTTTGAAGGCTGACTTGAACAAAGGAAAATTAATTAATTTTTACTCTCTGAATGGCAGAAGGTTATTATTAAGGTTCTTTTACTAGTCTCATTCTTTTCACACTTTTCCATTTAGTGTTTAACAGAAAACTGGAGTGAAGGATAAAGACTTTGACTGAAATATACCTTCTGATCTCTGTGAATAACATTTCCCGAGTGGATGAATTTAGTTGCCTTCAGGAGTTGATAGATAATGTAACACTTGTGGATATCTTTCAGCAAATTCCCCTTCTTAATCACAGCATGTAAATCTGTCTCTGTAATATATTCCATTAGTAATATATTTACATCAGTAAAGGATTACCAAGTTGTGAATATAAGTTCCTCAAAGCAAGGCCAGAATAGACCACTGTCCAAACTGCAATCTTTCAAGTGCATCCTCGACAAACTTAACACTGGAATTATTAATAGTACTGCAATCTCTCTGGATTTTCAGTTTGACTTGCAGCTTATGCTACAGTAACTGCTCTACTATTGCATACTTTTGCTATAATAACATTGCACAGTCTCTTCCATATGCAACTCTTCTGGCTCTACAAGCCTTCTAATTTGTTCCTCACTGCCGTCTTTCCTTCATCTCAACCAGTCAGTTCTCATGTAATTATCACTCCCTTTAAAGTTTCACTGCTATTCTCACCTAATCACAACTGATACAGATATAAAAAAACTGTCCTGCTTCTACTTTTATGTCTACTTACGTGAATATTCATGTAAATCATCAACACACAACTCTCAAAGGAGGGAACAAAGACAGCTCATAGGAGAGGCTGTATTTGAACGGCTGACGCAATGCTAAGTCTCACCCATGGACTCAAAGATGAGGTAGATATCCTTGTCATTCTGAGCTCGGATAACATCAAGCAGCTTGATAATATTTGGATGTTCTCCAAATTCCTGCAGAGGAAAGAGACTCAACTGTAAAAATCAAGTGTCTTGCTTGCGAATCATCACAATAACCTATTTAATTTTGTATTATTGTATAGAACAAACAGTAACATGCTATTTCCTTCATTATGCTGCTTCTGAAATAAATTAAAAAAAAGGATTTAAGTTTGCTCCACAGTATGAAACCAGTCAGTTAATCTAAAAAATAATCTCTGTTTTCTGAGTCATTAGTTCTAAAAATCCCTCATTACCATTTGTGAATAAAATCCAGTCAACTTTACGCACGTCATATTTCCTTCTGAAGGCAAGGAGTTATTGTGGCAGTGAAAACAGAACAAAGTTGCCACCAACATTCTGAATTCAAAATCCCAACCACCAGAAAGCATCTCCTTGAGGGCAGGCTGAAACACTCTACAGGCTGCACTGACTGAGCTAACCGCAACGGGAGATCAGACAGCCGGCGTACGGAGACACCTAAACACGGACATCCGAAACTGGGGGTGAATCTGTCCTCGTGTTTGCAGGCTGACAGCACTGCCAAGATCATTTACTTCAGCCTCAGTCTTCAGGACTTTTATTTCCTATAGCTAGCAGTTCTGCGCTGCTAGAGACACTATGAACACTTCACAATACGTCAGCATTTTCATGAGCCACCCTGAGTATAAATAGTTGCATCATAAAACTTATGTCTGTATCTAAAATAAATAAATGGTTTTTTGTTATTTGAGCAAGCAATACAGATTCTTTATATATTTCCATCACAAATTGAGATATAAACAGTATCAAAAATCACAATATTAAGCTGTCTCCAGCACAGTCTTACAGCCACATCACCTTCCAAGACTCTGAGAGCAGACAAAAATTGGTTATAATTTAAAACATCTAGAAAAATCATAGAATGTGTTGGGTTGGAAGAGATTTTAAAGATCATCTAGTTCCAACCTCCCTGCCATGGGCAGGGACACCCTCCACTACACCAGGTTGCCCAAAGCCCCATCCAACCTGGCCTGGAACACTGCCAGGGATGGGGCAGCCACAACTTCTCTGGGTAACCTGTGCCAGTGCCTCAGCACCCTCAGAGGGAAGAATTTCTTCCTCAGATCCCATCAAAATCTCCCCTCTTTCAGTGTAAAGACATCACCCCATGCCCTGTCACTACACACCCTTGTCCAAAGTCCCTCTCCAGTCTTTTTGTAGGAAGGCTGCTTCTCACTGCAGCCAAGGCTGCCCTTGAGCTTCACATTCCTCACCAGCCTCTCTTTGTTGGTGAGAACAAGGTCCAGCAAAGCACCTCTCCCCGTTGGTTCCTCTATCACTTGGAGAAGGAAGTTATCATCAACACATTCCAGGAACCTCCTGGATTGCTATGTCCTGCTATTTTTTCCCTCCAACAGATACTGAGGTGGCTGAAGCCCCCCATGAGGACAGGGCTGGTGAACGTGAGGCTGCTCCTATCTGTCTATAGAGGGCCTCATCCACTCGGTCCTCCTGGTCAGGTGGTCTGTAGCAGATCTCCACTATAACTGTCACCCGTCCCTGCCCTCCCTTTAATCCTGACCCATAAGCTCTCTTGCTCAGCTCCCATCCATCCCCAGGATGAGCTCCACGCACTCCAGCTGGTCCACATGGAGGCCTGTGACGAGTGGTGTTCCTCAGGGGTCAGTACTGGGACCAGTGCTATTTAACATCTTGGTTGGAGACATGGACAGTGGGATCGAGTGCACCCTCAGCAAGTTTGCAGATGACACCAAGTTGTGTGGTGTTGTGGACACGCTGGAGGGAAGGGATGCCATCCAGAGGGACCTGGACAGGCTGGAGAGGTGGGCCTGTGAGAACTTCATGAAGTTCAACAAGGCCAAGTGCAAGGTCCTGCACGTGGGTTGGGGCAATCCCAAGCACAAGTACAGGCTGGGTGGAGAATGGATTGAGAGCAGCCCTGAGGAAAAGGACTTGGGAGTGCTGGTGGATGAGAAGCTCAACATGAGCCAGCAATGTGCACTGGCAGCCCAGAAAGCCAACCGTGTCCTGGGCTGTATCAAAAGGAGTGTGGCCAGCAGGTCGAGGGAAGTGATTCTGCCCCTCTACTCTGCTCTCGTGAGACCCCACCTGGAATACTGTGTTCAGCTCTGGAGTCCCCAACATAAGGACATGGAGCTACTGGAACGAGTCCAGAGGAGGCCACGAAGATGATTCGAGGGCTGGAGCACCTCTGCTCTGGAGACAGGCTGGGAGAGTTGGGGCTGTTCAGCCTGGAGAAGAGAAGGCTCCGGGGTGATCTTATTGCAGCTTTCCAGTACCTACAGGAAAGCTGGAGAGGGACTTTTTACAAGGGCGTGTAGTGATAGGACAAGGGGCAATGGATTTAAACTGAAAGAGGGCAGATTTCAATTAGATATAAGGAAGAAATTTTTTACATTGAGGGTGGTGAGGCAGTGGACCAGGTTGCCCAGAGAAGTTGTGGCTGCTCCATCCCTGGAAGTGTTCAAGGCCAGGTTGGATGGGGCTTTGGGCAACCTGGTGTAGTGGAGGGTGTCCCTGGCCATGGCAGGGGAGTTGGAACTAGATGATCTTTGAGGTCCCTTCCAACCCAAACCATTCTATGATTCTATGATTCTATGATTCTATGATTCTATGATTTGACATAGAGGGTGGCACCTCTTCCTCATCTTCCCTGCCTGTCCTTCCTAAAGAGTGTGTATCCTTTCATTCCAATGCTCCAGTCATAGGAGTCATGCCACCACATCTCCGTGATGCCAATAACATTACAGCCCTGCAGGTGCGCACACACCTCAAACTCCTCTTGTTTATTCCCCACATTACTTGTGTTTGCACAGAAGCATTAAGTTGGGCCCCTGATGAACCTGACTTACTGGCTGGAGTGGCTGGAATTTCATAGAATCAGAATCGTAGAATTTCTTTCTGCTGCTCTTCAGGTGCTCTCAGCTTGTCCTGTGCTAGCCTGATATTATCCCCTTACCCCTTCAAGTCTAGTTTAAAATCCACAAACCAACACACTTCCCTTCAGCAACCCATGAAAATACACTTACAACGCAATAACATACAGCCAGGCCTAGAAATACCTTTGCATTTATTCGGAGGACAATATTCAGAACACCCATCCAAGTAATCTAAAGAAAGTTTTTACCCAAAAGGGATATTTTTCTAGAGATACAGATCAGAACTGACAGTGTTACTGAATACTGTTTAAGAACTTACTTCAAACTGAAGGAAACCCCCATTGTCTCACACTGTCTTGCACTGGAGCTGATAACAGAAAGTTATAAAAAAGTTTCAATCTATTCTAAAAACCATCCTACCTTGAAAAAAACTGCCAGTCCTACTTATATTTGCTCAAAGAACAATGCTCTCACTAATTACCAAAAATGACATTCTAAAACGTGGCTCAAAATGCACCAAACAGATCTACAACCATGCTGAACAATAAACACAAAACCTGACAGCAGCACAATGACCAGCATACTACGTATCGCCCAGAGAGAATCTTCAAAAGGCTCAGAGTCTACATCAACACTTCTCACTTACCATGAACTTAATCCAGCCCATCACATGCCCTTGTGACAAACATGCAGACGAAACTAAGCAATCATTACGCGCAGGAAGGAACTCACACAGACAAGAGACGCAGACAAATTAAGTCAAACAGCCACTTACTCATGACAGAATATTTCTTACATCTTTCCCTTTCTGATCTCTCAGTCCGGAACCTCAAGAAAGAGCTATAAAATACCTTTAAGAATAGGAGGGAGAAACTAAAATTCTTAAGTCAATTGAGCACAAAAAGTGATGAAAGTAAGGGCTTAATGGCACTTTAACCTGCCTCAAAATGACTTGTTCTTTCCTTCAGGAGAAATAGTTGTCTTTTTCCTCTCTCAACTCCTCCTCCACCCATCTACTCCAGAAGAGCTGTACTTTCAGAGATGATCTAACTTACAGATAATTAACTTCTAAGGAATAGTTTTCATATGTTTTTAGCTTTTAAGTTTGTGTAGTCTATTTCAGGCTTAAAGAATGATTAAAAAACCTCTTCTCTTTCCTACTTAAACTTGACAGTCCTAGGAAATAGCTCTTCCTATGAGCCCTGCCTTGCTTGTGTCCTTTGAAAATCATAGTTATCACTATTCAAAAACATTGATGTTTCTACATGGTAAGTCCGTGGAGGAATGGACAAATAATTTTAATGCCCCTGATAAGGTAATTAGGTAGTGTGAGGTCAATTATATCAAAACAAGAGCAGCCTTAAGTAATTCCATACAGAACTTCCTTTTTATTTTTGCTTTGGTTATTTCAAGTGGTCAAGTTGCTTTCCACATGATGTAGGAAAAAAAATTTTGGCATGTAAATCTCTTCCACATCCCAGCCTCACTCTGAATCACGGCATTTAACGTTTAAGAAAAACACTTTTTGTCTATAAACCTGGCCAGGCAGGACCCCCCATCCCCTCTGGCCAGGGCCAAGCCAGTCGGCACTCCTGTGAACGCCCTATTTAAGAAGGGGATGGAGTAGCCCGAATCGAGCTGGACCTACAGTGAAGAGAAAGGGGATGCAGGGGCCTGGCCCCCCAGCTGCCCACGTTGGGCCGTCGCCACTCGGCTGGTGATGACCATGGTGGCATGGCTTGAAGAGCGCTGAAGCGCTCCGCGGCTGGGGCACCCGCTGGCCGGAGTTCATTCTGCCGGGACTGCCGAGGTTTGAAGGGCCGATCAGAGAGAGGGCTGGGATCTGAGAGAAATGGCCACACCGACACCAGGGGCAGCGAAGATGGAGCGGGAGGAGGTGCCGGAGCTGAGATTCCCCTGCAGCCCATGGTGAGATGGCAGGCAGTCCCCCTACGGCCCATGGAGATTAACGGTGGAGCAGAGATCCACCTGCAGCCCATGGAGAACCCCACGCTGGAGCAGAGATGCCTGTGCCTGGGTGGGAAGGGCCCCACGCTGCTGGAGACTGACAACAAAGCAGAGATGCATCTGAAGTCTGTGGAGGACCCCACGCCACAGCAGGTGGCTGCACCCTAAGAAGCTGTGACTCCGTGGTAAAAGCCCGCACTGGAGCAATCTGATGGGTAAGGACTGCATCCTCTAGGAAGGACTCATCACGTTCGAGAAGTCTGTGGATTATTTTTCCCCATGAGCAGGTGCTACAATGGTAGCAGGTGAAGAGGGTAAGGAGTCCTCTCCCTTCAAGAAAGGAGTGGCAGAAACAGTGTGTGACAAACTGACCTGTAACCCCCCATTCCTGGTCCCCCTGCAGGCTGGTGGGAGGAGGTAGAGCCGGGAAGAAGGGAGGGGAGCCGGGAAGGTGTTTTTAAGATCTGACTTGGTTTCTCGTTATCCTCCCTGCATGAACTGTTAATGAATTAAATTGCTTTTCCCCCAAGCCGAGCCTGTTTATCCTGGGGCCATGGTCGGTGGGTGATCCCTCCCTGTTCTTATCTCCACCCTCAGGCCTTCTGTTACATTTTTCTCCTCTCCACCTCACAGAGGGGACAAGTGAGCGAGTGACCGTGTGGTGTCTTAGCTGCTGGCTGGGCTAAACCATGACAGTTGTCAACAACACTGATCATTGCATTTTGAAAAAGAATAGGAAGAAAATAGGCAAACAACATCAGAGATAATTAAAAATCAGAGAGGAGGGGGAAAAATGGACATTACCTGCAGGAACATAATCTCTCGAAATGTTCTCTAGAAATAAACAAAAAAAAAGGTTATCACCTCAACAGAATGACAGAACAGAGGACGGACTTCCAAAGAGAGGGTTAAATCTACTCTAATCTCTAAAGCAGAGGAACCCCATATCAGGTAGACAGACCAGGGAAAACCTAGAGTGTCACAAGTGTGCTCTCTGTGCTTAGACACTATGGCATAACAACATAAGGGAGAATCAAATCATGCATGCCTATGGAGACATTTTTTTCTAAGGGACATCAAACAGTACTTTGTGGATGCCAGGAGGCATATACATATACATATACAAATCTTTGTATATAGAAGATTGACATTTATTGCTCCTTTTTATCCTAATATAGCTATAATAGAGTATTATTACATGCGTCATTGTCAAATAACTAACATCTTTCAGAGACATAAATACTGAAAATAACTACAAACTCCCATCACATCTTTCAGGCCATGTCAAAACAATGATTTCTAACCTGAGCATCCGTTCTGTTCCTGAAAGCATCAAAAATCTTCTTAACAGCAACTATTTCTCCTGTCCTGCGATCGATTGCTTTCCATACAATGCCATAAGCCTGGGGAGAAAACAAGACAGATGAACAGTGTACTATGACATCTGAAGCACAGTTCAGACCTTCAGTGTGGAAGCAGAACATACTCAAAAGAGGGACTGAAAGAAGAGGTAATCTCCAGCTACCTAGAAGAAAGAGAGATTAGGCCAATGAGCAATACCCAGTGAGTCAAGGACTAAGAGCACCTATACAGAGTCTGACCAAAGGTCCACAAGGTAAAGCATCCTGGCCCCCAAAGCAGCCAACAGCAGATGTACATACTCATGAAGTTCAGCAAGGTCAGGCAAACCCCAGTATCAATACAGGCTGGAGGAGGAATGGATTGAGAGCAGCCTGGAGGAGCAGAACTTGGGGGTACTGGTGGATGAAAAACAGACATGAGCCGGCAATGTGCACTTGCAGCTCAGAAAGTCAAGCATATCGCGGGCTGCAGCAAAAAACACGTGGCCAGTAGGTTGAGGGAGGGAATTCTCCCTCTCTACTCCGCTCTCATGAGACCCCCCCCCTGCAGTACTGTGTCCAGCTCTGGGGTCCCCAGTACAAGAAAGACATGGACCAGTTAGAGCAGGTCCAGAGGAGGGCCATGAAAATGGTCCAAGGGAACACTTCTCCTACGAATACAGGCTAAAAGAGTTGGGGTTGTTCAGCCTGGAGAAGAGAAAGCTCCTGGGAGACCTTATTGAGGCCTTCCAATACTTCAAGAGGGCTTCTAAGAAAGATGGGGAGAGACTTTTTACCAAGGTCTGCAGTGGCAGTATCATAGAATCATAGAATCATGGGATGGTTTGGGTTGGAAGGGACCTCAAAGATCATCTAGTTCCAACCTCCCTGCCATGGGCAGAGAAATCCTCCACTACACCAGGTTGCCCAAAGCCTCACCTAACCTGGCCTTGAACACTTCCAGGGATGGGGCAGCCACAACTTCTCTGGGCAACCTGGTCCACTGCCTCACCACCCTCAATGTAAAAAATTTCTTCCTTATATCTAATTGAAATCTCACCTCTTTCAGCTTAAATCCATTGCCCCTTGTCCTATCACTACACGCCCTTGTAAAAAGCCCCTCTCCAGCTTTCCTGTAGGCCCCCTTTAAGTACTGGAAGGCTGCAATAAGATCACCCCGGAGCTTTCTCTTCTCCAGGCTGAACAGCCCCAACTCTCTCAGCCTGTCTCCGTAGCAGAGGTGCTCCAGCCCTCAGAGCATCTTCATGGCCCCCCTCTGGACTCTTTCCAGTAGCTCCATGTCCTTCTTATGTTGGGGACTCCAGAGCTGAACACAGTATTCCAGGTGGGGTCTCACGAGAGCAGAGTAGAGGGGCAGAATCACTTCCCTCGACCTGCTGGCCACACTCCTTTTGATACAGCCCAGGATACGATTTGCTTTCTGGGCTGCCAGCGCACATTGCCGGCTCATGTTGAGCTTCTCATCCACCATAGAATTGTTTAGGTTGGAAAAGACCTTTAAGATCATCGAGTCCAACTGTTAACCCAGCACTGCCAAGTCCATCACTAAACCATGGCCCTAAGTGCCAGATCTACATGTCTTCTAAATCCCTCCAGGGATGGTGACTCAACCGCTTTCCCTGGGCAGCCTGTTCCAGTGCTTGATAACCCTTTAGGTGAACAAACTTTTCCTAACATCCAGTCTAAACCTCCCCTGGATCAATTGAGGCCATTTCCTCTCGACCTATCACTTATTACTTGGGAAAAAAGAAGAGACCTCTCGATTTCCAACAGTGTAGTGTTATAGCACCCATTTGCAATACTTATACTCCAACTGTTTGTACTTCCTGATTAATGGCAAAGGACCTGAACCCATACTCCAGGACGACACATATTCTTGGGAAGTCTGCCTCAATGACGCTATCTGAGTATTTAAGCTTGAAAATAACTCAATATCACATATTGCAGCTGTTTTACTTTGTATGAGTATTTCAACATTAACTGGGTGTTTCTGAGTGAGAAAGGATCCCATTGTGCAGATGTAAGGCATCTCCTAGAAGTGTGGAAAGTTAAGATTCAAATCTATGACCTAAAAATAAGAAAACTGGATCTGTACCACAAGGGAGATTGAGTAATCACCATTTGCAAGTATCACAGAGTCATCTAGAATAGGGAAAACTTAGGTACAAGTTCCCATTCCCTTAGCAGACAACAGAACTTCTAATTAAAAAAAAAAAAAAAAAAAAAGTGAACTATTTGTATTCCCTCACTGTACAGGAACAGCTTATCTCCCGTGCTGCTGCACTTCTCTGCTGCATTTCTGGGGGCAGCCCTCACCTGTTTCAGGGAGTCCAACAGCCTTTTAAGTGCTCATGTAAGTACATTGGCTGTGCACATTTACAATACTTACAGAACTTTCGACATCCAAGAGGCAGAAAACACAGATATTTAGGAGACTGGAACCACTTGAGTTCAGAGCTCAATTAGTAGTTTTGATAATGTCAGTGATGCTTAGATGATGGACCTGAAGCCACTAAAGTCCCTTAAAGACCTGAATGTATGTGGTTATGTTTGTGAAACAGCCTCCAAATAGAACTCTCGGACTATTTTATATTTCAGATGAAAGAAAAATGTCATTCTGCTTGAAGAACTGAGCAAGTAAAAATATGTAATATATTACATTCAGTCAAAGGGAGAAAGCTGGGAACTAGTAACAAGAGGGTAGCAGACCTCAAGTCAGAGCAAACGTAGAATGAAACAGTCGTAAGAAAGATCAGTGTGAATTCAAAAGGAGAAAACCAAAACATTGTCTTAGAGGGTAATGAAGAAAATAAGCCTCTCTCAAGTGCCCTGTTGTAATTGCACCCGAAATACTTAACTATTGGTATCAACACAACTAAACAATGACAAAGAGCTGCCAGAATAGAAAAGCAGATAATCAGGAAGGGTTTAGAGACTGTCTGAGAAGAAAGATTGTAGAAATTAACGTTGGCTTACATATAAAATATGTAATCTATGGGGAAAAAATTACTTATAGAATTATAGAATGGTTTGGGTTGGAAGAGATCTGAAACCCATCCAGTTCCAACGCCGCTGCCACGGGCAGGGACACCCTCCACTACACCAGGTTGCCCAAAGCTCCATCCAACCTGGGTGAGCTCATCCAGGGATGGGGCAGCCACAGCTTCTCTGGGCAACCTGCTCCAGTGCCTCAGCACCCTCATGGTGAAGAATTGCTTCCTTCTATCTAACCAAACCTTGATGTGGCATAATACTCGAAGTAATGGGGCTACAGAAAATGTGAAAGAATTTGGCAGGCACAAATAGGATACACTCTGAGACTCGGATTTCTTTTGCTATAAACCAGGTGTGCATGCAAGGTCGGTGCTTTGTGTGGCGGTTCTCCTGTAAAATACAGGGAAAAAAACCTGACAGGGAATTTAAAGGAATTTTCAGTTGCACATGCTGCAACAGAACACTGACCTTCCTCTTAAATTTAGTTGTGAAACAACTAGAAGAAGCCACAAAAAGTTATCAGGCTACGATTTATGATTTTTTTCTCTATTGGGCATAACAAATATTTCGCAGCCCAGTTTTTCTTCAACTACATAAACTCCGCGGCCTCCCGCACTGCCCGCAGCTCGGGCCTGCGGCGGGGGACCGGGACTCCGCGGCCACAGGCACCGCCGCGGCGGGCGGGCGGGCGGGCCCGCGGGGCAGCGCCGGGCCCCGCCGCCCGCGCCCCGAGCTCCCGCCGCCGCCCGGCGCACTCACCCCCTTGCCCAGGCGCCTCTTGACCTCGTACTTCCGAGCGACCAGCGCCTCCACCTCCGGCGCGCTCATGGCGGCCGGGCCGAGGCGGCGGCGCTCGCCCTGCGGGCTGCGGCTGCCATGGAAACAGCCGCGCCGCAAGGCGCACGCGCGGTGCCGCCAGGCGCACGGGGCACGGCGGCTGCGCGCTGCGGCCGCCGCCTCCGCCTGGCGCGCCGCGGGGCCGGCCGTGCCCGCGGGAGGAGCGGGCGGGTGCTGGGCGGCCCCGCGGGCCGGGGCAGCGGGCGAGGGGCGCAGGCGAAGTGCGCGGCTCCTCCAGCGCGGCGCGCCGCGTCCTGCGTTTGACGCGCCCGAGAGCTGCGCCGGGGCTAGCGGGGGTGTCGGGCGTTGCTCCCGCACCCGCCGTGTTGGAACGCGCTGTAAAAATCCGCCCTGCTGCCTTCTAAACCTGTTCCTGATGCCCGCAGTGCGGATGTTTTCACGCTGGCAGCGCGCTCTGCCAGGCCGGGATGCCCATAGCGTCTTTGTTGACAAACCGAGGAGGTACGGGCCGGTTCCGTGCTTGGTTAGACAGCCCGAAAACCCGCTGAGCTGCCGGAACCGAGGTTTGTCATCAGGGACGGGAAGTCCGGCTGGAGGTCAGCTCTGATGGTGTACCCGGGGGGTCAGTGCAGGTGCCAGTCCTGTTTGACTTCATTGATCAGCTGGATGGTGGGCTGAAGCGCAGCTTCAGCAAGTCTGCAGGTGATACGGAACTGGGAGGAGTTGCTGACAGAGCAGATGGTTGTGCCACTATTCAGAGGGACCCTGTCGGGCTGGAGAAATGGGTCAACAGGAACCTTGTGAACTTCATCTCTGAAAAATGCCAAGTCCTGCACCGGGTAGGAGTAATCCCATGCAGCAGCACAGGCTGGCAGCTGTCAGGCTGGAAGGCAGCTTGGCAGGAAGGGACCTGCAGGTCCTGTGGACACCAGGTTGACTATGAGCCAGCAAATGTGCTCTTGCAGGAAAGGCAGCAAACATAATGCTGGGCTGCACTAGGAAGAGCCTCGCCAGCTGTTTGAGGGAGGCAGTCCTCCCCTTTTACTCAGCACTGGGAGACCGCACTTGGAATATCTTGTGTGGTTCTGGGCTTTCCAGTGCAAGACAGACATGGTCATACAGGACTGTGTCCAGCAAAGGGTCACAAAGATGACCGAATCTCAGAGCATCTGTGATATAGGAAGAGGCTGAGGCTGGGATTGTTTAGCCTAGAGAAGGCTCAGGGGACCTTACAAGGGTGTTTAAATGTCAGGCAGAGCAGGGAGGAAGACAGAGCCAGTATCTTGTGAAACTGAAATTTGTGATGGAATTAAAATTCCGTTTAAATGTAAGAAAAAAACTTCCTTTACTGTGAATGTGGTGAAATACTGGAACAGGGTGCACAAAGCAGCTGTGGAGTCTCCATCCTTGGAGATACTCAAAAGCCACTGAAAGAGGCCCTGGTCTGGTTGACCCTCCTTTGAGATCTCTTCCAATCTCAGCTAAGGTCTACTTCTGTATAAAATATCCCTGTGTGGATGTTAAAACTTGGAGTAAGGGTGACCTCTGGTGGCAGTGTTGATGAGATAACCGAAATCTTGAAGCATTCAACTTGGAAAGTGAATGTAACTGCAGTCTTATTAGAAAGAGAGCTCCACCTCTTGCTTCCCAAGTGAAACATTAAAGCAAGAAAAGAATGAGAAGAAAGTAAAAATTGGTATTACTATATTCAGTGAATTTATTTTATTGATAGCTATGACCAAGTGTCAAATACCTCCACTGCTGATAGTATTTAAAGGATTTCGGTGCTTGCATATTTATTTTCTCTCCTTTGGAGACTAGCAAAAGGTAAAACACAGTCTTTGCCGTGTAGAAGATTTGGGAAAATGAACGTTGCTGAACGTAAGAGCTAGCCTACCTTGGTTCATGCGGTGGTAGCAGTAGATGTAGTTTGCAGTGAAAAGTGACACAGACATTGCCTCAGTATGTCTAAGAATATAAGTTGCCTGTGGAAAATTAACTAATTAATGAAACATCAAAGTCTGAGCTCAAAGAGAAAATGTCATTGTTTATTTTGGGATGTGAAGGGATTGCAGTTTCAAATGGCTTAGCATAGATGTCATGGAAGTTACAGCTGAGGTCACTTTTAAAGATGCGTTGTCTGGATTGCATGCTGAGCGTGAGCTGTGTAAATCAGTCCTCTCATCCACCCACAGGATACTCACTTCTGCACACTCTGGTACCTGACTAGTAGTGGCACGAGCTGACAGTCCAGTGTGTCTCCTGGTATATTGGCATGAGCGAGGAGTGGAGAAGTGGATTTTAGGTTAGTGGACACATCTGAACGGGTTGTGAAAGCTGTAGGTTTCGCCTTCTGCATTGTGTGCCTCATGCTGGTGCAACCAGCGGCGCGTGCGTGCCACGTCCTGAATATATCGGTTCTCCCGAAGAAGCTGCTGCTGCTGCTCTCTCAGTTGGACTTTGGTTTCTTTAAGGACTTTGGAGTATTGGATGAGTCTGAGCAATTCCTGGCGCAGATGCCGATTCTCTGCTTTTACTTGTTTGATGTGCTGAATTAGAGATTGTATCGCTGCTTCTTCTGCTCTCTTGGTGAGAACTTGGATCTTCTGATGAAAGTCTGTCTCACAGTCAGCCTTGGCCTGCAGAAATCTGCTCTTGATTTTGTGCATTTCATCTGAATGCTGTATCTTTGTGACCAACAATTCCTTCTCCAGCTCTTCAATCTTTTAATCTGTTCCATCTGAATAGATGGATCTTTGAAAGGCTGTAGGTCTTCAACCTCCTTCTTCATAAGAGAGTACTTTGTCTCCATATTCATCAGAGAGCTCCTTACCTCCTTCTCTTTTTCTGTATATTGTGAGATGAGCTTCTCTTTCTGTGCCCGGACTTGAGACAGATCAGTGTGATTCTGGTCATTTAATGTTGTTATCTGATTCCGGTATTTCCGGCTGTATTTCTCTAGGTAAGAGAGGTAAGCCTTACTCTCTTCCCGATTCCGTCGGGCTTCCTTTTCTAGGAATTTATTTTCCTGCAGAAAATGCTCCACTTTTCCCATGTATGTGTTCATATGTTCAGTGAGAATCTTGTATTCCTTCTGCAAGTATGATTTCCTCTCTTTGACAAGTATTTCCATGTCATTTATTCCTTT